>NC_052165.1:74506827-74845577 GCF_902713615.1 Scyliorhinus canicula
CAATCAAATACGGAAGAATGGGAGCATCAGAGGCCAGGTTTGCTGCAGCACGTCTGAGAGAGTCGTCAGGCTGGAGGAGGTTAGGGAGGAGGGACAGAGTACGAGGGCTGCAATTTCTAAAATCGAGGTGTAAATCCAAAGTAGCTCAGCAACCACAGAGCATAGGAGTACTTTGAACGCACCAAACGCATTGTCCCCATTTCTCTCCTAGTCCTGCAAGATGATTTTTTCCAAATATTTATCCAATTCCTCTTTTGAAGTTAGCATTGGATCTCGGGTGGCATGGTGGCGCAGTGGTTAGCACTGCTGCCAAGGTTCCAGGTTCAATCCCATCTCTGGGTCATGTCCGTGTGAATTTCTCCCATTTGAGTGGGTTTTGCCCCCACAACCCAAAGATGTGCAGGATAGGTGGATTGGCCACGTTAAATTGCCCCTTAATTGGAAAAAATTAATTGGATACTCTAAATTTAAAGACGAAGTTAGCATTGGATCTGACTCTGTGGAGACGGTGCAGTGATAATGTCATTGGGACTAGTGACCCAGAGGTCCAGACCAATGCTCTGGGGCCATGGGTTCACCACAAAAGCTAGTGGAATTTAAATTCAATTAATAAATCTGGAATTGAAAGCTATCCTTAATAATGGTGACTGTGAAACTGTCATCGACTGCTGTTAAAAACCCATCTGGCTCGCTCACTGAAGTCCTTCAGGGAAGGAAACCTGCCATCTTTACCCGGTCTGGCCTACATGTGACTCCAGACCCACAGCAATGCTGGTTATGGGGCTGGTTTAGCTCACTGGGCTAAATCGCTGGCTTTTACAGACGACCAAGCAGGCCAGCAGCACGGTTCGATTCCCGTACCAGCCTCCCCGGACAGGCGCCGGAATGTGGCGACTAGGGGCTTTTCACAGTAACTTCATTGAAGCCTACTCGTGACAATAAGCAATTTTCATTTCATTTTTCATGCAGTGGACTCTCAACTGCCCTCTAAAATGCCTCAGCAAGATACGAAGTTCGACGTCTATTAGGGATGGGGAACAAATGCGGGTACACATCCCATGAATGAATTCAAAAAACCCTTCCAGGCCGTGCAGGCGAGAGCTTAACAACTCACCAGGTAAAACAACTTCACCTCACCGCCGCTTTTGTCAAGTCTCCTAAATGTGAGCGAACCCTGCTGCCAGTGAAGAGTTATTTACTGCCTCAAAATCTTACATCATTTTGATCAATCCCTTGTCAAGTCTCCTGGGTTAACTCTTCAGACAAAGGATGCACCCAAGGGTGACAGACACTCAGCTACCAAAACAACAGAAAAAAGTGCTGCGAGGAGAAAAAAAGACTGAAAATTAATGAAATAGTGGAGGGGGTGGGGTGTTGGATTAATGTCTCAGGTGGATCCAGCCCTATCCCTGATCGTTCAGCACACAAAACAACAAAAAAAAGCACAGTCCCCAATCACCGTGGCACCTCTAAAAAAAACTTGCATGTTTGAGGGAGAAACAATATCCATAAGGATTGATTTTCATCTCAATACAGCCTGGCTGACAAAATACATACCTCCATCTATCCCACCCCTCCCTGTGGATCCTGTCCATTCCGGTCAGTAGCTGGAAGGAAATCGACCATCCACCCCCACCCCATCCAAACTGAAACTGGCAGACTGCTCAAAGATACAATAAATGTTACTTAGGATCGGCCTCATTTCCTAACTGCATGGTTTCCATCTACCCCACTCAAATTCCAAATTAAATCACGTCCCCCACCCCATAATTCAATCGCTGTGTCTCAGATGTGTCTGTCGGGGAAGGGGGTCGGGGAGCGCTTTCGCACGCTGCCTGTTGTTGTTGTTTGTTGTGTGTTTAATGGCACAGACAAGCCTTTCTTCGGATCGTCACGCTGCTGCAATCTCTGTTCCACCAGCCACCTCCCCCCAAAAAAACGTGGCGCGCCTGAAGCCCAGCACTTTCTCTTTTAAAAATAACAAAAGAAAATAGTCAATTTCACAAACACAGCGCGGGAGCAACAACGCTTCACCGGACCAAAGGGGGGACGCAATGAAAAGTAAAATAGCTTCGAATCCTTACACTTGGAGAAAGGGGAGGGGGATTTTAAAACGAATTAGCACGGGCCATCTGACGTTGAAAAATGTCACACGTAAATTACAGCACGTTGCTGGACATTTCTGAATGAGGAGTGGTGGTGGGTTGTATACAGTATAATGATTGCATTGTGAGATATAGAGAGAGGTATAAATCCCAACACACCCAGTCGATGCGAAAATAAACGGGAATTTCTGGATCTATGGACGGAGCAAGTGGCTGGCTCCATGTGTGATGGGTCTGAATGAGGGACCCACACGCTGCTCTTTGTTTTCAGTCTCTGAGCGTGCTCCTGCCTACGTGCATCAGCATCACCTCCCCACACACACACTGAGAGAGACATCTCCTCCAACAACAAAAAAAACAGCCCCTTGCCTCCCTCACTGACCCACCGCCACTTTTGAGACATCCTTCCCCACAAATAAGAGGATTTTAAACAAATATCTAAAAGAACAGGGCGGCCTGTGGAGTTTGCTGGGATGAAGTTCACATGACGCCATCGGCATAGATGAGAGAACATGAATCGAGGTTAACAGAGGCACACACAAAAAAAAGCGTCTCAAAGTTCTTAAGGACACGAGGAATGTGCACAGAGAGGGACACACACACAAAAAGAAACGTGCCAACGGATTCGTACAACCCGGTGAGAATCAATCCATGAACCAGGAACAAGTAACTCGTGTCGCAGCGGCGATTGAACCACACTATGTGTGTGCGTGTCTGTGCCTTGCTGCAGACAAGGTGGAAAGAAATGGGGAAGCCCAAGTTACAGACAGCAAGTGGAAATGAATAAACTTTTGTGTTTTTTTTCGGGGGGGGGGGGGGGGGGAGAGTGGGCAGTGGCAGGGGGATGGAACGTTGCGACAGCACCTTTGGAATGTCCAGCTCGCATGTAACAACAGCGCGATCCGGGTAAGGTTCTAAATTCGAACGGGTGCGCGCCCACGTTCCATTCCCCCCCCCCCCCCCCCCCCCCCGGCTCACTGTCGCCAGCAAGATGTTCAGCCCGATCACACACACACACACACACAAAAGTTTACAACTTACCCGTGAGATAGACATATAAATAGACAAGATAGAGGCGCGTCGTCGCTCCAGGACAAGAGGTTATTAATCGTGCTTCCTGGCGAGACGCTGTTACATTAAAAATACACTCACCGGCACAGCGTGAACTTCACTTTCTTTTTTAAAAAAACACACACGACCTCGTTGTTGATGTGGGTGAAGCTACTGCTCTGCTTTCTTTAGGTTAGGAAGGAGGAGGGTGTTAGTTACGTTCGGCGCAGGCGTGTTTGGGCCGTTTGAAATCTTCTTGAATCAAACACATTTGCATGAGGACGATGATGTCAGTTTCAAAGCCAAATAAGGCAAGAGGGGAACGCGGGAAACGCGACCACGACCCTCCCTCATCCGCCCAGACGTCCATCCCCTCCACACACACACACAAAACGTCACAGGATGTTTGTACTCTGATATGGAAAGAGGAAGGTGCTTTTAAAGCCCTGCTCAAGTCGCACTTACAAATCAGTGTTCCCGGGGGGGGGGGGGGGGGGGGGGTCGGGGGGGGAAGCGAACTCAGTGCTTAGGAAGGTGTTTGACTCAGAAAGCCTTGTCCAGAATGATCACCCTGGAACAAGTCGCTGTAGTTCGGCTCACATTGTGGGGTGGGTGGGTGGTTCAGCAGAGAGCGATCCATCAGTGTTGTGGGTGGGTGGGGAGACAGGAGGGTAACAGCGTCACTGAGAGCTGTAGGAAACTGATTAATGCGGCCACCCTCGCGTGTGCTGCAGCCGGATTTTGTCTTGCGGGGATTGGTGGAAGGGGGGGGAACAAATGTCACAAAGACGTTTTCTTCTGTGCCCTCTTCCCGCAAGCTTCAATGAAGAGGTGTTGCAGAGGCAATGTCCCTTTTCAATAGCTAGCTCCCCTGAAATAGAACCCAGACAGTCCAGAAGGAGGCCATTCGACCCATCGAGGCGGCACCGATCCTCTGAAAGAGCACGCCACCTAATCCCCCGCCGTATCCCTGTAACACCAGCCAAACTGCACAACTCTGGACACTCAAGGGGCAATCATTTTAGCATGGTGGCCAATCCACCTAACCTGCACATCCTTGAATTGAGGGAGGAAACCAGAGCACCCGGAGGAAACCCACGTAGACACCGGGAGAACGTGTAGACTCCGCACAATCACCTGAGGTCGGAATCGAACCCAGGTCCCTGGCGCTGTGAGGCAGCCATGCTAACCACTGTGCCACCCCCTTGAAAGAAGACCCTTTAAAGAGAGAACTAACTGCCTTTATGTTTACCCATCCCAAAACCCTGCACGGCGAATTGTGCAAATTTGAAGTGAAGTCACTGGTCACAGTTTGTGCACAGCAAGATCCCACTGGCCGTCATTTATAATTCACCAGGACCAGTTGAGCTCCGCTGCTCAGAATAGTCCCTCGTGATCTGGAGACCAACCAAGAGGCCAGATTTAACCTTAATTTAACATTGCAATTTGAAAGCCGTGACAAGAACAATAAATTGTGTTGATATAGCACCTTTAATGTAATAGGAAATCCCAAACCATGTCACAGGAGGGTGATCAAACAGAGTTTGACTCCAGGCCAAAGGTTTGTTCAAAAAGGTTGTAAAGAATGAAAGGAGAGATGGTTTAAGAACATAAGAACTAGGAGCAGGAGTAGGCCATCTGGCCCCTCGAGTCTGCTCCGCCATTCAATTAGATCATGGCTGATCTTTTGTGGACTCAGCCTCACTTTCCGGCCTGGACACCATAACCCTTAATCCCTTTATTCTTCAAAAAACTATCTATCTTTATCTTAAAAACATTTAATAAAGGAACCTCAACTGCTTCACTGGGCAAGGAATTCCATAGATTCACAACCCTTTGGGTGAAGAAGTTCCTCCTAAACTCAGTCCTAAATCTACTTCCCCTTATTTTGAGGCTATGTCCCCTAGTTCTGCTTTCACCCGCCAGTGGAAACAACCTGCCCGCATCTATCTTATCTATTCCCTTCATAATTTTAAATGTTTCTATAAGATCCCCCCTCATCCTTCTAAATTCCAACGAGTACAGTCCCAGTCTACTCAACCTCTCCTCGTAATCCAACTCTGGGATTAACGCAGTGAATCTCCTCTGCACACCCTCCAGTGCCAGTACGTCCTTTCTCAAATAAGGAGACCAAAACTGAACACAATACTCCAGGTGTGGCCTTACTAACACCTTATACAATTGCAGCATAACCTCCCTAGTCTTAAACTCCATCCCTCTAGCAATGAAGGACAAAATTCCATTTGCCTTCTTAATCACCTGTTGCACCTGTAAACCAACTTTCTGTGACTCATGCACTATCACACCCAGCAGCATGCTTTAATATTTTATCGTTTAAATAATAATCCCATTTTCTGTTAGTCCTACCAAAATGGATAACCTCACATTTATCAACATTGTATTCCATCTGCCAGACCCTAGCCCATTCACTTAACCTATCCAAATCCCTCTGCAGATTTCCAGTATCCTCTGCACTTTTCACTTTACCACTCATCTTAGTATCATCTGCAAACTTGGACACATTGCCCTTGGTCCTCAACTCCAAATCATCTATGTAAATTGTGAACAATTGTGGGCCCAACACGGATCCCTGAGAGACACCACTAGCTACTGATTGCCAACCATAGAAACACCCATTAATCCCCACTCTTTGCTTTCTATTAATTAACCAATCCTCTATCCATGCTACTACTTTACCCTTAATGCCATGCATCTTTATCTTATGCAGCAACCTTTTGTGTGGCACCTTATCAAAGGCTTTCTGGAAATCCAGATATACCACATCCATTGGCTCCCCATTATCTACTGCACTGGTAATGTCCTCAAAAAATTCCACTAAATTAGTTAGGCACGACCTGCACTTTATGAACCCATGCTGCGTCTGCCCAATGGGACAATTTCTATCCAGATGCCTCGTTATTTCTTCCTTGATGATAGATTCCAGCATCTTCCCAACTACCGAAGTTGAGCTCACTGGCCTATAATTTTCTGCTCTCTGCCTACCTCCTTTTTTAAACAGTGGTGTCACGTTTGCTAATTTCCAATCCACCGGGACCACCCCAGAGTCTAGTGAATTTTGGTAAATCATCGCTAGTGCATCTGCAATTTCTCTAGCCATCTCTTTTAGCACTCTGGAGTGCATTCCATCAGGGCCAGGAGACTTGTCTACCTTTAGCCCCATTAGCTTGCCCATCACTAGCTCCTTAGTGATAACAATCCTCACAAGGTCCTCACCTGTCATAGCCTCATTTCTATCAGTCACTGGCATGTTATTTGTGTCTTCCACTGTGAAGACCGACCCAAAAAACCTGTTCAGTTCCTCAGCCATTTCCTCATCTCCCATTATTAAAACTCCCTTCTCATCCTCTAAAGGACCAATATTTACCTTAGCCACTCTTTTTTGTTTTATATATTTGTAAAAACCTTTACTGTCTGTTTTTATATTCTGAGCAAGTTTACTCTCATACTCTATCTTACTCTTCTTTATAGCTTTTTAGTAGCTTTCTGTTGCCCCCTAAAGATTTCCCAGTCCTCTAGTCTCCCACCAATCTTTGCCACTTTGTATGCTTGTTCCTTCAATTTGATACTCTCCCTTATTTCCTTAGCTGTCCACGGTCGATTTTCCCTCTTTCTACCGTCCTTCCTTTTTGTTGGTATAAACCTTTGCTGAGCACTGTGAAAAAGCGCTTGGAAGGTTCTCCACTGTTCCTCAACTGTTCCACCATAAAGTCTTTGCTCCTAGTCTACCTTAGCTAGTTCTTCTCTCATCCCATTGCATTCTCCTTTGTTTAAACACAAAACACTAGTATTTGATTTTACCTTTTCACCCTCCATCTGTATTTTAAATTTCACCATATTGTGATCGCTCCTTCCGAGAGGATCCCTAACTATGAGATCATGAATCAATCCTGTCTCATTACACAGGACCAGATCTAGGACTGCTTGTTCCCTTGTAGGTTCCATTACATACTGTTCTAGGAAACTATCGTGGATACATTCTATAAACTCCTCCTCAAGGTTGCCTTGACCGACCTGGTTAAACCAATCGACATGTAGATTAAAATCCCCCATGATAACTGCTGTACCATTTCTACATGCATCAGTTATTTCTTTGTTTATTGCCTGCCCCACCATAACATTACTATTTGGTGGCCGATAGACTACTCCTATCAGTGACTTTTTCATCTTTCTATTCCTGATTTCCACCCAAATGGATTCAACCTTATCCCCCATAGCACCGATGTCATCCCTTACTATTGCCCGGATGTCATCCTTAAATAACAGATATACACCACCTCCCTTACCATCCACTCTGTCCTTCCGAATAGTTTGATACCCTCGGATATTTAACTCCCAGTTGTGACCATCCTTTAACCATGTTTCAGTAATGGCCACTAAATCATAGTCATTCACGATGATTTGCACCATCAACTCATTTACTTTATTCTGAATACTACGAGCATTCAGGTAAAGTACACATATTCCCAGAGCTGAAGGGGTTGGATTATGAGGAGAGGTTGAGTAGACTGGGACTGTACTCATTGGAATTTAGAAGGATGAGGGGGGATCTTATAGAAACATTTAAAATTATGAAGGGAATAGATAGGATAGATGCGGGCAGGTTGTTTCCACTGGCGGGTGACAGCAGAACTAGGGGGCATAGCCTCAAAATAAGGGGAAGTAGATTTAGAACTGAGTTTAGGAGGAACTTCTTCACCCAAAGGGTTGTGAATCTATGGAATTCCTTGCCCAGTGAAGCAGTTGAGGCTCCTTCATTACATGTTTTTAAGGTAAAGATAGATCGTTTTTTGAAGAATAAAGGGATTAAGGGTTATGGTGTTCGGGCCGGAAAGTGAGGCTGAGTCCACAAAAGATCAGCCATGATCTAATTGAATGGCGGAGCAGGCTCGATGGGCCAGATGGCCTACTCCTGCTCCTAGTTCTTATGTTCTTATTGGTTTTTTTACCTCTGTTTTGAATCTTAACATCTCCAGTTTTATTCCTTTTAGTATTACTGGGCCTATTCACTGAGCTCCCCTCAGTCACTGTACCTTGTACTGTCACCCTTTTTGATTTTTGACTATGTCTTCTCTGCCTTGCACTTGCCCCCTTACTTCCTTTTGCTTCTGTCCCTGTTTTACCTGTTTAGGAAGGGAATTCCAGAGCTTCGGGCCTATGTAGACATTGGGGTAGCATGGTGGCACAGTAGTTAGCACTGCTGCCTCACAGCTCCTGGGTCCCAGGTTCAATTCCGGCCTCGGGTGACTGCCTGTGTGGAATTTGCACTTTCTCCCCGTATCTGTGTGGGTTTGCTCTGAGTGCTCCGGTTTCCTCCCATTGTCCAAAGGTGTGCAGGTTACGTGAATTAGCCATGCTAAATTGCCCCTTAGTGTGCAAAAGGTTAGGTCGGGTTAAGGGGATAGGGTGGAAGCCTGGGCTTAAGTAGGGTGCTCTTTCCAAGGGCTGGTGCAGACTCGATGGGCCGAATGGCCTCCTTCTGCACTGTAAATTCTATGATTCTATGCCCTCCACAGCAGGTGAATTAAAAATCAGGGATGTACAGTGTTAGAGGAACAGAGATATCTGGGAGGGTTGTGGGGTTGGAGGAGATTACAGAGATAGGAAGAGGGCGAGACTATGGAGGGATCCGAAAACAAGGATGAGAATTTTTAAAAAGCTATGGGCATTGTTTGCCAGGTCAGTGAGCACAGGAAGGGGAGGGGGGCAGGATTTGGTGTGAGTTAAGGTACAAGTAGCAAAATCACTTGCCAAGAGGGGAGAATGAGGGGGAGCAGCCACAGGAGAAGGGTAGAACAGTCAAGGCTAGAGATATGATGGGCAGCACGGTAGCATGGTGGTTAGCATAAGTGCTTCACAGCTCCAGGGTCCCAGGTTCGGTTCCCGGCTGGGTCACTGTCTGTGCGGAATCTGCACGTCCTCCCCGTGTGTGCGTGGGTTTCCCCCGGGTGCTCCGGTTTCCTCCCACAGTCCAAAGATGTGCAGGTTAGGTGGATTGGCCATGCTAAATTGCCCGTAGTGTCCTTAAAAGTAAAGGTTAAGGGGGGGGGGGTTGTTGGGTTACGGGTATAGGATGGATACGTGGGTTTGAGTAGGGTGATCATTGCTCGGCACAACATCGAGGGCCGAAGGGCCTGTTCTGTGCTGTACTGTTCTATGTTCTATAACAAAGGGGCTAATGAGGATCTTCCACAGCAGATGAACTGAGGCAGGGACAGAGTCGTGCAATGTTGCAGAGGTGGAAATAGGTAGTCCTAGTGATGCTCGACCCAGGTTCTATCCCGGCCCTGAGTCACTGTCCATGTGGAGTTTGCACATTCTCCCCGTGTCTGTGTCGATTTCACCCCCACAACCCAAAGATGTGCAGGGTAGGCGGATTGGCCATGCTAAATTGACTCTTAATCCAGATTTTGTTTTTTTAAAATGACTCCGACCTAACTTTGTAAGTCTTTCCTCAATTTGTTCCCTCTGATTGCGAGGGATAAAAAAAGCTTCTTTGATCAAGCCATTAGTGAGCCTTCTTAACATCTTTTTTCATCATTCTTCCTTACTGCTACCTCTGAAACAAGCTGTAATGTTTTGTTGAGAACAAAAGCGTCTTGCATTTATATAGCGCCTTTCATGATGACTTCAAGACAGCTCATAGAAAAAGAGAAAATTATTGAGGGCTACGGAGAATTGTGCAGCATTAAGTGAATTGCTATTCAGGAGAGCTGGCACAGGC
Source organism: Scyliorhinus canicula (assembly GCF_902713615.1). Lineage (NCBI taxonomy): Eukaryota > Metazoa > Chordata > Chondrichthyes > Carcharhiniformes > Scyliorhinidae > Scyliorhinus > Scyliorhinus canicula. Next base: position 74,516,725 of record NC_052165.1, read on the forward strand.
AGGAGGGCTGAATGGCCACCTGATCGAAACCCTTCTATAGGGCAGCATGTGGGCAGCACGGTAGCATTGTGGATAGTGCAATTGCTTCACAGCTCCAGGGTCCCAGGTTCGATTCCAGTTTGGGTCACTGTCTGTGTGGAGTCTGCACATCCTCCCCGTGTGTGCGTGGGTTTCCTCCGGGTGCTCCGGTTTCCTCCCACAGTCCAAAGATGTGCAGGTTAGGTGGATTGGCCATGATAAATTGCCCTTAGTGTCCAAAATTGCCCTTAGTGTTGGGTGGGGTTACTGGGTTATGGGGATAGGGTGGACGTGTTGACCTTGGGTAGGGTGCTCTTTCCAAGAGCTGGTGCAGACTCGATGGGCTGAATGGCCTCCTTCTGCACTGTAAATTCTATGATAATTATGGATTACAGCCAATTTATTACCTTTGAAGCGCGGTTATTGATGTAATGCAGCAGCCAATTTGTACATAGCAAACTCCCACAAACAGTCCTGTGATAGCTATCAGATAATCCACTTTTGTGATATTGTTTGAGGCACAGAGATTTATCAAGGCACAAGAGATAAATTCCCTGCCCGCCTTCAAAATAATGGCACACGCCTGAGAGGGCATGCCATTCCAACGGTGCTGTAATGTTACTGCACAGGAGTGTCAGCCTTGATTCCTGTGACTTCCTGGAGAGATAGCTGAACCCACAACCTTCTGACTCAGAGCTGAGAATGCCACCAACTTAGTCACAACTGACACACTGCTATATTCAGGAGCAGTAGATACGTAAATTATGGGGCACATTTTAAAGTAGAATTACTTAGAATTGCATTAGTATTGTGCTATTTACATGAGTTCAGACACGACATGTTTATGGAGGAGGTCTGCCAGACCTTGTACTTCTCCTGCACACAATGGGGGCAATGAGGGCAGCACAGTAGCACAGTGGTTAGCACTGTTGCTCCACAGCGCCAGGATCCCGGGTTTGATTCCCGGCTTGGGTCACTGTCTGTGCGGAGTCTGCCCATTCTAACCACTGTGCCCCTAACTGCTGTTTCTTACTTTCTGATTTATCATTTGTAATGTGTAAAATATTGTCCATTATCAAAACCACTCTCAGTTAAACTATTGTTGAACTACCGAGCAGTGGAATGGGAGGTGAAGCAGGAGCTCCGGAACTCTCTCCAGAAGTTCTTTCCTAGATCCCGTCCCCCATTCCAACTTTCCAATCACAGCTTTACTACCCCCCTACTCGCCATTTAATTTGATTGATATGGGCTATCCATGTGTCTGCACTCCAGCCACCTGCCCCTCAACTTGCATGTTGGTCAAAACCCTGAGTACTAATTGAACCAGTGAATAGACAATCACTCCTCTCAGAGTTTCAGAACTCCTCCAGTCTGCTCAATCCAGCACAACTCCAATTGCTCTTGTGGACTTGAAGCTCGATAAGACCAAAAGAAACAGGAGGAGGCCATTCAGACCTTCAATCCTGCTTCGCCATTTCATAAGATTATGGTTGATCTAACACTCACTACTTTCCTGCCTTATCTCCATAACCCTTAACTTCCCAACTGATTAAAACCTGTCGATCTCCGCCTTGAAAATGCCCAAGGACTCGGCCTCCACAGCATCCTGGGGTAAAGAATTCCAAAGATTCACAACTCTCTGAGAGAAGAAATTCTTCCTCAAATCCATCTTAAATGAGGGCAGCATGGTAGTGAGGGCAGCATGGTAGCACAGTGGTTAGCACTGTGGCTTCACAGCGCCAGGGTCCCAGGTTCAATTCCCGTCTTGGGTCACTGTCTGTGCGGAGTCTGCATATTCTCCCCGTGCCTGCGTGGGTTTCCTCCGGGTGCTCCGGTTTCCTCCCACAAGTTCCGAAAGACATGCTGGTTAGGTGGATTGGACATTCTAAATTCTCCCTCTGTGTACCCGAACAGGTGCCGGAATGTGGCGACTAGGGGATTTTCACAGTGACTTCATTGCAGCGTTAATGTAAGCCTACTTGTGACAATAAAGATTATAAAGTTAACTCCTCCTTATTCTGCGACTGTGCCCTCTGATCCTACACTCTGCCATGCGTGGAAACATGCTCCCAACATTTACTCTGTCTAACCCCCTAAGAATCTTATATGTTTCAATCCCATCACCTCTCCTTCTTCTGAACTCCAGATAGTACAGACCCAACCTGTTTAATCTTTCTTCATACAGCAGTCCCTCCATACCTGGGATCATCCTAGCAAACCTCTGTAATGGCTCCAATGGGAAAATATCTTTCCTTAAATAAGGGCCCCAAAACTGTACACAATATTCTAAATGTACCTTCTACAGTTGCAGCAACACCTCATTACGTTTATACTCCAGACTTTGAAATAGAAGCCAGCATTCCATTTGTTTTCCCTATTCCCTTCTGCACCTGTAGGCTAGCTTTCTGGGTTATATGAACAAAGACTCCCAAGTTCCCTTGTGCTACAGCTTTCTGCAGTCTCCCTCCATTTAAATAATAATCCGCCTTCTCATTCTTTCTTCCAAAATGAACAATCTCACGTTTTCCCAAGTTGAATTCCATTTGCCAATTTTCCACCCACTCACCTAACCTATCAATATCTCTCTGTACACTTGCCTTTCCTCCCAGCATTGTATCATCTGCAAATGTGGCCACAGTACACTCTGTTCCTTCCTCCAAATCAGTCATAATCATAAGAATAAGATCAGTCCTAGCACTGATCTTTGTAGCACTCCACTGGTTATTGCCCTCAAACCCAAGAAAGACACACCTTACCATTACTTGCTGCTTCCTGTTAGTTAGCTAATCCTCTATCTGTGCCAGAGTATTGACGCCATCACCATGCACTACTATCTTGCTGTGGTGAATGAGATTCACACGGTATTATAAGTTACCAATGTCACTCTGTTCCCATTGTATATACGTACTGATATTGTAAGTGCAGTTGCACTACCTGACCACCAGGGGGAGTAGCTCTGGGAGTACTCGAGAGTTTGTACTGGGCTCCCCCCTTGGCTCCGCCCAGAACTCCTGCCCCTGGAGCTGCTGTATAAAGATCCGTGCCACAGAGCCAGCCGACCAGTTCATCGAAAGTTTAACGGCGAACAGGCTGGCTCTGTTGTAAGTATATTAAAACCGTTATTCTAATCTGACAAGCACGTGTCCGAAGAATTGATGGTTCCATCACTTGCATAGTAGCTTTTTGTGTGGCACCTTATCAAATACCTTTTGGAAATCCAAATATCCAACCAGTTCTCCTCTGTCTACTCCGGCTGATACCTCCTCAAAGAACTTGAGTAAACTTGTCAGACGTGATTTCACCTTCAATAAACTATGAACTATGCTGACTCTGCTTTATCAGATTATGGCCAGAATTCTCTGTTTGGGAGGCTATGGACAGGATTCTCCATTGTCCGATGCCAAAAGCGTATCTGGCGATAGGGCGGAGAACCCTGTTTGCGACCGATTCGGGGTCAGTGCCGTTTTTCGGATGCTCCGCCCCCTCCAAATCGGCGTCATCTAGTCGCTTTGAGGCCCTCCCCCAATGCTCCACCCCAGTGGGCTGAGTTCACGGCCGCATGGGTCACATGTGGTCTGAGTCTTTATAAACCCGGCATAGCGGCTGCGGACTGTCCGGCGTCTCACTGTTGGGGGGTGGGCCGTGCTGCTGGCAGGGGGGTGGCTTCGGCGAGGGCTGGGGGGAGGTGTCTAGTGGGTGGCGAGGGGTGTCCATTTGGCTGGCTGGGTCCACGTGCAGCCGGTGCCACCGCAGGTCGCCACCGTGCGCATGCGCGGACATGGACCCGACAGTTCTCTGGCTATATCTGCAAGTAAAGCCTACGTGGCACGGCCGCTAGCCCCCCCCCCTCCCCCCGCACTGGGCATAGCATTGATGCAGGGTTGCCGAGAACTTTTTAAATTGTAAAACTAGACACTTCCTCTGTACATAGCCTCAAAATCGGAGAATCCAGCTCTCTGTTCTGTCGCCAAAGCTGAATAGCACCTGATTTGCAGTCACACTGGGAGTGCAATCCAGAAGCGATTCTTAATCCTCTGCCGGGCAAGGATTGCGAGGGTTTCCCGCGAGAATCCCGCTGTTGGGCTGACATTTTGAGCTGGCAGCCCGACAGTGAAATCCAGCGGCTGCCCCCCCCCCCCCCCCAACATAATCCCGCCCACACACCCCCCAGGCTGTTCTGGGTCAACCCCCCACGAGGGTGACCTGATCCCACCCCACCCCCCTTTACTGGTACCCCACCAAAGGCCCCTACCAGAGACCCCCTTACAAGGTACACCCATCAGAGACCCAAACTGTGAAACTAATCGCAATGTTTATAAACATCTAGCTATGATTGACAGTTCCTGGACCACATCAAAGACAGTTAAGTGCTTTCATCCAAGAAAAGGAGGAAGTGAGAGCTGTTAAAGCACATAACGGGTTAGTTTCACAGCTGGCTACTTGAAAGTCACTCAAGCCTGAAGGGAGATGAATTAAACAATTCAGGCAGCTGGGTGTGTGTGGAGCTGTAACTCACAACCTAGTTAAAGCAATTTCACAAAAATATGAATGAAAGGCTTGCAGATCAAAGGATCTGGGTGTTCAAACCCAGAGAACCACAAGGCTGCCACCCTGGAGGGGTGGAGTGGGGGTGGGGTCCGGAGCCAATCCCATTTTTTGCCCAACGCTGGATTGTCCGCTGCGTTGGGAACTCTGCTACTGGTGGCAGAGAATCCAGCCCTATGACTTACCAAATTAACTGCTATTCTCTCCTTAATATTTTTTCAGTAACTGAAGTTAGACTAACTGTCCTGTAGTTTCCTGCATTCTGCCTCCTTCCCCTGTCCTTTGGCACAGTTCTAGAAAGCAGGAATTTTTGGTAAATGATTATCAATGCATACACAATCTCATCTTTGTAGTTACCTCCTTAAAGATCCTGGGGTTCAAACCATCAGGTCCAGGGGACATGTCAGCCTTTAACCTCGTTAGCTTACCTAAAACTAATTCTCTGATGGTAGTGACTGTATTTAATTCCTCCCCTGTATTTTTGTCTTACTATTTCTGGGATGCCTGTAGTATGCTCTACAGTGAGTACTCTGAGTAATGCAAAATATCTATTTAACTCCTCTGCCATTTCCTTGTTCCTATCATTACTTCCCAGTTTCATTCTCTAAGGGAGCAATCCTTTCTTTTACATCTCCCTTCCTTTTAATGTATTTCCCCGATGACCTTTCACCCCCTAACCTATCAAGAATCTATCCATCTCTGCCTTAAAAATATTCAAAGACACTTATATAACCTTTTGAGGAAGAGAGTTTCAAGGACTCACTATCACCGGAGAGAAAAACATTATTCGCTGTCCTAAATGACCGACCCCTTATTTTTAAACAGTGACCCCCCTTAGTTCTAGATTCTCCCACAAGAGGAAACATCCTCCCCACATCCACCCAATCAGGACCCCTCATGATCCTATATGTGTCAATAAAACCACCTCTTACTCTTCTAAACTCAGTGGATACAAGCCAACCCTGACCAACCTTTCTTCATAATAAAACCCATCCACTCCAGCGCTAGTCTGCTGAACCTTCTCCCAACTACATCAAACACTCTTGCATCCTTCCTTAAAAAAGATGACCAATACTGTACACAGTGCTCCAGATGTAGGGCGGGATTTACCAGCTGTTCACATCGGCCGGAAATCCCGTTGACAACAGCGGGGTCGGTAGAGCCCGCTGGCGGGCTACCTCTGCCTCCCATCCATGGACTCCATCTACACCTCCCGCTGCCCGGGGAAAGCGGGCAGCATAATCAAGGATCCCTCCCACCCGGCTTACTCACTTTTCCAACTTCTTCCATCGGACAGGAGATACAGAAATCTGAGAACACGCACGAACAGACTCAAAAACAGCTTCTTCCCCACTGTCACCAGACTCCTAAATGACCCTCTTATTGACTGACCTCATTAACACTACACCCTGTATGCTTCATCCGATGCCAATGCTTATGTAGTTACATTGTATATCTTATGTTGCCCTATTATGTATTCTCATGTATTTTCTTGAATTTTGTTTAATTCCTTTTTCTTCCATGTACTGAATGAGCTGCTTGCAGAAAAATACTTTTCACTGTACCTCGGTCCACGTGACAATAAACAAATCCAATCCAATCCAATCCTCTGCCACCAAAACACACGCGGCGGTGTGGTCAGTGTCCCGCCCATAGTCTCACACAGTGCCCTGCTACAACGACTTTAATAATAAATTATTTAAAAAAAAACATTTTAAGGCATTTATGATTTTATAACAACAATTACAAATGTAAACATAACTCAGTAAATAACCCCCCAACCAACAACTATACCAGCCAACGTGACTTACACAGGCCCTGTCCCTCCTCCAGCACGCCCAAACTAAACTAAACTATCTCACCCTACCCCTCTCATTCCCTAACCCTCCCGTCCCTTATTGTGTCTGGTAACAGTTTATTTTCCTTGAAGAAGTCGATAAACGGCTGCCACCCCCGGACGAACCCTAACGTTGATCCTCTTAGGGCGAACTTAATTTTCTAAAACCTGAGAAAACTGGCCATGTTGCTAGCCCATACCCTGAAGCTCCAAGTTCCTCCACGCCACTAAGATCCGTCTCCGGACTACCAGGGAGGCAAAGGCCAAAACGCCGGCCTCTCTCGCCCCCTGAACTCTCGGGTCTTCCGACACTCCCACCTCTGGACTCGGTGCCACCCTTGTCTTTAGCACTGTGGACATGACATCAGCAAACACCTGCCAGAATCCTCTAAGCTTCGGACATGCCCAAAACATGTGGACATGGTTTGCAGGCCCTCCCGCACACCACCCACATCTGTCCTCCACCCCTTCAAAAAACTTGCTCATCCAGGCCATCATATGTGCCCGGTGAACCACCTTAAATTGTATCAGGCTGATCCTGGCATAAGATGAGGACGTGTTGACTCTACTCAGAGCATCCTTCCACAGATCTGCCTCTAGCTCCTTACCAAGCTAATCCTCCCATTTACGCTTTACCTCCCCTATCTGGGTTCACTCCCACTCCATGAGCTCTTTATAACTTTCCGAGACTTTTCCCTCCCCAACTCCCATTTTTGAAACTACCTTGTCCTGTATCCCCTGGGGAAGTAGAAGAGGAAAGGTTGAAACCCGCCTTCGTACAAAGTCCTTCATCTGCAGATAACGAAGCCTATTCCCTCTTGGCAGTTCAAACTCCTCCTCCAGATCCTCCAAACATGGAAAGCTCCCATCAATCCTCAAGCCCCCAGCCTCTCAATCCCTACTCTTTGCCACCCCCCGAAACCCCCCATCCAGCCTCCCCGGCACAAACCGGTGGTTCCCACAAATTGGAGCCCACACCGATGCTCCCTCCACTCCCATATGCTTCCACCCGTGGCCCCAAACCCTCAGAGCTGCCTGTTTTGTTATGCTCTTGACGTAGCATAAGCTGCTTCCTTGATGTACACTCTGACAAAGAAAGGTTCAGACTTGGAGATAGCTTTAACACATTTATTAAACTGTTAACGATTCTCCTACTTGGATTGGACTCTCCTGTTAATCCTGCTATAGCTACTCAGACTGATGGACCAGTCTGCTACAATTCCCGTGGTGGGTGTGATGTGTTTCAATCAACCCTGTGTACTCACTAAGTGTCTCCACTGGAAAGAGAAAGATCATGTGTGTTGTGTCCTTATATATGGGTTGATGATGGAGGCTCCGTTAAGGGGGAACCATAGGTTCGTCCCGGGGAACATTGATGGGGGATTTCAGGGTTGGCACAGAGCGGGCATCAGACAGCTGAGGGACCTGTTTATTGATGGGAGGTTTGCGAGCCTGGGGGAGTTGGAGGAGAAATTTGGGCTCCCCCCGGGGAACATGTTCAGGTATCTGCAGGTAAAGGCATTTGCTAGGCGGCAGGTGGAGGGATTCCCTTCGCTTCCCGCGAGGGGGGTGAGCGACAGGGTGCTTTCAGGGGTCTGGGTCGGGGAGGGGAAGATATCCGATATCTACAAGGTTATGCAGGAGGCGGAGGAGGCGTCAGTAGAGGAGCTGAAAGCTAAGTGGGAGGGGGAACTGGGGGAACAGATCGAAGACGGGACATGGGCTGATGCTCTGGAGAGGGTTAATTCTTCCTCCTCGTGTGCGCGGCTTAGCCTCATCCAATTCAAGGTGCTGCATAGGGCCCACATGACTGGGACGAGGATGAGTAGGTTCTTTGGGGGTGAGGACAGGTGTGTCAGGTGCTCGGGGAGTCCAGCGAACCATGCCCATATGTTCTGGGCATGCCCGGCACTGGAGGAGTTCTGGAAGGGGGTGGCGAGGACGGTGTCGAGGGTGGTGGGATCCAGGGTCAAGCCAGGATGGGGACTCGCGATTTTTGGGGTTGGGGTGGAGCCGGGAGTGCAGGAGGCGAAAGAGGCCGGTGTGCTGGCCTTTGCGTCCCTAGTAGCCCGGCGAAGGATCTTGCTACAATGGAAGGATGCGAGGCCCCCAAGCGTGGAGACCTGGATCAATGACATGGCTGGTTTCATTAAGCTAGAGAAGGTCAAATTCGCCCTGAGAGGGTCGGTACAAGGGTTCTTTAGGCGGTGGCAGCCTTTTCTCGACTTTCTGGCTCAACGGTAGGGTACAGGGACAGTAGCAGCAGCAACCCGGGGGGGGGGGGAGGGAAAAGGGGAGGGAAAAGGGGGGGGGGGGGCGACAATGACTATGTTTGTTTATTTAATTTTAATATATTTTTAAGTTCTTTTGTTGTTCATTGGGGTTGGGGGGTGGGGGGATGTGATACATGCGCCGATACGGTCTGGGGGTGTCACAGTTATTATGGGTTATTTTGTTGCATTTCATTGTTTGTCATGTTTTATATTTTCTGTAAAAAATTCCAATAAAAATTATATTAAAAAAAAATATATGGGTTGATGTAACGCCCTCCTGTGGTAGTGTCACCTGTGTCTGTGTGTCTTGAATGCTCATTGGTTGTGTCCTATCCTACTGCCCTATTGGTTGAATGTCTGTGTGTCATGTCTCTGGTGCTCCCTCTAGTATCTATCTAGTCTACGTGTATTTACAGTGATGCATAATCACCACACTGCCAGCACCACCGAGCTGGCGAGATCGGCAGAGGTGCCATTACCAGTGCCCCTAAACTTGTGCCCCTACATGAGGTCGCCTCCATCCGTTCCATACTGACCCCTCCCCCACTATCCACTTCCTGATCATGGCTACATTTGCCGCCCAGTTGTAATTTCTAAAGTTCGGTAAGGTCAGCCAAAAGTCCTCCTTCATTTGCTCAACGAACCGGGCCAGATTTAATTTATGTAACTGTTCTCATCCCCGTGCCAACTGACTCCCCAATTATCGAAAACTCCCTCCCACCACTTTAAATGGCACCTCCCCCAATCTCCTCTCCTGTCCCCTCGCCTGAATTACAAAGACTTCACTTTTACCCATATTCAATTTATACCCTGAAAACCGGCCAAATTCCCCTTGGATCTGCATAATCTCCACCATTCCCCCCTAACGGGTCAGAAATATATTGGAGTAGGTCGTCCGCATATTACAAGACACTGTGTTCCAACCCCCCCGATCCCCGGACTAACTCCTTTCAGTCCTTTGACGCTCTGAGCATCATCACCAATGGCTCTATAGCCAAGGTAAACAACAGTGGGGAGAGTGGACATCCCTGTCTTGTCCCCCGGTACAGTCTAAAATAATCCAAGCTCACTCCGTTCGTCCGCACTCTCGCAAATTGCGCCTGGTACAGCAACGGGACCCAGTCTACAAAACCCTGTCCAAACCAAAACAGCCCCAGAACCTCCCACAAATACTTCCACTTCACCCAGTGAAGGCCTTTTCCGCATCCATAACTACTTCCACCTGCCTACCTTCAGAGGGCATTGTGAGCCTTCTAACGCTGGCCGTTAACTGCTTTCCTTTGACAAATCCCATCTGGTCCTCCCCTATCACCCCTGGGACACAGTCCTTTATTCCCGAGGCCAAAATCTTGGCCAACAATTTGGCATCTGCATTCAGTAGGGAGATTGGCCTGTATGACCCACATTGTTCATCGCTTCAGAATCAGAGAGATCGAAGCCTGTGACATTGTTGGGGAAGGACACCTCACTCCCCAGCCTCATTAAACACCCTAACCAGCAAAAGCCCCAGCACCCCAGAAAACATCTTATAGAATTCCACTGGATATCCATCTGGCCCTGCGGCCTTGCCTGACTGCATGGCCTCCAATCCCCGCCACTACTTCAAAGAGCCCATCGGGGCTTCCAGACCCTCCATCAATCCTTCCACCACCTTCGGAAACTCCAGACACTCCAAAAAACCGCCTCATCTCCTTCACCCCATCTGGGGGCTTCGACTCATTCTGCTGACTATAGAATTCCTTGAACATCCCGTTCACCTCCGTTGGGTCCAAGATTGTGTTCCTCCCTCTATCCTTCACTTTCCCCATCTCTCTGGCTGCCTCCCTTTTCCTGAGCTGGTGGGCAAACATCCTGCTGGCCTCGTCCCCATACTCATACACCGCCCTTCTCGCATTCCTCAACTGCCCCTCCGCCTTCCCTGTGGATAGCAGACCAAACTCCATCTGCAGCTTCTGCTGCTCCTTCAACAGCCCCGCCTCCGGGGCTTCCGAGTACCTCCTGTCCACCTGGAGAATCTCCCTAACCAGCCTGTCCATTTCTGGCCCGTTCCACCTTCTCCCTTTGAGCTCGTATCAAAATAAACTCCCCCCCTAACTACAGCTTTCAGCGCCTCCCACACCGTTGCTGCCAAAACCTCCCCCTGTGTCATTTATCTGCACATAGTTCTGGATGGCCTCCCTCATCCGCTAAGAGTCCTATATCTAATCTCTAGTGCGGGCGCCCATGCTGACCCATAAATCCACCCAGTGTGGGGCATGGTCCGACAGTACAATCGCCCAATACTTTCCGTCTACCACCCCCGCCAGGAAAGCCCTATCCAAAACGAAAAAGTCAATCCGGGAGTACACTTTGTGTACATGGGAGAAAAAAGAAAACTCCTTCGATTTTGGCCGTCCAAACCTTCACGTATCTACCCCTCCCATCTGTTCCATAAACCCCTTTAGTTCCTTCGCTGCAGCTGGCACCCTCCCTGTCCTCGAACTCGACCGATCCAGCCTTGGATATAGCATATTAACATCTCCCCCCATGATCAGCCTATGTGAGTGCAAGTCCGGAATCTTCCCCAACACCCGCCTCATGAACTCTATCATCCCAATTTGGTGCATAAATGTTCACTAATACAACTGGCATCCCCTCCAGCTTCCCACTCACCATAACGTACTTACCCCCCCCCACCATATCTGTCACTATGCTCCCCACTTCAAATGGCACCCGCTTATTAATCAAAATCGCTACCCCCTTGTTTTAGACTCTAGACCCGAATGAAATACCTGCCCAACTCATCCCTTCCTCAGCCTAGTCTGATCCACAACCCTCAGGTGTGTCTCCTGTCGCGTTTCCACGTCCTTTTAAACTCTTCAGATGTGCGAACACGCGAGCCCTCTTGACTGAGCCATTCTCATGTTCCATGTGATCAGCCTGGTCGGGGGCACCCCGCCCCTTCCCATCAACCATAACCCTCCTTAGGCCAGCCTCCAGCCCGCATCCTGCGCCTCTTCAGGCCTGCCCCCAGGCGCCCACTGTCATTGACCCCCATTCTGCTGCCAAACGTCTGTCCCTCCCCTGTCAACAGTTCTATACCCCTCCCTCTCCCCCTGCCATCACAAAATAGCAATTCCAGCCCCCTTCAACAAACTTATCACCTGCTCATCACACACTGCACTTCCGTAGGCTAGCCTGCCCAGTTAGCTCCCGCCCATGGTGCCAAGCATCCTACTGGTCCCCCCCCCCCCCCCCCCCCCCACCCCCCGACCAACTTACACACATATGCAAACATTACAATTCCCAACAAACACAAAGAAGAAAATTCCATCCGCCATCACCCATTAAGAATAAAGTTAACCCGCAACCAAAACGGAGCAACGGCCCCAAACTGAGTACAAAACACTACATACAAAACCAGAAGAAAAATAACTTTAACAGCAGTTCAAAAACACAACTACCCGCCCCCAACTTAAATGTCCTCCATCTCCTGTCAGTTCCTTGTCCCTGATCAAGTTAATCGCCTCTTCTGGCGATCCAAAGTAAAGTTCCTGGTACCCACAAACGTGCTGGGTACAGCATGCCAAACTTCACCCCCTTCTTAAAGAGGGCCGATTTCACTTTATTGAAACTCACCCTTCCTTTGGCCAGTTCTGCACCCAGGTCCTGATAGACGTGCAGCTCGTTGCCTTCCCACAAGCAGCTCCTCGTCTGCCTGGCCCACCTCAAGATCTGTCTGGGAACCGATGCATTCGTACCACCATTGCCCTCGGCAACTCGTTCCTCATCGGCTTCCTCATAAGTGCCCTGTGCACGCTGTCCACCTCCAAGGGTCGAGCAAACGCACCTTCTCCCAGCAGCCTCTCGAACATATGCCCCACATATGCACCTGCACGCGATCCCTCGCTGCCCTCTGGCAGGCCGACAATCCTCAGATGCTGCCTGCGCGATCTGTTCTCCAGATCCTCCACCTTGTCCTGCAGCTTCTTCTGGTGGCCCTTCATCAGCCCCATCTCCACTGCCATCACAGCTAGCTGATCATCGTGCTCAGCCACCACCTCTTCCACCTTCCGGATTGCCCGGCCCTGGATTTCCAGGCTCTGCTCCATATGATCAATCCCCACCTTTATTGGATCCACCGCCCTGGCCAGGTCTTCCAGATATTCTTTTCTCTGCTGAGCAAATTTCTCATGGAGAAAAGCCACAAGTTGCTCCGTTGACCACTGGGCTGGCAGTTTCGGTTCCTGACCTCCCGCCATATTCCCCTGTGTAGCAGGCTCCACTCCCATCTTTGACCAAAATTCTCTTCTTTTCAGACCGCTTCTGGTTCACGAATCCATACACTGGTGGGGAATCCTCCTCTTCTACTTCACCCAGGGCCGGCTCAAGGCACCGGCAACTCGGGCAGTCGCCCGGGGCGCCATGTGCTAGGGGGCGCCAGAGACTCGGGCCCCGCGCATGCGCAGTTGGGCCGGTGCCAATCAGCGCATGCGCGGTGGCCGCCCTCCCCCAGGGCGCCCCCCCCCCTCGGTCCGCCCCGCCCCCCCCCCCTCGGTCCGCCCCGCCCCGGTCCGCCCCGTCCCCGGTCCGCCCCCTCGGTCCGGTCCGCCCCCTCGGTCCGCCCCCCCTGCTCGGTCCGCTCCCCCCCGCCCCCCCCTCGGGTCCGTTCCCCCGCCCCCCCCTCGGGTCCTCCCCCTCTCGGCCCCCCCCTCTCGGCCCCCCCCTCGGCCCCGCCCCCTCTCTCGGCCCCGCCCCCCTCTCTCAGCCCCGCCCCCCTCTCTCAGCCCCCCCCTCTCTCAGCCCCCCCCTCTCTCAGCCCCCCCCTCTCTCAGCCCCCCCCTCTCTCGGCCCCCCCCTCTCTCGGTCCCGCTGCCCCCTCTCGGCCCCCCTCCCCTCTCAGCCCCGCCCCCCCCTCCGCCCCCCTCCCCTCTCGGCCCCGCCCCCCCCTCTTGCCCCCCCCCCCCAAGGGCGCCGAAGTTCAGCTTGCCCGGGGTGGCAGCAACCCTAGGGCCGGCGCTGACTTCACCATCCCTTTGTTTTATCGATCAAATCCAGCGTAAATCGTGGGAAAAGGTCCAAAAAGTTCACCACGAGCGGGAGCTAACAAATGTTTGACCACTCACACCATGGTTGCCACCGGAAGTCTTAATAATAACTTCCAACATTTTAAACATTTAAACTTTAAATAACATTTAATATAGTCACTTCAAACATTTTCCCTCTGACAGATGTTAAACTAACTGGCCTGTAGTTTCCTGCTTTCTGTCTTCCTCCCTTTTTGAATAAAAGAGTTACATTCGCTATCTTCCATCATATTTAGGGAATTTTGGAAAACTAAAACCAGCGCATCAACTATCTCTCCTGCCATTTCTTTTAAGACCACAGGACGATGTCCATCAGGCTCCGGGGACTTGTCAGCTGGCTATTTGCTCAGTACCACTTCCCTGGTGATTGCAATTTTCTCGAGTTTCTCCCTTCCTTCCATTTCGTGATGACAGCTATTTCTGGGGTGTTGTTTGTATCGTCCATAGCCAAGACCGATGCAAAATACCTGTTCTCAATTTATCTCTCATCTCCTTATTTTCCATGATTAATTCTCCCGACTCACTTTGTATAGGAGCAATGTTAACTCTTTTTATTTGTTAAATATGTACAGAAACTCTTGTCTTTATATTTCTAACTAGCTTTCTCTCATACACTAATTTTTCCCTCCTTATGAATCATTTAATAATTCTGTGCTTTTTTAAATATTCTGACCAACGTTCTGACCTGCTGTTTTTTTATATTCTGTCCAACCTTCTGACCTGACCTTTGTGAAATGATATGCTTTTTCTTTAAGTTTCATATTACCTGTAATTCCTTCAGTTAGCCACGGATGGTGTATCCGTCCCTTGGACTTTTTCTTTCTCTTTGGAATGTATTTATTTTGTATATTCTGAAATATCTCTATTTTTAAAAAAAAGATTTAGTGTACCCAATTCATTTTTCCAATCCACCTACCCTGCACATCTTTGGGTTGTGGGGGCGAAACCCACGCAACGGAGAATGTGCAACCTCCAGACAGACAGTGACCCAGAGCCGGGATTGAACCTGGGATCTCGGTGCCATGAGGCTGCAGTTCTACCCACTGCACCACCGTGTTGCCCTTCAACTGCATCTCTATTGACGTATCCATTAACCTCATTTTCCAATTTACTTTAGCTAGCCCTGCTTTCATGTTCACATATTTGCCCTTATTTAAGTTGAAAACACTTGTCTTCGACCCACTTTTTTGTCCCTCAAACTGAGTGTAAAATTTAATGGTCGTTACTATCTAGGGGTGCATTCACGAGACCATTATTTAATTTGATCACATTGCACAATACCAGGTCTAGCATCGCCTACTGTCTGGTCGGCTCCAGAATCTGCTATTCCAAGAAATGATCCTGGAAACATCATATCCTGATCGCGGATATTTTGGCACCTCTGACTTTTCCAGTCTATATGTAGATTAAAATTCCCCATTATCACTGTATAATTCTGTAAGTTCCCATTATTTCTTCCTTTATTTTCTGTCTTACCATGTGCTTACAATTATTATAATAATCTTTATTAGTGTCACAAGTAGGCTTATATTCACACTGCACTGAAGTTACTGTGAAAATCCCCTGGTTGTCACACTCTGGCGCCTGTTCGGGTGCACTGGGGAGAATTAATTCAGAATGTTAATTCACCTAACAAGCACGTCTTTTGGGACTTGTGGGAGGAAACCGGAGCACCCAGAGGAAGCCCACGCAGACACAGGGAGAACGTGCAGACTCCGCACAGTGACCCAAGCCGGGAGTCAAACCCGGGTCCCTGGCATTGTGAAGCAACCGTGCTAACCACTGTGCTACCCTGCCGCCCCTAGGGAGACTGTACACAACTCCAAAAGAGACTTCTTGCCTTTATCCCCTCTGATTCCCCAGCCCGAGTCTTGAATTTCCACCTTTCTCTAGTTTCTCTCTCCTGTCTCCTCATATACTCTCGGAGCTCAACTTGTACATCAGACCCAATTCCTACTCTTCTTGATCCTATTTCCAATAAACGGCTGACCACCCATCTTCCCTCCCTGGTCCCCATGTTAGCCAACATTATTTGAGTTGTTTTCTCTCCTCAAGTACCGTCTCCCTCTCTCTATTTTAAACCTGCTGTCATCACTCCTTTCATTTTCATTTCATTTCCTTTCCTGCTAAAAGAAACTATTAACCGCAATATCCTCGCAAATTATTGCCAATCTCCAACTTTCCTCTAGTCTCCACAGTGCTTGAATGTGCTGTGACTTCCCCAACAAGTTGTTGTTGTAGTAGTTCAGACAAAATTGAACTTTGACCTGATGTATTGGGCGATGACTCTCTGGGTTGCCTTCAAGAGGGAGTGAGACTTGTTGACCAAGGCAGAAATTGTACCATTGCAGTCAAGTGGATTTGTTGGATTTAATTCAATTCTTTGAAGGGGTTTGGAGGGGAATTTTCCAGAAGCCATTCTCCCTAATTGGCCCTGGACTTTCGTCTTCTTCTGCCTCTCCCATGTGGTTACATGGCTGCGGTTGGGGGAGGGGGGGGGGGGGGGGGGAAGTGTCCAGCCATGATGAGTGGGGGGCAGGTTTCATGGACTCCTGCTGTTCTTTCCCGACCAGCCATCTTTTGTGTGTTCATACACAAGCTAACTGGAAGAAGAAAGTTAGGCCCCAACAATGAATCCAAGACTTGTCAGCTTCCTTGTCTTTTATTACCAATGCAAGAGTTATAGGACACATGTACAAAGTCAGCAATTCACATTTTCCACTGATAACATTTATCAGATTCTCTTGTAATAACACATTATTTTACATAAACCCGGGTAATGTGCGCACCTAGACAGTTAGGAGCTTCAGGAAGGATGAGAGAGTCTGATGTGGCACAATGTTAGTCTGCGTTACAGCATCATCGCCAAAGCAAAGCCCGCGTGATGGGGCAGAGTTGCGGGAGGAGAAAAAAAAAAGACAACTGAAATATTGGAATTCCACACTTCTGACAAACAGCACCAGGGCGGAGAGATTACAAATATTAGAGAGTGAAGCTACCGAGCTCTTTTCTCTGGGAAAACGAGGGCTGAGAAGTAGCCATTTAAAAAAAATAAATTTAGAGTAGTCAATTATTTTTTTCCACTTAAGGGGCAATTTAGTGTGGCCAATCCACCTAATCTGCACATCTTTGGGTTGTGGGGGTGAGACCCACGCAGACACGGGGAGAATGTGCAAACTCCACAGGGACAGTGACCCAGAGCCGGGATCAAACACGGGTCTTCAGCGCCGTGAGGCAGCAGCGTCAACCACTGCTCCACTGTGCTGCCCGGGCTGAGTAGTAACCTGATGTAAGTCTTTCAAAGTTATGAAGTGGTTTGATAGGGTTGATGCTTCTACTTCAAGGAGAATCCCAAACTATAAATAACGTGAGTAAATCCATTAATAAATGAACGAGAGACTTCTTTACCGAGCGTGGAATGTGGAAACCGCATCCACACGGAATGGTTGAGGTGAATTAGTGCAGATGCAATTTGGGGGGAGTTAATTGAGGGAAAGCAATAGGATGGAATATATTGGGAGGAGGCTTGTGAACAGCAGAAACAGCAGCAGTGAGCGGTGGGGCCGAACAGCCTGTTTCCATGCTGTAAATTCTATGGAAAGTTAACAGTCATTATTATTTTGCAGAGGAAGAACAAAAAAGTAACCAACGATCGGGCACTTGGAGGGGGGGGGGGGGGGGGAGGAGGAGGAAGAAGAAAAGAAACCCAAAAATCACATCTAGCTGTGATTACCAAGTATGTATTAACATCTGTTTAGCAGCCTACAGTAATCAGCAGGAATTGAGGCACAGGCAGTGGTATCATGGCCTGGTACTGCCACTCGCGAGATTAGCGTTTTGGCACCCAGGCGTCCGCAGATAGAGCCATTGCCCTTACCCCGTGGTTTCTGCAGCAAGGTTTAACACTTTGCAGATAGGTTGCTACGTTGTGTGCGACGCAGGGAGAGCTGAACCAACAGCTCTTTGCGGTTTAAATTCACATGCAATAACACGTAGAACGTGCTTGGCCAATTGTTCAACAACTGTGTGAGCTACATTGAAATGCACCATGACTTGGTCTGCACATTGTGTCCCCTCGCCCATCTTGCCCCTCCACCCTGCCCAGAGGCATGTGTCGGCTCCAGTGCTCTTGCTGTAGCCGGCCTGTAACTCTTCATATTGGAGCTAGGGGAAGCAGTGGTTTAAGAGTGACATCCTGATGGATTTTCTGATGGCGTAGCCAATGGACAGTGGGTAAGCTCAATTGTAGCCTCCGACTGATTATCAGTTAATTCAGCAAACACAGTCTATCAAACCTGGAGCTTGTTGCTCTGTGTGATGAACGGTATTAATAACTGCTGTAAACGGTACCTGACCTTTAATACCTTGCCCCTTTAAGATGCTTGGAACCCTGGGGGACTCCGCCTCTGGCTACACCCCCAGGAAACGGTATATAGGATAAGGCGCCATATGGTGAGCACACTTCTCTCGGATGCTGTTCAGTTCTCTGTAGATTAAAGCCTTTTGATTACCGACCTTGCTCTCGCGTCGTAATTGAGGGTGCCTCACTCTGTAGTGTTCAGCTGCATCTACCAACTTAGAACTCACACAGTATTGGGTAACCAGCATGCCAATTGGTTCTCCTGCCTCTCCGATGGGACGGAGTTTTGCAGGAATTTTTTTGTCCATTGAGGACATACCAGTAAATCATATATTCGGATAAAGTGCTGTAAATTCTTCCAACAGTAGTTCTGCAAAATACCAATGCTCCGAGGGTTATTAGTCCTGTAGCGTGAGTCACTGCTCAAATTTGCAACAATGGGGCATTGAGATCCAACTTCAGATTCGGAAGAGGTGTCTGTTCCATCAATTATGAGTCCGTATCGTTCCAACTCTCGGTCCCTGCAGCTTCGAGATTTTTCACTGCTGTACTCTGGGTTGGGCATATTCCTGGAGGTTTAATCACATGATCTCCCTCCTCCATTTGCCTCACCTCATTCCCCAACCATAACAGTCATTTTTTTACCCCCCCCCCCCCCCAAAAATCTCCCATGTTATTGCAATGAATTAAAGTTTTTGATGAAAACGAGGGGGAAAAAAAAGGCATTTTAAAAAAAAATTGCCTTATTATTTTCCGCAGGGCTGCTCTCGGCAAGGTGCGGGAGATTCAGGGCAGGATTCCCCAACCTCCCAGCCGTGTGTTTCTCGGGGGCGTGCCATTCGCTAGTGGCGGGGGTGCACTGCTGGCGGAACCAGAGAATTCCCCCCCCTGCCAGCGAACAGCCGGAGAATTCCGCCTTTAATCCTTCATTCCTGACTACTCCGGAATAATCCAGGAGAGTTTGTAACCCTTGAAGCGGATGCTGCAGGCCTTTCTAAAAGAGCGTTCTTGAAGGAGGGAAGATGTGGGTGTGGGGAACGGTGGGGGTTACTTGAGCGCATCATGGCTAACCATAATATCTTCTGGAGTCGGGAAGGTATTTTCCAGAGTCTTTCCCCCAAAATGGGCCATTTATACCTCCTTTCTCCTGGGAGGGTGGGGGATTGTTCTCCAATGGATGAAGAGGAGGGACAGCCTTTTCTGACCCATTATCTAGTCTTTTGACACAGTGACCATCCTGCCTCACCTGTGGTCTGAGTCACCGACACGTCGTAACTAATTGAAAAGAGGCGGTGTCCAAAGCAGCAAAACACAGGAAATTATTCCCCAAATCGCGACAAATTTGGGGCTTGCACTGCAGACATTAGCTGCTGATTCAGTTGTGACCTCCTACACGAGACGGCAGCAGACTTCGCACACCTGCAACGTTTATCAGGCATAAATGGAAAGAATGTCTGTGTGCAGCATTCCCAGGACAGTGGGAGTGAGTGCGGTCGCAACTCCCTCTTTGTCTTGTGTTTCAGAGCCAAGGCAGCTAATTGGGAAGAGGTACTTTTATCTTCACAACCTTCCCCCTCGGAATTCTTCACAACACTGGGAACCTTTCTCCTCATGGCATTCTGTTATCTCTCCCAAAGCAACTCCTTCATATGACTGAGAAAGACAGCAAACATGTCCAAAAGGCAGATAAATGCTCCGGTTCAAGGCCCATCACTAATAAAATGGCCTCCGCCGGCAATGCTAACAGGCCCATTGTCTCCTCGGTCGCTGACAGTTTACTTCCAGCACTTTTGGTTCATTGAAGCGATTTCTAGAATTTACAAATACTGATTTTTTTTTCTTTCAAACACTATTCAATACCGCCCCCCTCCTCCTTCACCCAATATGTTTGTTCGAGGCAGCCTGGGCAGTGAACGTCAACTGGCTCTTTTACCAAGGGAGGCATCGCTCCCATCAACAGCAGTAATCTAGAATGATTTCCTCCTCCCTGGATGATAAATTAAGAGACCAGCTATCTCACTGCGGGGGGAGGGGGCTTCTGATCTTTTGTAGAGAGGAATCCCACAGGGCACTGCACCCCCCCCCCCCCCCCCCCGCCAACTTGTCCATTGAGGGAAGAATGGCTTCCAGTCTCATTGTAAACCACTTGCACCGATGCTAGCTCACACAAAACCAACTGAGCGCTTCAAGTTTTAACCAATAAATAATTGAATTTATTTTTTTCCTTTTTCCGCAAACCGACGGATGATGATGGCAGACAAGACTGGGGCTACTCCGAGCGGCACTTGGCGGAGGGCACCCGTATTCTGCCACCTGCCCTCGCATCACTTTCCTCCTCCTCATACCGGCACCAGTCTCCGGCGGGGGGGGGGGGCTTGGATCTGACAAACTGGACCTTGGATTCGGATCGATCTATTTACAACATCTCCGCGCCATAGGAGTTTTAAACAGGGGCAGGTCCTGAATCAGCAGCAACTCTCACAAACAAAATTGAAAACACAAATTCGTCAGCGGCCTTTGCACCCACCACTGCGGCCGATTCAAGGCGGGAAAGAAGGTGGCGGCGAACTTAAGTCGGAAGATTGAGGGGCGGGAACATCAGTGGGAAGGGGGGGGGGGGCGCAGTTTCAGGTGTTTTCATTTTCTTTTGGAGTTTGGGGGTTGGAATAAGATGGGCACATTCATTGCAAAATACTTTGGAAGAAAGTGCGAGACCTATCCTCTCAATACACACCCGCATCCCAAATGGTCGTCAGAGCTTTTCTTCATTTAACGCAGATGTACCCTCAAGCAAACAAAAAAATAAAATCACACAGTATTTACATTACGTGGGTACACGCGGGAGGGTGGGGGAGGGGGGGGGGAACATTCCCCGTCGAGTTTCCTAAATCAGAGCTATTTTGTTTTTAAACCAGAAGGTTCCGGTGAACAGCTGACAGTGTCATAACCTTTCGGGAAAGCTACAATTTATTTACACACGTCTAACAAGCAAAAATATTCTTCTCATTATCAATCTGGCCTCTTCATAATGTGATCAATACTAGTTCCTTCTGCCAGGGTCAGCTGGAGGTCGTGACCTTTCCGCAGTCTTGTCTTAATGTCCATCTCCAGGCAGGGCCACATGGCTGGTGCCCCAAGCCACCATGTGCAGAGGGCACCCGCCCCCCCATCCCCTCAATATGTCAGAGGGTGGGGGAAGGGTCTCTGCCCTTCGAAAACCCCAAGGCTACAGGTCGATGCCCTTGACCAGCGAGGACTCCAGCGTGATGTTGAACTCGTGCAGCGTCTGGAGGACCCGGATCAGCGAGTTGACGGTGGCATGGTCCCGGAGCAATGCGCCATCCTCGTACATCCTGGAGATCACTGGGCAGTCCGCCAGCAGCGGGATCCACTGGGGTAGCAAATGATCCCTGCGTCAGAGAGAGAGAGGGAGGGGAAGGGAGGTTAAAATGAAAGAGAGGTAAAGTGAAGGTTTGAATTGAAGCGAATGTCACCATGCACCTTCCCTCTTTAGGTTTCTTCTCTGAAGCTTAATTTGGGTCACAGTGGCTGACAATTAGCTGGACCTGGTTCTCATGTATCTCATACTCTTCCCCCCCCCCCCACCCCCCCCCCCCCCCCCCCCCCCACCCCACCCCCCCTCTCACTTCAACCCTCTGACATCTCTGCACTCCTCCAATTCTGGCCACTTCTTTCACCTCACCACTGCCTCAAATCTGCCAATGCCCACCTAGCCCGCTCCCCTGCCCTCAGGCTCGCCTCCATCTCGAAGAGAGGTCGGAGAGGAAGACAGTCACTGAGGAAGGAAATATGGCTGTGGAAGCGAGTCTTGGTAAATACCTTGTCCAACACCGAGACAATTTTGCCTCCATCGCTGTCTCTCTTCTCCTTTAAGATGCTCCTTCGTATGAATATATTCAAACAGGAGGAGCAGGCTATTGGGTCCGTCGAGCATCTCTGCCATTTAATAACATCATGGCTGATCTGATAGCAGCTTCACATCTGCATTCCATCTACCCCCTTGCTAACCGAGAATCTATCCACCTCGGCCTTCAAAATATACAAATATTCCGGCCACCCCACTCACTCTGCATCACAAACCAGCCCCCTGCCAAGCTGAGACAACGGCTCTGTTGGCTGGACGGCTGGCTCATGATGCAGAGCGATGTCAACAGCGCGGGTTCAATTCCCGTACTGACTGAGATTATCTATGAAGGTTATCCGCCTTCTCAACTTGCCCCTCAGATTAAATCACCATCGGTCAGTTCTCGAAGGGAAGAGAAGCCGGTGGCGACATTTGTATGTCAATGTAGATTGTTGCCGTAGAGTACCAGTGCAAGTATGTCCTCATTACGGGTTCCAGCACAATGGTAGGCTTAAAGTTTCCAAAAATGGCAAACCTACTGCTGAATTTCCCCTGTCTGCTGCTCACTCCCATCACTGCACCTCTCTCCCCTGAACATTAGTAGAGGACAGTTCAGCTGTAGGGCAAAAACAGGACTTTCGGAATAATTAGAAGCTTTCGAACAGCTGGCATATATGCAATTAGCCATATAGGCCCTTATCCTGTTGCTGGATTCTCTGCTATGTTCTGTAATCTTTACCCCACCCCACCAAACTTCTACTGATCAACCAGTGCCAGTCACGGGCTGAAAGAACAGAATGTAACAGGTTAAATCTGCTGCCCCCGCTGCTGTGCCGGGGAATACTCTGAATCATCAAGCATTGGGTCAGTCTTTCTGAGCAGCTCCACAGTGTTGCTGACTTTGAACTTGCCTCATCCAGTTACCTGCGCGACGTAAGGCACAGGGACTCTTGTAGTTTAAAAAAAATTCATTTAGAGTACCCAAGGAGGTTAGAAGGGTCCACCTCGAAACGGCTGAACGTTCCAGGTCTGAAATGAGTCGGGAACAGCCGACAATTCCTGGAGATGGCAGGTCAGGGGCAGGCGGAAGCTCGAGTGGAGAAAGGCGAGGGGAGGTAATCGCAGAGGGATGGAGGGGCGAGGAAAGGGGGAGAGGAGAGAACTAAGAGAGAGGAAATGAGATTAACAATTACAAGGAAAGAGGAATAGAGAGAGAGAGAGAGAGAGGAAATCATAGATACACACAGGAATAGAGAGAGAGAGAAAGGGAGAAAACAAAAAGCAAGCAGAATAGAGAGAGAGGGGGGGATGCCACGAGCGAGGGTTTGGGAGAGGACTGGAATGGCGAGAGCGAGGGCGTCTGGCTGGAAACATCGAGGAGGATCTTGGAGGGAAGCAATGACCTGGAGCTAATGTAAGTATGTTAGTGAGTTATTGAGAGTGACTTAGTAAGCAAGAGGTATTGAGTTAGTAAGAGTGAGTTAGTAAGAGTGTATTAGTAAAACAGTAAGCATGAGTTAGTGAATTAGTAAGAGAGAGTTAGTAAGTGTGAATTAGTAAACAACAGTTCGTAACTTAGTAAGAGTGAGCTAGTAAGCAAGAGTTAGTAAGCAAGTGTTCGTAAGCAAGTGTTAGTGAGTTAGTATGAGTATGTTAATAAAAGTTAGTAAACATTAGTAAGAGTTGGTGAGTTGGTCAGCAAGACTTAGTAAGCAAGTGTTAGTGAGTTAGTATGAGTATGTTAGTAAGAGTTGATAAACATTAGTAAGATTTAGTGAGTTAGTCAGCAAGACTTAGTAAAATGTTGGTGAGTTAGTATGAGTATGTTAGTAAGAGTTAGTAAATGTTAGTAAGAGTTAATGAGTTATTAAGAGTAGGTTAATACGTTAAGAATGAGTAAACGTTAGAAAGTGTTAGTAAGAATAATTTAGCCAGAGGTTAGTAAGAGTTAGTAAATTAGTGAGGGGAATTTTGGGTCAGTTAAGTTCAATTGGTTTTTAATGTGAAAATTACAGGTTAGGATGGCATTCTACCCTATTACACGTTGACTTACAGGAAAGTGATTAGGAACATTCAAAGTGCCAAATGAGAAATAGCCATAATAATTGACAAACTTCACAACACTTGTGCTTTGAATTGTTTTCTCTGACCTTGCCCCAAGGCAGACAAGCAGCTGTAACTTTCCGTCTTTTCCGATATTCCTGGGGGCGGTAGTGATAGCGCTGACGTACTGACAGAACGTTGTAGAGCAGGCTTTCAGCTGTAGCAGGTTTTCCTGCGACTCCTCGTCCTCTTCGGCTGTTTCAAAGTACGTGACAGCCTTTTCTGCGCCGAGAGAGAGGTGGAGAAAGGTTAAACTTGTGGACTGTGCAGAGTTTGAGAAGAGTTGGACCTCTGGATCTGAACACTGGCTCCCCGTTTGGCGCAGCACGGGCAGCTTAGTTTGTCAGAACGCCTATCAAGGGGGCAGGGAGCAAATACGGGCATACAGATCGCTGGCAGAAATGCCATAATCCCACCAAATGGCATAACAAAATAGAGGGATTAAATAGCTTCCTGTTACCCGTCTAAATACGTTGTTGAATTATGAGCCACATACTCCATGACATGGAGAAAGGCCGTTCAGCCCATCGCGTCAGTGCTGACTCTCCTTTGAATGCTCCGTCAGTTAGGTTTGCCCAGCTCTGTCCCCCCTGAGCCCTCAAGTTTATTTCTTCAAGTGCCCATTCCATTTCCAGTCATCAGCTAATGGAAACAACTTTTTCTTTCTCCACCGGAGCCAAACCTGTCCTAACCCTGTAAGCTTCTCTCAGCTCTCCCCTCAATCCCCCTTGCTCCGAGGACTACAACCCCAGTTTCCCCAAACCTTTAAAAAAAAAATTAGAGTACACAATTATTATTTTTTTCTAGTTAAGGGGCAATTTAGCATGGCCAATCCACCTACCCTGCACATCTTTGGGTTGTGGGGGTGAAACCCACGCAGACATGGGGAGAAAGTGCAAACTCCGCACGGACAGTGACCCAGGGCCGGGATTCGAAACCAGGTCCTCAGCGCCGCAGTCTCAGAGCTAACCACTGCGCCACAGTCTCAGAGCTAACCACTGCGCCACATGCCGCCCCACTTCCCCAAACCTAACCTTGTGGATAAAATTCATCACCCCAGGGACCATTCTGAGATATCTCCACTGCATCCTCTTAAGGAGCCTACCATCCTTCCTAAAGGGTGGTAACAAGAATTGGACACTGTAGTTGTGGCTGAACCAGTACTTTGCAACTTTTCAGCAGGACATCCCTGTACTCAGCACATCCACGTGTGAAACCCACGATCCTATATATACTTTGCTAACTGCTCTCTAACATGCCTTTTCACTTCAAAGACCTATGCACGCAAATCCCCAGGGCCCTCAGCCTCGGCACAGCCTTTAGAACTGTCAATACTGCCTCGTCCTATCCCCTTTTCCAAAATGTATCACTTCACACATCTCTGTATTAAATTCCATCTGCCTCTTGTCTGCCCATCTTGTTGCAGATGATTGGTTTCATGTTCACTGTTGGCCATAGTTTGGTATCAAATTTGGAGCAGGGGCAAGTTTTGAATTTTTACTCAGTATTCAAATATCCAAGTCCTATTCTTTTTTTAAAAAATGGTCCTTGCTCTGACCCTTGAGAACTGTCTGCCATCCTCCAGTCTGAAAAACAATGACTTATCATGACCCAACGCTCTCTGGCCCTGGGGTGATTGTTTTAATCCAACCTTTTTGGACATTAAGGGGCAATTTATCACGGCCAATCCTCCTAACCTGCACATCTTTGGACTGTGGGAGGAAACCGGAGTACCCGGGGGAAACCCACGCAGACACGGGGAGAACGTGCAAACTCCACACAGTCACCCAAGCCGGATTTGAGCCCGGGATCCTGGTGCTGTAAAGCAACTCTGCCACCGTCCGCTCTCAACACTGTGCCACCATGCCACCCTCAACACTGTGCCACCGTCCGCTCTCAACACTGTGCCACCATGCCACCCTCAACACTGTGCCACCGTCCGCTCTCAACACTGTGCCACCATGCCACCCTCAACACTGTGCCACCGTCCGCTCTCAACACTGTGCCACCGTCCGCTCTCAACACTGTGCCACCGTCCGCTCTCAACACTGTGCAACCATGCCACCTTCAACACTATGCCACTGTCCGCTCTCAACACTGTGCCACCATGCCAACCTCAACACTGTGCCACCCTCAACACTGTGCCACCATGCCACCCTCAACACTGTGCCACCATGCCAACCTCAACACTGTGCCACCCTCAACACTGTGCCACCATGCCACCCTCAACACTGTGCCACCATGCCACCCTCAACACTATGCCACGTGCCACCCTCAACACTGTGCCACCATGCCACCCTCAACACAGTGCAACCATGCTGCCTTCAACACTGTGCCACCGTCCGCTCTCAACACTGTGCCACCGTGCCACCCTCAACACTGTGCCACCGTGCCACCCTCAACACTGCCACCATGCCACCCTCAACACAGTGCAACCATGCTGCCTTCAACACTGTGCCACCGTCCGCTCTCAACACTGTGCCACCGTGCCACCCTCAACACTGTGCCACCATGCCACCCTCAACACTGTGCCACCATGCCACCCTCAACACTGTGCCACCGTGCCACCCTCAACACTGTGCAACCATGCCGCCTTCAACACTGTGCCACCATGCCACCCTCAACACTGTGCCACCATGCCACCCTCAACACTGTGCCACCATGCCGCCTTCAACACTGTGCCACCATGCCACCCTCAACACTGTGCCACCATGCCACCCTCAACACTGTGCCACCATGCCACCCTCAACACTGTGCAACCATGCCGCCTTCAACACTGTGCCACCATGCCACCCTCAACACTGTGCAACCATGCCGCCTTCAACACTGTGCCACCATGCCACCCTCAACACTGTGCCACCATGCCACCCTCAACACTGTGCAACCATGCCGCCTTCAACACTGTGCCACCATGCCACCCTCAACACTGTGCCACCATGCCGCCTTCAACACTGTGCCACCATGCCACCCTCAACACTGTGCCACCATGCCACCCTCAACACTGTGCCACCGTGCCACCCTCAACACAGTGCAACCATGCTGCCTTCAACACTATGCCACCTTCAACACTATGCCACGTGCCACCTTCAACACTATGCCACGTGCCACCTTCAACACTATGCCACGTGCCACCTTCAACACTATGCCACGTGCCACCTTCAACACTATGACACCGTGCCACCCTCAACACTGTGCCACCATGCCAGAATTAAATCACATGCCCAATGACAATTTGCATTTATTAATCAGAGGTGCGGCCAGTCACGCCTGTGTTCCTGACTAGCCACGGATGTTTTAGTCAACATTAGGCTGGACAGCACAAAGCTTCGCTCCTGCCTACAATTGCTCATCATGCAGTAGCGCCTTGTTACTGCATTTGAAGACCCAGCCTGGGTCACAGCCCCTCCAATCGGGAGGCAGATTGATCAGGGCCTTCAGAGAAATACAGTGGGAAATATTCCCAGGGCTAAAATAGAGAGAGGTGACGACAGAAACGTGAAGCACCGGTTGGTCTCAATGTTTGAGAGATTATACAAATGAAACTGTCTCCACCTGACATTCAAGGGCATTCACTTTCTCTCCACAAGGTGGCAGTACACCAATATCCTGCCCGCTCCACAGCGCCATATTCCCATTTGCAGTTCTTAGCCAGGGACAGTGGTTGTTGGGATGCTGCTTTGCTAAGGAGTAGGTGTGAACTGCCCAGAGCTTCTGTTAGAAAATAAATTGAGGTTAGTTCCAAGTTAAATCCTCCCCTTCAGCATCTTTTCCCAGCCATTCTCTGGTCCAGAGTTAAACTCCTTTTGACAACTATCTCATTTAGAGTGTTTAGCATCATCAACCAGAGGGGCTCAAAACTGTAGCTGCTAAATTAATTCACACATCAAGCAATAACCACTGTCAAACATGGCCATTAATCATTCTTCAGGAAAGACTGGCGGGTAGAAATTCGCCAAACCAGTAACCGTGAGGCCCATTGCACTGTTCCTCACTCCAGCACAGACTGAATTCACCAAAGAACATACAGTGCAGAAGGAGGCCATTCATCCCACTGAGTCTGCACCAACCCACTTAAGCCCTCACTTCCACCCTATCCCCGTAACCCAAGAACCCCCACCTAACCTTTTTGGACACTAAGGGCAATTTATCATGGCCAATCCACCTAACCTGCATTTCTTTGGACTGTGGGAGGAAACCGGAGCACCCGGAGGAAACCCACGCAGACACGGGGAGAACGTGCAGACTCCTCACAGACAGTGACCCAGCGGGAAATTGAACCTGGGACCCTGGCGCTGTGAGGCCACAGTGCTAACCACTGTGCTACAATGCTGCTCCATTGCACGGTTCCTGACTCCGGCACACACTGAATTCACCAACGCAGTTAATGGTGAGGCCCATTGTGCTGTCCCTGGGCGGGACTCTCCCTTCTGACGGCAAAGTGTTGACGCCGTCCTAAAAGCTGGAGAGTTTAATGACGGCGTTATCAGATCGCTAAGTGTAGCAATCCGCTGCCCTACAGGAGGCAGCACGGTACTGGAGCGACTCGTGCTGCTCCAGCTGCCGATACCACCGACAAACATGCGTTGCGGGCCTGTGCAAGCGCGCTGCGACGGGCACGAACGCACGCATGTGTTCCTTCTCCGCGCCATCCCGACACAACATGGTGTACGGCTACAGGGGCCGGTGCAGAGTAACAGAGGCCCCCGCCGGGAGAGGCCGGCCCGCCGTTCAGTAGGCCCCAATCGCGGGCCAGGCCACGGTGGAGGCCTCCCCAGGGTCAGACCCCCCACGGTGGAGGCCTCCCCAGGGTCGGACCCCCCCTCCACTCCCCACCAGGCCGCCCCCGACAGGATGGACTCCGAGGTCCTGCCGGCTAAGACCACAGGTGAACCGTGCCCGCGGGACTCAGGCTTTCTTGGCGGCCACTCGGCCCATCCCGGGTGGAGAATCGCCAGGGTGGTGGCGCGTAGAGCGGCTCCCGACCGGCGCCAATGGCCGGAGAATTGGTGGACCGGCGTCGGGGCAGCGTCACGTGAATTGCGCCCGTCCTGGCGATTCTCCAAATCGGCAAATTAACCCAGCAATGGTGAGGCCCATTGCACTGTCCCTGACTCCACCAAAGACTGAGTTCACCAACCCTCTTAATGGTGAGACCAGTTGCGCTGTCTCTGATTTCATCTGGAACCAGCTAGTTCATCTGACTTCGAATTCTGAACCTACATCACCTACATTGGTAAATTGATGAAGCTCAACTCTGCGCAAAATGCTCGGCGACCTTGTCAAGCAGTGACTACCAGTGAGTGCTGAGTCTAGAGAGACCACCAACTTTCTGACACTCACCTATGAAATCCCAGATGAAGACGTTCTTCTGAAAGAGTCGAGCAGACTTGAACCCATGGTGAAAGACTTGCTCCAGGGCAGAGACCAGGCCGTACTCCCCACATAGCAGGATGGTCAGGCTACCTCTCTGTGGAAACACAACCAGTTGGAATTTCTTGAACACAGGCCTCAGAAACCTCAACGGTGATGAACTGGACAGGCTCTTGGCCCAGGCTGGGCACATACCTTTCTACGGGCTATAGAATCTCAGGAAAAGGACGAAGGCCGAGCTGGGATGAATTTTCTGAGTGAAAAGCCTTGCTTTGCTTTTCCTGAAAGAGTGATCCCCCCCCTCCCACTCCCTTTCCAGGGGAGAGGGCAGGGGGAGCTCAAACTCAGAGCTTTACCTCTTGTAAAAATACAATACAATAACCATCCTTATTAGCACCTCATGAGAAATGGAAATGGGGTTTGGCAATGTCCTCCGATTGCAGCTCCGTCAGCTGCCCTTTTCAGAGTGGGCTTTTCGCTCAACATCAGAGGCCCCCAGCAACGTGGCTATAAGATCGGCCTGTTGGGATTCAGCTCCCGGATGTGGCAAAGTAAAAGTGGAAGTCAACAGTTGAAAGGTTTGAAATGACCCATTGGCAGCACAAGTAGAAAATGGTCAGCAAAGAAAGCAACAGCAACATAACAGAAAGCCTTTTCTCGCACAGAGGGGATCTGGAATTCACTGCCTGGGCTGGTAGTGGAAGCTGATTCAACCGTGGCTTTCAAAGGGGCCGTTGTTTAAGCATCTGAAGAGAAAGGAATTGCAGGATTGTGGGGAAAAGGCAGGTGAGTGGGACTGGCGGAGTTGCTCTTGCAGAGAGCTGGCATGGTACGATGGGCCGAGTGGCCTCCTCCTGTGCTTTCCCCATTCTACGTTGGAACATTACCCCTGGGATGACCCGTCTATCTCAGAATTCTACTGAAAGAACGAGCGACTTGCCAAAGCAGACCACCACTCCCGGGAAAGATATTGCAAAGATGCTTCCATGTATCCGCAATCTGTTACACTGAAGTCCTGGGCTCAGTTTAATCAAACCTAACAAGTGGGTAAAGTGCCGCAATACTGGTTGTGTTTCAGACCCAATATTAATCCGCACTGCCTTTGGTATTAAAATCAGGCAGATGGAAAAGGCAGTATTCCACACAATCCTGCCACTTTCCTAATGGCCAGGTTAAATTAAAATACCCCATGTAATTGTACACCATTTCCTGTTCACATACTTCATTTTCTACACGTCGCATGATCACTTCTTGTCTCGATATTTAATATTGAGTATATCAATGTAACTGGTTACAATGGATGTTCCTGTGTAAACAGATCCTGGCTATTGCCATTTGGTGTCACTGTAGTTCCATTGTATCCCTGTACCACACAATTCACACCATGCTTTGTCTACTAGGTAACAAGGAACAGGTCAACATAGACGCCAACTGTTAACCTTTACGGCCTGCTGATGGGAACATGACATTTTACCAGGTCACATTTATAATTCCGCAACTGCTGTGTCTTTGCCAACCCCAAACTTAACTTCCAACCCGTATCCTTTCCACTGCAAACAAAGCACCTACCTCGATAACGTTGGCAGTCTATGCTCTCTTCTGAGCCATTGTCCCCTCTGGAATCAACTATTCCAGTGGCCTCCAGAGAAACTGCAAATCCTCTGACTCAGTGAACCTCAGTTAATCCCTGTCTTCACATGTGTGAGGTTCCTCGCACCAATCTGCCTCAGATGTAAAATCTCCCAATCTCTTGCCTAAATCCTTTCGGCCCTTGCTCCTGCTTATTTCTCCAACTTGTACCAGCTCTAAATTCCCCCCCAAACCCCCCCCCCCCCCCCCTCCCAACCCTCCCCTTGTGCAACCAGCCACTGAGGGCTTCCCATTTTTCAATTCTCTCTTCAGAGCCCTCAGCCTCTTGAACTCTTCACTCTCCTTGGAAATCACCTCTCTGACCAAAGGACCTTGTAGGTAAAAGGTGTGTTTGGCTGTGTGTCTGTGTGTGTGTGTGTGTGTGTGTCTCTGTGTCTGTGTATTTATGGTCCTGATGCTTACAGACCGGCAGGTCCCAGCATTGATTCTTGATCGAGGGCGAGTTTGCCTATCCTAATTAGGACAGAAGTTGGAAAACATAATTGGATCTATCCCCCCCTCTCCTCAAATACCAGGCTCAGAGTTGGAAGGATAAATAAATCTGAGAGAATTCCCCCTCCTGATCATTATCCAGTGAGGTTGATGTCATGGATAGGATCAGGATTAAGCTTGGCTGGGATTCCTCAGTCTCAAATACAACTGATGCTCACTATCTGTGGGTTGACATAATGAATGGATACTTTGAGACAAGGTAACAGGGAAAAGTTCACACTCAGGAACTATGTTTGGGAGGAGCTCGCTCCTTGGAGAGGAGAAAGAGTTTGCATTTACCCAGTTCTGCTCCTGACCTTCAGATGTCCCAACGCGACTTAGGCCCAGTGAATTACTTTTGCAAATGCAGAGAATGCATCAGCCAATCATTGCATAGTAAGGTTCCCCCAAATGACAATTTTGCTGTGGGTTGCTTGCTAAGGAATAAACATTGGCCAGGTCACGAGGTAAATGTTTCCTGCCCTTTTCCTGCCAATCTTTCATGTCTACCTGAGATCAAGAATGGGGCCTCAGTTTAATGTCTGATCCAGGGGACGGCACCTCAGACAAAGCAGCACCCCGCTCAGCACTGAACTGAGGTGGATTTTGTGCTCGGCTCCCTGGAGTGAGATTCGAGCATACAGCCTCCCAACGCACAGGGGAGAGTGTTAGCAACTGAGTCAAAGCTGACACGGGAAGGAGAAAGGGAGAAATCAACAGACGCTCACTGATGTCATACATCCTCTTTGAAACTCACCTCTTTCTCTGGTTTATGGAAGTGCTTCACAATGTTATTTATAGATTCCCCAATTCCTTCCTGGATTTGGCCAGCATTGGGTTCTGCCAGAGAGAAAAATGAAAAAGATCAACAGAGCGGATGAGTTTGCATGAGGAAAATTATGAAGGCTCCCCCCCCAACTCTGTGATGATTGTAAGAAATTGTTATATTTTATATTTAATGCAGTAATGTTATTTAAAAAAGGGTTTATAAGACATACAGCCAATATGTCTGCTAAAGCTGTACTTAAGGGGTCGTAAAAGTTAGGTAATCATTGATTTTGCAGGGGAAGTATTCTACTGATAGATTTGAGAAGCGTTTACTTGTTTACAGATAAGTGATTAATGGAATATTATTTTGGTCCCTAAAGTCAACTCCACACCTTCCCTTGCATCCCCCTTCCTCCTCCTCCAAACACACAACGAGAGAGGAACAACCATCCCCTAAATCATCATTCCCAGCCACGCCTGTGACTATCCGTATGTGAGAAAAATGTACACGAGCACCTGAGGCCATTCAGGAGATTCAGCACAGGCCATTTGAGGGGGTGACCTTCTCTTCGCAAAGGCATAGAAAGTTGGGCCAGGGTTCGGCCATTCGGCCCATCGAGCCTGCTGCGCCATTCAATAAGACCATGGCTGACCCTACATTTCTAGGCCATACTCCTGCTCTCTCCCAAATTCCGCTTGATACCTTCAATGTCTAGAACCAGAGATTCCCAATCTTTTTCCTTAGTGCGGACCATAGATCGATATCAGAAGCTTTTGCGGACCACAGCCGTTTTAAACATTATGTTTTACATCGCCCACGGCTGACGGGAGTCCGACTTGTATATCAATTGGATAAAAAGGCAGCTATTTCTCAATAGTTTATGATGCACACTCAGAGATACATTGTGGATTATATCAAACAAGAATGTTTGTGAAGCAAATTGCATTGCAAATAATAATGTAACATCGTTTATGATACATACGAGACACACATGATTGTATTTTACCCCCCTCTACCCATGGACCACCGGCAGTACTCTCACCGACCACCAGGGGGAACTACTGGCCTATAAATCTATCTATTTCGTTCTTGAATATATTCAGTGATTTGGCCTCCACAGCTTTCTGTGGTAGAGAATTCCAAAGGTTCATTACCTCGGAGTGCAGAAATCTCTCCTCCTCTCAGTGCAGAGTGACCTACCCTGTATCCTGACACCCCCAGCCAGAGGAAACAACACTCCTGCGTCCGCTCTGTCCAGTCCTGCCATAATTTGATACGTTTCAACGAGATCCCGTCTCATCTTTCTAAACTCCAGTGACTACAGGCCCAGCCGACCCAATCTTTATGAATATGAAGAAGTGAAAGCTTTTGCAAAACTTAACAGGTCAGGATGTGACAGGATGGGTGGCCACCATTTTACCAATTGGAGTGGTCTATCCCGTACGCAGGGAAGGTTTGATGGTCATCCACAAACTTAAGCGATGAGAGGAGGAACCATTCACACCTACCACTCACAATCATCCCGCCGGAATTCAGAGTCACCACTTCTGAGGACTGTATGAAGCAGGGTTTGAACCTTCTGATTCAGAAGCAGCAACGCCACCACTAAGCAAAAGGCTCATCCCAAGAGGATCGGCAGTGCCAGCTATGGAGACTGAATGAACCTTACTTTTGTTTCTTAAATTTAGAGGACCCAACCCATTTTTTTCAAATTAAGGGGCAATTTCATGTGGCCAATCCACCTAGCCCTGTACATCTTTGGGTTGTGGGGGGACGAGACCCACGCAAACACGGGAAGAATGTGCAAACTCCACACGGACAGTGACCCAGAGCCAGGATCAAACCTGGGACCTCTTTCTCCTTGAAAGAAAATGGAACAATTTTATTGGTGCAATGACTGTCGAGAAATGAAACTCATCCCTCGTGAGGCGCTGAGTGTCACACACTCCCAGGGCAGGGCTAGATAGCACAGTCAGGGGCTAGATAGCACAGTCAGGGGCCAGATAGCACAGTCAGGGGCCAGATAGCACAGTCAGGGGCCAGATAGCACAGTCAGGGGCCAGATAGCACAGTCAGGGGCCAGATAGCACAGTCAGGGGCCAGATAGCGCAGTCAGGGGCCAGATAGCGCAGTCAGGGGCCAGATAGCGCAGTCAGGGGCCAGATAGCGCAGTCAGGGGCCAGATAGCGCAGTCAGGGGCCAGATAGCGCAGTCAGGGGCCAGATAGCGCAGTCAGGGGCCAGATAGCGCAGCCAGGGGCCAGATAGCGCAGCCAGGGGCCAGATAGCGCAGCCAGGGGCCAGATTGCACAGCCAGGGGCCAGATTGCACAGCCAGGGGCCAGATATCACAGTCAGGGGCCAGATAGCACAGTCAGGGGCCAGATAGCACAGCCAGGGGCTAGATAGCACAGTCAGGGGCTAGATAGCACAGTCAGGGGCCAGGTAGCACAGTCAGGGGCCAGGTAGCACAGTCAGGGGCCAGGTAGCACAGTCAGGGGCCAGGTAGCACAGTCAGGGGCCAGGTAGCACAGTCAGGGGCCAGGTAGCGCAGTCAGGGCCAGGTAGCACAGCCAGGGGCTAGATAGCACAGTCAGGGGCTAGATAGCACAGTCAGGGGCCAGGTAGCACAGTCAGGGGCCAGATAGCACAGTCAGGGGCCAGATAGCACAGTCAGGGGCCAGATAGCACAGTCAGGGGCCAGATAGCACAGCCAGGGGCTAGATAGCACAGTCAGGGGCTAGATAGCACAGTCAGGGGCCAGGTAGCACAGTCAGGGGCCAGGTAGCACAGTCAGGGGCCAGGTAGCACAGTCAGGGGCCAGGTAGCACAGTCAGGGGCCAGGTAGCACAGTCAGGGGCCAGGTAGCGCAGTCAGGGGCCAGGTAGCACAGTCAGGGGCCAGGTAGCACAGTCAGGGGCCAGGTAGCACAGTCAGGGGCCAGGTAGCACAGTCAGGGGCCAGGTAGCACAGTCAGGGGCCAGGTAGCACAGTCAGGGGCCAGGTAGCACAGTCAGGGGCCAGATAGCACAGTCAGGGGCCAGATAGCACAGTCAGGGGCTAGATAGCACAGTCAGGGGCCAGGTAGCACAGTCAGGGGCCAGGTAGCACAGTCAGGGGCCAGGTAGCACAGTCAGGGGCCAGATAGCACAGTCAGGGGCCAGATAGCACAGTCAGGGGCCAGATAGCACAGTCAGGGGCCAGATAGCACAGTCAGGGGCCAGATAGCACAGTCAGGGGCCAGATAGCACAGTCAGGGGCCAGATAGCACAGTCAGGGGCCAGATAGCACAGTCAGGGGCCAGATAGCACAGTCAGGGGCCAGATAGCACAGTCAGGGGCCAGATAGCAGAGTCAGGGGCCAGATAGCGCAGCCAGGGGCCAGATTGCACAGCCAGGGGCCAGATTGCACAGCCAGGGGCCAGATAGCACAGTCAGGGGCCAGATAGCACAGTCAGGGGCCAGATAGCACAGTCAGGGGCCAGATAGCACAGTCAGGGGCTAGATAGCACAGTCAGGGGCTAGATAGCACAGTCAGGGGCTAGATAGCACAGTCAGGGGCCAGGTAGCACAGTCAGGGGCCAGGTAGCACAGTCAGGGGCCAGGTAGCACAGTCAGGGGCCAGATAGCACAGTCAGGGGCCAGATAGCACAGTCAGGGGCCAGATAGCACAGTCAGGGGCTAGATAGCAGAGTCAGGGGCCAGATAGCACAGTCAGGGGCTAGATAGCAGAGTCAGGGGCTAGATAGCACAGTCAGGGGCTAGATAGCAGTCAGGGGCTAGATAGCACAGTCAGGGGCTAGATAGCACAGTCAGGGGCTAGATAGCACAGTCAGGGGCTAGATAGCACAGTCAGGGGCCAG
This sequence comes from Scyliorhinus canicula, assembly GCF_902713615.1. Taxonomy (NCBI): domain Eukaryota; kingdom Metazoa; phylum Chordata; class Chondrichthyes; order Carcharhiniformes; family Scyliorhinidae; genus Scyliorhinus; species Scyliorhinus canicula. Next base: position 74,552,912 of record NC_052165.1, read on the forward strand.
ATAGCACAGTCAGGGGCCAGATAGCACAGTCAGGGGCCAGATAGCACAGTCAGGGGCTAGATAGCACAGTCAGGGGCTAGATAGCAGTCAGGGGCTAGATAACACAGTCAGGGGCTAGATAACACAGTCAGCTACATGTGACAATAATAAAGATTATTATTATTTAGGGTGAGCATCCCTCTACTTTGCCCCAATCTCAGAAGACTGCCCCCTACTGAATGGCAATGGGAGATTTTGCCTGATACGAACAATCACTCCAATGGGATCTTCCCGTTCATTTGTGATGCCTGTGGATTCCAAGCGGAATGGGCCTAGTCTCGCGGTCCATGAATCTAGTGAAGGCCGGGACGGTCAGATCAACGGGCAGAACGACAATCTGAAAGGTCACTTACTGCCCGCCTTCCCTCCGAGGGATGTGACGCTGAGTCGCCGGGCGACGGTTGGGGATCGTAGCTGAGGCGGAGTGCGGCACTGCTTGCTCAGGTCCTCCTCCACCACCGGGGTGATAAGCTCACCAACCAGGATCCGTTCTAAACTGCCATCATCTACTCCTTTGCCAAGCCACCGACCGCAGGGGAACCTGGTGATAGAACACAGGAGCACAAGACATCAAACCGTGACAACACTGCATCAAAGCCATTTCTTTGCTGAGGGGGAAAACGGGGAATCTGAAGTCAATATTACCTGTTTCTAAAAAATATTGTGTTGTACGTTCTATTAATAATTAACATTTATACAGTAGCAATGCCCTATAACAGTCTGCATCTCACTCTCTCTGCTTCCGAAATACCATTTTTTATATTTACATAGACATAGAATTTACAGTGCAGAAGGAGGCCATTCGTCCATCGAGTCTGCACCGGCTCTTGGAAAGAGCACCCTACCCAAGGTCAACACCTCCACCCTATCCCCATAACCCAGTAACCCCACCCAACACTAAGGGCAATTTTGGACACTAAGGGCAATTTATCATGGCCAATCCACCTAACCTGCACATCTTTGGACTGTGGGAGGAAACCGGAGCACCCGGAGGAAACCCACGCACACACCGGGAGGATGTGCAGACTCCGCACAGACAGTGACTCAAGCCAGAATCGAACCTGGGACCCTGGAGCTGTGAAGCGATTGTGCTATCCACAATGCTACCGTGCTGTATATTAATACAGACATACGTGTTAGTGTGTGTCTGTGAGTTAGTGTATGTATCTTATAAGAACAATCTACCTCCTCTCTATATATACATACAATATCCATGTGTATATGTATATTTTATATTTATGTAGATGTATCTGTATCCATATACTGCTAAGGCACCCTGGGCTAGTATGCGGTCAATTACAACCACACTTAGGGCAGCACAGTGGCGCAGTGGGTGAGCACTGCAACCTCACAGCACCGAGGTCCCAGGTTCAATCCTGGCTCTGGGTCATTGTCCGTGTGGAGTTTGCACATTCTCCCCGTGCTTACGTGGGTTTTGCCCCCACAACCCAAAGGTGTGCAGGGTAGGCGGATTGAACATGTTAAATTGCCCCTTAATTGGAAAAAATTAATTGGGTACTCTAAATTTATTTTAAAAATCAAAAAATTACAGCCCCCACTTGACCCGGAATCACAACACGGTTGAAATGAACTCTTATTTATAAATACCCGGTGTCTTCGGCTGCCCAATAGCCATAGTCACCAGGTTTGTAAATTTAAACACAATTAATTTTTTAATTAATAACGATAACTATAATTCAACAGACAAATAATACAACTGTTAGAGTACCCAATTCTTTTTTTCCAATTAAGGGGCAATTAAGCGTGGCCAATCTACCTACCCTGCACATCTTTGGGTTGTGGGGGTGAAACGCATGCAAACACGGGGAGAATGTGCAAACTCTACATGGACAGGGACCCGGGGCCGGGTTCGAACCCAGGTCCTCAGCGCCGTGACGCAGCAGGGCTAACCACAGCCCGAATACAAATGTTTAACTACTATCTAATCTCCAAGCGTGCTCCACCCCCTTTTAACTCGTCACACCCTCTATAAACACACACAGACAAACAAACACAGAGGAGAAAGAGGGGTGTAAAATAACGATGAAAGTAAAAGGATAAGAGTCTTTCTTTCAGACGGACGTCTTCCAGTTAGTTTCTTCCTCAGTCTAGGCTTTCAGATAGATGTTATCTTTTCTTTCAGCTTGTAATTGTTGAGAGAGAAAGAGAGAGAGAGAAAGATAGAGAGAGAGAGAGAATCTTCTTTCAGGCTCCAGAAGCTTCTGCTTTCAGACAGTAGGCAGCAGAACAGAGCGAGAGCAACTTCCACCTTGAGGGTCAACGGCTTCTCCTGGGTTCTCTCCGAAAGAAAACACCCAACAGGATCCAATCATTGCCTGGTTGCCGGGCAGACTGCTATCCCTGGCCAATTTATTGGCCCACAGCCAATCAATCAAAATGATTCCCTCCAATCTCTTGCGCATTATAAAGTCTAGATTCTTTGCCCAAAATACAAAACTTTATTGAGTTCCTTATTTCCTCTGCTCGACTTAAAAGTTATGTCTCCATTAAAGATCCATGGCCCAAAATGATAAAGACAAAATAAAAGAAATAGGAACTCAGGGAATCAACAAGAAAGGCTGTTACAATATGTTCATCATCTACAAGACACAAGTCAGGAGTGTGATGGAATCCTCTCTACTTGTGTGGATGAGTGCAGCTCCAATAACACTTAAGAAACTCAACATCATCCAGGGCAAAGCAGCCCATATAATTGGCACCCACCCAATCTACCACCTTCAAAATTCACTCCCTCCATCACTGATGCACAGTGGTAGCAGTGTGTACTATCAACACGATGCACTACAGGAAATCACCAAGTCTCCTCAGGCAGCACCTTCCAAACCCGTGACCTCGACCACCTTGAAGGACAAGGGCAGCAGATACCTGGGAACACCATCACCTGTAGGTTCCCCTCCAAGTCACTCACCACCCTGACTTGGAAATATATCATTCCTTCATTTGTCACTGGATCAAAATCTTGGAACTCCCTCCCTAACAGCAGTGTGGGTGTACTTACACCGTAGGGACTGCAGCACACCACCACTTATCAAGGGTAGTTAGGGGTGGGCAATAAATGCTAGTCCAGCCAGCAACGCCCGTATTCCATGAACGAATAGATTCAAAAAAATTGTACGTATAGATGTTTATATTTTGCCTGTCCATTTCCTACATGTATCTGTCCACTTCTCTTGTTCCATTCATGAAGGATCTCTCACTCTCGCTTCACAGGTACTGATGATCCAGCTTTTTCATGGAATGCTTTTGAGATAGTTTCTGAGAGAAGCATGTTCTAGAACTGGTTATATTAGACTTGAAATTGTTAACGAGACAGGATAAATTAATGACCTCAGGGCAAAGGCACTCCTAGGTAGCAGCAACCACAATATTGATTGAACTGAGCAATGATTGAATTTCACATCCAATTTGCAAGGGAGAAGAGTGGATCTAAGACTAGTATTTTAAACTTAAATGAGGGCAATTATGTGGGCATGAAAGCCGAGCTAGGTGAGGTGAACTGGGACACTAGGCTAAGGGATAGATCAATAGAGAAGCAGTGACTGACATTTAAGGGTATATTTCAGAATACACAGAAGTATATTCCTACAATAATGAAAAATTCTAAAGGAAGGACCCACCATCCGTGGTTAACCAAAGAAGTTAAGGAAAGCATCAAACTTAAGGAAAAAGCAAAGTGTGGCAGGTCAGGTGATTGGTCAGAATATAAAGGATGTGGCAGAGAATGACTAAAAGGTTAATCATGAGAAAGAAATTAGAGTATGAGAGGAAGCTAGCCAGAAATGTACAATTTTCTACAGGTATTTAAAAAGGGAAAGAGTAAGTGAAGTGAGTGTTAGTCCTCTAGAGAGTGACAAGATAATAGTTGATAATAAGGAAAAGATGGATGAAATGAACAAGTATTTTGCTTCTGTTGTCACTATAGAGTATTCAAAGCATTCCAGTAATAGCTATAAGTCAGAAGGTGGAAGGGAGAAAGGAATTTGGTGAAATTACAATCACTAGGGAATCTGTACTGAGCAAACTGATGGAACCGTGGGCTGATAGGTCTCTGGGTCCAGATGAACCTCATCCCGGGGTCTTTAAAGAGGTAAGTTGAGTTAGTAGATGTGTTGGTGTTAATTTTCAGAAATTCACCAGATTCTAGGAAGGTTCGGTCAGACTGGAAAGTAGCAAATGTAATCCCGCTATTCAAGAAGGGAGGGAGGAAGAAAACATGAAAAGAGGGGCCAGTTAGCTTGACGTCTGTCATGGGGAAGGTGTTAGAATCGATCATTAAAGAGGTTATAGCTGGGCACTTAGAAACCTCAAGGCAATCAGGAAGGGTCAGCATGGTTTTGTGAAGGGGAGATTATGGCCTGGGTTTTTTGGGATGGCAAGGGTGCACTGCCAATTTACACTCTAACGAGCATCGATTGGCATTAAGGGTGTCCCTTCTTGAAGAGCTGCCAGCTAATCAGATTGGACGACAGCTCTCCAGTCCCTGCAGCAACAGTGGCTGGAAGAGGGACTGCATGGAGCTGCCTGAGACCGTCCTGGCAAACGGAGACCCAGGTAAGTGTCAAGGGTGGAAAAGGTAAGCGTGGTCTGGGAGGTTACAAGGGGGTGCAATTGGGTCTCAGGGAAAAGACAGGGTGAGTAGGAAGGAGGACCAGAGGTCATCAAGTTTTAAGTGGAGGGTACCCTGCGTTAGGAGGGCCTTCTGATAGAGACCCCCCCCCCCCTCCCCACCCCAATCACCATTTCTTGCCCACGATCTAACATTCTTTATTTTCGGGTATCCACCTGGAGATGTCATTTTCCCACCACCCCAATCTACTGGACAGTGGCTGGACAGAAAACGCCCAACATGCCATTTAATACTCCTGCCAAAGTGAACAACTTCACAATTTCCCACATTATGGGCGCGATTCTCCGCAAATGCGGCGAGTCGTAAAGGCTGTCGTAAAACTGGCCGTGTTTCACGGCAGCCTCCGCGCCCCCTCCCGGGACCCGATTCTCCCCCCCCCCCCCCCCCCCCCCCCCCCCCCGGGCGGGGCTAGCAGCGGGGCCCCGTGAACCACGGCATCGTGGCCTTAGCGACCGTCGCTAAGTCCGCGCGCCAAGCGTCACGCCGGCTGACGCGCACGATGACGTCAGCCGCGCATGCGCGGGGCCGTCATCTCCCTCGGCCGCCCTGCGGACTGATCCTGTGGGGCGGCGAAGGGAGAAAGAGTGCGTCCGTTACAGACACACTGCCTGCGATCGGTGCCCACCGGTCATGGGCCCATGCCCCCCAATCGGGGTCCTGGATGCCCAGAACGGGCATGTTGCAGCTGTTTTTACGAGGTGTGTTTGCTGCCGTAAAAACGGGCGTAAAGGCCTGGGAACTCGGCCCATCGGCCTGGGGAGAATCACTGTTCGCCGTAAAAAACGGCGAGCAGCGATTCATGTCGTGGGGCGGGGGGGGGGGGGGGGGAAGAATAGCGGGAGGGCGTGGAAAATGTCGGGGACGCCCTCCCGCTATTCTCTGACCCATCGTGGGCAGCGGAGAATCGTGCCCTATATCTGCCAAAGTTTTGCCTAATGGCCCAACATACCATTTACTGGCCACTCAAGAGCCTCAACTGGGGCAAAGGTGGGCTTTCCATTCAAAGACTTGCCCATCCCAGCATAAAGTTGCTGCGAGTTTGGGGCGGGTGGGAAACCGGAGGAAATCCCATCCATGCAATTTCATACTCCCTCTGCGGGAGGGTGTAAAATTCTGGTGCATGTTTATCAAAGCTATTGGATACCTTTGAAGGAGTAACACACACTGTCGTTAAAGGCAGCCCCCTGTAGATGTGCTGTACTCGGATTTCCGGAAGGCACTTGAGAAGGTCTCACATCAAAGGTTATTGCGGAAAATAAAAATTCAGTGACGGGGTAACTGGTTTAGCACACTGAGCTAAATCGCTGGCTTTGAAAGCAGACCAAGGCAGGCCAGCAGCACGGTTCAATTCCTGTGCCAGCCTCCCCAAACAGATGCCGGAATGTGGTGACTAGGGGCTTTTCACAGTAACTTCATTTGAAGCCTACTTGTGACAATATGTGACTTTCATTTCATTTCATATTAGCCTGGATAGAAGATTGGCTGGCAAAGGCGGAGAGTATGTTTAAATGAGTCTTTTTCTGATTGGCAGGATGTGAAGAGTGGAGTCTGTGTTGGGTCCTCAACTTTTTACAATTTATATGAATGACCTAGATAAGTGGAGAAAGGCATGCTAGCTCAATTTGCAGATGACCCAAAGATAGGTAGGAACGTATGTTTTGAAGAGGACACAAGGAGGTTGCAATTGCATATGAACAGCTCGAGTAATTAGGCAAAACTCTGGCAGATATAATGTGGGAAAAATGTGAAGTTGTTCACTTTGGCAGGAGTATGACTTAAATGGAGAATGACAGCAGAGTTCTGAGGTACAGAGGGATCTAGGTGTTCTAGTGCACGAGGCACAAAATGTTAGTATGCAGGTACAGCAAATAATTAAGAATGCTATCCTTTATTATGAAAGAAATTAAACATAACATTAAAGATGTCATGCTTCAGTTGTACAGGACATTTGGTGAAGCCACATCGCGAATATTGTGTGCAGTTTTGGTCTCTGAATTTAAGGAAGGATGTGAATGTGGTGATTCAGAGGAGGTTTACTAGACTGGTAGCGTTGTCTTATGCTGAAAGGTTAAAAAGCTGTGTTTGTTTCCACTAGAGTTTAGAAGCATGAGGTTGACTTGATTAAGTATATAAGATTCTGAATGGTATTGGCAAAATGGAAAGGATGTGTCCTCTCGGTGGTTAGTCTTTTATTACGCTCCTGTATTATCTTTGATTATACTTCTCTGTGTGTTTTGATATACTACGGAGTGTAATATGTGTTACTCAAACCTTGGTTACTGATGAGGTCTTCTGAATCTCGATGAAGAAGACTCGAACTCGTCCAGTAGTAACAAAAGGTTTACTGAGTAACTATAACAATAATTGCGTGAGTTCTTTACTTTAACATTGATACGAGTGATAAGGTTAACAAGATCTAACTGCAGTAACTATGCTTGACTACACTAACTATCTGAGGTAATCTGATACTCTCCTGGTCACAGTCCATCCAAAAAGAGAGCGAGAGAGACCCAATGTGGTTTCTTTTATACCCCTGTTGGTCCGGCCCTCTAGAGATCATGAAGCATTACACATTAACCCCTTATGTACATGCATGTACAGAAATCACTGCAGTTAGCCCAGCACTAGGGGGCGCTATTTAGTGCGTCACCCTTTTAGGTCAGAGACGAGGATTTTTTTTTCTCCCAGAGGATTGTGCGACTTTGGAATTCTCGGCTTCAGGAGGCGGTGGAAGCGGAGTCACTGAATATTTTTTACAGCAATGTTAGGGAAGGGAATCAAAGGTTATCAGGGGAAATTGGGAATGTAGGCAGGAATTCTCCAGTTGTTGAGATTCACTTTTGCCGTCGAGGGCGCACCCACACCAGCGATTTGCAGCAGCGTGAGGGTGGTTACCATGGGAAATCCCATTGACAAGCGGTGGGAAGATAGAATCCCGCCAGCAGTGAACGGCGTGTGGCCGAGAAACACGGGGCTGGGGACCAGAGAATCCCACCACGTAAAACTCAACACAATCAGATCAGCCATGTTATCATTGGATCATGGCGCAGGCTCGAGGGGCCAAATGACCTCCGTCTGCTCCTGTTTCGTATATTTGGCTATTTAGGATCTCCTTTGCTTTCCTTGATTCATGACATTGTTCCGAACGGCAGGCAGTCGGCAAAGTGAATTGTGCCGACTTGCTGACAGTCGGTGTTTAGCGCAGCAGTGTCCGGCCCTTACCTGTAAGTGTGTCCGGTGATCTCGTTACGGACCATCACACAGTCCACCAGCCACTTGGCCAACAGGCCTGAGTTGTCGTGTCCGATCTGAACCGTGGTCAGTTTGCCCAGATTCTGGCACTGAATGAGGGGAAAGAGGAGACATTAATCTGCAGTTCGCAAGCCCGATGGCAACACAAGAGCCTACTCTCTGAGACAGTCTCCATTCCACCACCGACGCTCAAGATCCTGACCTTGGGTTCAATCCATAATGTGCTGACTCCATGCTTGCAATGATATTCGTGTATCTACGATTGACATCAATACTCTGAATATATATGGGGTGGGGAAAAGGGGTTTTTAAAAAAAGCCAAGGACTCCCCCCCGCCTCATTAGAAAGTGCATATGTAAATTCAGGTGAGGGCAGGGTCGATTTCAGCTGTGATGCCACCCAGGGTTGAACAGCCCCACTCAAGATTCACATCAGGAATGGCCACTCAGATGAAGTACTGAGAGGTAACCTAGCACTTGAGAAACCAAATCTCAGCAAAAGTCAGCTTGAGCAATGCAAAGTAAGGAAAACGGGCCTGCATCATAGAATCCCTACAGTGCAGAAGGAGGCCATTTGGCCCATCGAGTCTGCACTGACCTCTGAAAGAGCACCCTACCCCCCTACTACCGCCGCCGCCGCCGCCCCCCCCCCCCCCCTCCCCGGACAACCCCGCAAACCCAACTAACCTTTAAACACAAAGGGAAAATTTATCATGGCCAATCCATCTAACCTGCACATCGTTGGACTGTGGGAGGAAACCGGAGCACCCGGAGGAAACCCACGCAGACACGGGGAGAACGTGAAAACTCCTTGGTTCGAGATCCATCATTACTTCTATTGGTTGGTAAATCAAGAGCTGCAGGCATCCAATGCCCTGACCTGGGCCCCCTACCAGAGCCAATCCTTGCCAGGGATTACCCAATCGCACAGTCAGTCCCTTCATTTAACAAAGCAAGGTAGCGAGGCTGGTCTTTGTGGATATTTCACAACAAAGCAACAACTTGATTGATATAACACCTTTCATATAATAAGACATCTTTTGGCACTTCACAGGGATATTGTCAAACTTAATTTCACACTAACTCATATTACGATAGGTGCTGAAAAGCTTGGTCAAAGAGGTAGGTTTTTAAGGAGTATCTTAAAGGAAGAAAGAGATTTGGGGAGGGGATTTTGTAGCTTAGGCCTAAGTATCATAGAAGAATAGATTTTCACAGTAACTTCATTTGAAGCCTACTTGTGACAATAAGCGATTTTCATTTCATTTCATAGAATCGCTACAGTGCAGAAGTAGGCCATTTGGCCCATTGAGTCTGCACCAACCCTCTGAAAGAACACTCTACCCAGGTCCACCCACCCACCATTCACCCTGCCTATCCCCGTAATGCCGCATCCTTACCTGTACACCCCTTGGCAGTAAGGGGCAATTTAGTGTGGCCAATCCACCTACCTGGCACATCTTTGGACTCTGGGTGGAAACCGGAGCACCCTGAGGAAACCCACACAGACACAGGGAGAATATCCAAATTCCACACAAGATCGGAATTAAACCCGAATCCCTGGCACTGTGAGGCAGCAGTGATAACCACTGTGCCACTGCACCGCCCTAAAGCTGAAGGTATGGGCGCCAAGTGTGAATCAATGAAAATCAGCAGATACAGTCAAGGCCAGAATTGGAGCAATACAGAGATGTGAGAGAGGGCTGTGGACTGGAGGGGCTGATAGGGAAGGATTTGAAGGCAAGATAGGGAAGGATTTGAAGACAAGACAGGGAAGGATTTGAAGACAAGACAGGGAAGGATTTGAAGACAAGACAGGGAAGGATTTGAAGACAAGATAAGGAAGAATTTGAAGATGAGGAGATTTTAAAGACAGTCTGAAGGTCAAATTGGGTCAAAAGGAAAGGACAGTTGGACTAAGGGAGAGCCATGCGCTGTGCACCAACCTCAAAAGTCATTTCCAAAACATTCTTGGGGACCTGCATCACCCCAGTGTCCCCCAGCTCACCCGACACACTGATCCAAGGATTGGACGTGGTGATGGAGTTACTCAGCTTTTTGATGGGAATAATGACAGCTCTGTAAGGGATCACTGTGGGAAGCAAGAAGAGAATGTGGCAGAAACAGTTAGAATAAACACAATATTGCTACACAGAACCATCCCTCACTAGCTTGGCTCTTCTGTCTCGGCTCGGTGGTCAGCACATTTAACCAGCTGGTTGCAGGTTTGTACCTCACCCTGGAGCATTTAACCCAGGTTTACACTGCAGTCTAGTCCTGAGGGACAGCTGCACAGTCCTTGGTGCCATCTTTCAAGTCAAATGTTACTGCAAGGCCTCATCTCTTTTCTTCGGTCAATGTTAAAGGAGCTACAGTGCTCTTTTTAACAAGAGCAGATAGCCCTCCCAAAGCTCTGATCAATATTTATTCATCGATATGCTCAAAATATAGATTATCCAGTGGTTGTTGTTTGTGGGAGCTTGCTGTGCACGAATTAGCTGCTAAGTTTCCTACATGACAACAGTGACAACATTTTGGAAGTGTTTCATTGGCTCTGGCACATCTTGAGGTCACGATAGACGCTCAATAAAAATCTAAATATGCAACTCCAAGTCGTTATGTTCCCTTCTGTATCGATCAGCAGGCAGCAGTATGTAAAATTCCCACAGCTAATAGCACCCTATCAGTTATAAAAGGGTTGTTGGGGGGGGGGGGGGGGGACTTTCCCAACCAGGCCATGACTGTCCCTGACCACAAAGGCCAGTTGGAGGATGTGTAAAATACTCATTCATATGACTGCGAGTATTCTACACAAAAGTCTAATATAAAATTCTCATCCTGGTGTTCCAGTTTCCCCAATGGTCTTGTCCTCCAAACCTCCTACGCCCCTCAGAGAATTCAGCGTTCCATTCGATAAAACTTGCTTCGTCCACAGCCTCGATTTCCTTCGCTTGACCACTTTGGTTGTGCCTTCAGTTGCCTGGGCTGAAGCTCTGGCATCCACTCGCAAAACCCAACTCCCTCTCGCCCTTTTAAGATGCCATCAAACCTACCTTTCGTTTGACCAAATGTTTGGGATCATACCCAATATGGCTCACTGTCAAATTAGATCTGAATGTTCCTGCAAACTGCCTTGGGACAGTTCTATATATAAATGGAAGTTGCGACTGAGGGTTGATGGGAGGAGCTCGAACGCTGGGGCACAGAAGAGGTAGGGATTATCTTTATAGTCAACCTGCAGTGAACCTAATAAGGTCAGACAGCAGCTTTACAACAACCAGGAGAGAGCTTCCACCGTGGATTCCCCACCCTGTCCCCCCCCCCCCCCCAAAACACCCACAGCCACCCCCACCGCCCCCTCTCCCCACATCCTCAGGTTGGTCCCCTGTGGTATTGTGAGACCCCTTTGAGAGACAAGAATTGATGTCTTTGGTCTCATTTCTAAAAGTTACATTATGTATATAGAACTTAAAATGCAGGACTCTCTGTGGAGCAGCACCCCTATCTGAAATCGTCCTCCATTCAAAATGGCAGCTTCAAAGCTGCCCAGTTACAAAGGAAGAGTCCATTGAAGTGATAAATATCCCTTACTTCATGGGCTAATCGGCACGGTTGTACAGCAACTTCTAAGCAAATTAAAACTGCTACGGATGGGAACGTGATTTTTCAAGAGGAACCCACCGATTCAGAAAGGGGGTGTGTCCTCCTCCCTGACACAGTCTGCTGCAAACTATTGCATAATGACTGCGTTCACAGTTGCGGACTGGACTGTTCAGAGTGAGAGAGACAGACAAACAGGTTACTCCTGGTTTAGAGATAGGATAAATTCCGTTTGTAGTTAATGGAGGCAAGTTTCTGCTTTGTGACTTCTTTGTCAGAAGTCCAGGAGGTGAGATAATTGGGATGACAAAAATAACCCTCTTATTTTGCTGTACAACCAACTTGCTCGCCAGCTAAAGTGACCCGAGTAAAAGTCCTGAACGTATTGCCGGCTAATACTGAGGATGAAGTGATGAGATGAGGCCAACTTTAGGCCTGAATGATTGCTGTTTGTCGGAGAAAAGAAAATCCGATGGGAGATCGGGAAAGTTACAGTTTTGTCTTCCGGGGAAAGATTGAGCTAGGATGCAGGGAAGATGTGGTGATGTTTGATTTAACAATTCTGGCGACTATTCGACCCATTGCGTCTGTGCCAGCCCCTTTTAGCTATCCCAGGAGTCCCAGTCCCTTCCCCGCCTTTTCCTCATAGCTCTGCCAATTTATCCGTGGCTGGTATTTTCCTGATGCCCTTCTCGCACAGCACTTTCCAAATAGTAACAACTCATTGCAAAATTATTCCAGTACAGTTATCATGCCTTTATACGATACTGTCCCAACTTACTGATTGTCGTGAACACGCTGGTAAAGCAGAAGTAGTCCACAGCATTGAGCGACAACAGGTGGTAAAGAAATTGCTCCTTCTCATCCTCACAGCGGAGGAAGGCATAACGCTTGTACAGCTTCCTGTTGGTGGGGAAGAAAGATCGTAAACACCAGCTGAACGGTAAACCCCCCCCCCCCCCCCCGACTCCAGATCAACAATAACACCAACGATCGGCCTTTAACATAGCAAAATGCCCCAAGATACCGTCATTTGACATCAAGCCACTTATGGAGACATTAGGACAGTTGACCAAGGAAGTTGATTTTAAGATCTACTCCTGAGCAGTTCAAGGTGGCAGCATCCCACCACCGTCTCAAGGGCATTAGAGATGGGCAATAAAAGCTGTCCTTGCCAGCGATGCCCACATCCCGTCAATGAATAAATAAAAATAAAAGACTTAAAGGAGGGGATGGAGGTTGGAGAGTTTTAGGATGGGATTCCCCAGGACAGCTGAAGACCTGGCCAATGGTGGCGCAATTAAAATCGGGAATGGTCAAGAGACAGGAACTGGAGGATTGCAGGAATCTGAGGGTTGTAGGGCTGGGGGAGGGAGAGGTCGGGGGGGGGGGGGGGGGGGGCTGGGTGGGCGGGACGAGGTCACACAGGATTTAAACACCTGGGCCGGGATTCTCCCCTACCCGGCGGGGCGGGTGTCCCGGTGGGATGGAGTGGCATGAACCACTCCGGCGTCGGACTGCCCCAAAGGTGCGGACCTTTAGGGGCCAAGCCCTAACCTTGAGGGGCTAGTCCCGCGCCGGAGTGGTTGGCGCCCCGCCAGCCGGGGGAAAGGCCTTTTGCACCACGCCAGCCGGGGCCGAAGGGACTTCGCCAGCCGGCGGAAGTCCGTGCATGCGCCAGAGCGTCAGCAGCTGCTGACGTCATCCCCGTGCATGCGCAGGGGAGGGGGTCGCTTCCACGTCCGCCATCGTGAAGGCTATGGCCAACGCGGAAGGAAAAGAGTGCTCCCACGGCACAGACCCGCCCGCAGATCGGTGGGCCCCGTGGGGGCACCCCCCCCCCCCCGGAGGCCAGATCCCCCCGCACCACCACCCCCCCACCCCCCTCCCAGGACCCCGGAGCCCGCCCACGCCACCAGTCCCGCCGGTAAGGTAGGTGGTTTGATTCCTGGCGGCGGGACCCGCATGACAGCGGCGGGACTTCGGCCCATTGCAGGCCGGAGAATCGTCGGGGGGGGGGGGGGCGCCGATAGGCGGCACGATTCCCATCCCCGCCAAATCTCTGGTGCCAGAGACGGCGGGGGCGGGATTCATGCCGCCCCCCCCCCCGGCGATTCTCCGACCCGGCGGGGGGTCAGAGAATCCAGCCCCAGGTTGCAAATTTTAAATTTGGACATTGCTGAGTTTCCACGCTCTGCTTGGGCGTTAAGCAGGCTAATGTAGAAATGGTGAAAACCAACTGTCTTGCCCCTCTCACTTGCTTGTACATAGACATAGAACATACAGTGCAGAAGGAGGCCATTCAGCCCATCGAGTCTGCACCGACCCACTTCTACCCTATCCCCGTAACCCAATAACCCCTCCTAACCTTTTTGGTCAACAAGGACAATTTAGCATGGCCAATCCACCTAACCTGCACGTGCTTGGACTGTGGGAGGAAACCGGAGCACCCGGAGGAAACCCATGCAGACACGGGGAGAACGTGCAGACTTCGCACAGACAGTGACCCAGTGGGGAACTGAACCTGGGACCCTGGTGCTGTGAAGCTACAGTGCTACCCAATGTGCTACCGTGCTGCTTGTTCCCTCTTCTCCTGCAGTCAGTAGCTTGTACTGCCTGCCTACAAAAGTACAATGCGACGTGGTACAGAATAGTAAATATAAAAGACGGGAAATCGCTTAACGATTCGGGAGTCGGGATTTATATCATTGTTGTGAGATAATTTGTTGTGTGCGATAGAGGTTAACACATGATTCAGATGAGGTCATTCAGACGCAGGATGTGAATGTTGAGTAAGCAGGTTGTGTCGAATTTATGCAATTTTAGAGGTGCTGTTGAAGAACCGGTGCAAGAATCAGAGCTAGTTTGGAGCCAATATCTGTTGAGGTGTAATATATGTAACAATGAAAACTGTCCTGACGGCTATAAATATAACATTTACATTCCCCAGAGAATGAGGTGTACTTGTTCCAATATTGCCACCACTTAGACCGACGTAGTATATGATACAAAAAGATGAAATGCCGATAATCTCAGGACTGCTGGGTGTGGAGCAAGTCATTTGACATCGTACATTTACATGTATTTATAACTTCACTCTCATATGCTCTGCTGAGACCTTGCCTGGATTAGGTACGTGAAAGGCTCTGATGGATATCCTACCAGTAAGTATATAAAAATATAATTTGGTTTCGGTAATATCGACTGAAACTAAAAGCAACAAGTTGATTTTTCACTGACATCCAATCATTTAGATTAATCTACTCAGTTGATCTAGCTCATGGCTCTTAGCACAAGACGGCCCAGATCAAAGTCACCCAACTTGAAAGGCACAGGCCCAGGGGGAAGCTGCTTTGAAACTGTCAGCTCGAGAACACGTCACTTGACACAGGAAGACTTAGGAAGGAAAATGGGCTAAAATATAAACCTCCAGTCAAGAAAGGCCACTGTTCCTGTGGATAAAGCGTGGGACTCATGGGCAGAGCTCCGTGTTGCTTGCATTCCCCAATTACAGGCTGGTTAAGCCTAGCCAGCGTACCAGGGTACCACCCTCACAACCAGCGCTGCTGAACGTTCGGAGGGTGGAGAAACTCCGTTTTCTCTACATTCTGCTATAGTTTGCCGCTTCAGAACATATGAAAGTTAGAAATGAGAAGCAGACTTCAGTTCATCCACTGATCTGATATGGGTGTTCAAATCTATGAGTTTTAACATGAATAATTGGGCAAAACAATTTCTACTAGAAATACATCAATAAGGGGCGGCATGGTAGCGGAGTGCTTAGTGCTGCTGCCTCATGCACCGAGGGTCCGGGTTCAATCCCGGGTCACTGTCCGTGTGGAGTTTGCACATTCTCCCTGTGTCTGCGTGGGTCTCATCCCCGCAACCGAAAAAGATGTGCAGGGTAGGTGGACCAGGGTTAATGGAAGAGTGGGGAGGTTACTAGAGACAGGTTGTCTGAGAGGTTTAAGAGATGAAATATTAAAGGTGTTAGGTTTGAGCATTTGTCATGAGGGGTGTGGTGATATGATTTGCATACCTGTCTGCCATTGGGGCAGAACACCGGCTTACCATTGGCCCTGGTCGGTCATGTGCCTCTCGACCGATTGGTTGAGGTGCTGAGTTAACCACGCCTCCATTGCCGAGGTATAAATAGTCAAACGCCCGGCGGTCGTTCATTTTATGGTAGACGACCGCAGGGCTATGTTCTAGTTTATTAAAGCCTGACTTTTGTAAAGCAACTCGTCTCTCGTACAATTGATGGCCCATCAATGGGTTATGGTGGGTGTGAATTACAAGTAAATAACTTGGATTGATTTTTCAGCTGTTGCATTTCAAAAGGGAGTTCGGAGGTGGCAAAGAACGCATCTTACAGGCGTTCCGTGACTAAACAGTGAAGGTATTTAAAATTTTACTAGCCTGAAAGGAGAGGCAAAATAGAAAAAAAAAGATGAAACATAAAACAATGGAACCGGAGATCAAAGGATGTTTAAGGAAAGGGATGTTTAACTGTTTTGAATTGCTGTTGGGGAAAACCCCTGAAGACCAGCTCCTTTGTGTGGGAAGATGAGAAGCTGTCGCAGTTCTGAATTTGAGACAGCCACCAGTGATAAGCCAGGAGGGTCTGTGCTTTTGGAAGCAGGTTAACTCCTTTTGGAATTCCACATCAGAGTGGATGTGCCTGAGAAATCATGAGATGTACCTTTATTCAAGTCGACAACAGTTCCTTTACTTGGGTAACATGTACTGAATTTTTATGGTTAAAATCTATAAGGAGTTATTGCCAAAAAAGGTTGTTTAATTGTGCATGACTAAGCAAGCTTTTGGGGGGGTGGATCTGTTTCAACTTGTGAGCTTCAGCTTCTTTTCTTTTTAATAAATGTTTTGATTTTTAAAACTCTCAAAGAGCTACTGGAGTCCTATGCTTTTGGGGTCAGTAGCTCTTCTTCCTCGATCTCCGAAGGAAAGAAAAGGATTTATGATCAGTGAGGCAGGCTTTACCCTCTGGTCCGGTTTGTTCAGCAATAAGATCAACTGTGATCATAACACAATTGTTGAAGATTAAACAGACATGAGCAAAAAATTGATTGCTTAAACCTACTTGATAAGAGCTTGGTTCAACATGAGCTGCTTGAGCTGCTGAGAAAGCACCTTCTTTTCAAGGGACAGTCTTATCCAGGCCCGAGCCCGGCCTACATCCGTCTTGATCTCGCTCATGTGTTGGACGTGCCTGAAATATTTAACAACATTCAACTTTTTAAAACTAAAATCTTCCTCCTTGTCCCTCTGATCGTCTCTCCTTTTATATAGCTATTGGCCACAATATAGGAGGGGTGGTGGGTTTGTGAGGGACTCGATCATTGCTGAGTCAGAAGGTGGTGGGTTCAAGCCCTATTCAACCTTGGACACGTAATCTAGGCTGACACCCCAGCGCAGGACTGAGGGAATGCTGCAGGGACTGAGGGAATGCTGCAGGGACTGAGAGAATGCTGCAGGGACTGAGGGAATGCTGCAGGGACTGAGGGAATGCTGCAGGGACTGAGGGAATGCTGCAGGGACTGAGGGAATGCTGCAGTGCTGAAGGCCCAAAAGCTCAGATGAGAAACTATGCCAGTGTTTTTCAAACTTTTTTTCCGGGGACCCATTTTACCAACCGGCCAGCCTTCGGGACCCAACCCGGCCGACCTTCATGACCCACGCCGGCCGACCTTCATGACCCACGCCGGCCGACCTGCGTGATGCTTTGGCCCCAATGGTCCCTTTGGCCCCCCCGAAATTATAAAAAAAAGGCTGCGACCATATGGAAAAAAAATACGGCTGCACTGCGCATGCGTGCCCGATCATCGGTGTGCATGCGCATAGTTTTACGCATGTGCACCAATGATCGGGCACGCATGCGCAGTGTGGCCAAATTTTTTTTATATGGTTGCGGCCTTTTTGAAGGTCGCTTGCAGCCGGCATAGTTAAAAGCCAGCGGCTGCAGCTGTTGCGCGCAGATTTGCGCAATCGGGAGTGCCGCGACTGGCGGTTCCGCGACCCTCCCGACACACGCCCGCGACCCACTCGCGGGTGGTGCCCCCGAATTTGTATTAAGGAACTCACGAGAAACTTCTTTACCCAGAGAGTGAGAAGAATGTGGAACCTGCTAGCTACCAGGAGGAGCTGAGGAAAGGAGCACAGATGCATTTAAGGGTTTAAGAGGAAGGAGAAGGGGTTATGAAGTTGCGCTGATAGGTTTTGATGAAGGAGGTGGGAGAAGGTCCTTTCTGCTGTACAGAGGTCGAGTGAAACATTAGATTGATTAGCTAGATCTTGTTGAATTCTTGCACTGGCTTGAATACTACACTTTCTGAGATTACTCCTCAGCTCCTGTGTGCGCGCACGTGTGAGTTAAGCTGCTGGCCTAACATGCTTTTTCCAGCTGTTCAAGACTCGCCATCATACTGTACCTCATGTCATGGATGAGGGAGACCCGGAGGGTCGGCAAGTTCAGTCCCGACTCCGACCTTCGCCGTTCTGGCCCAGCTGCAACTGAGAGAACATTCCAGAAAAGGCAAATGAGAGTCTGGACACGGAGGGATTTACCACATCATGCATCGTCCATAAGCTAAATCAAATTCATACGAGCTCCTTGGTCATCGTTGTAAAGACATTGCCGGAAAGTCATTTGGGTGAGGATGAGGCAGGTTTAGATTGAGGCGGTTTCCATTGGTAGGGTTGCCAACCCTTCAGGAATGCTCTGGAATCTCCAGTACACTGCTGTTTGCAATCCTGATGGGCAATAAATGCTGGCCTAGTATCACCCAAATCATGTAAATGATATTTTTTTAAAAGAAGAAAAATCATTGCAGCATTGAAAAAATGATTGTTTTATTTTATATCACTTTGTTTATTAGTTATTTAAAAACATTGGAGATGGGAGAAGAAAGGCTGTTTTGCCCAGACATGGTGACCAGGGTCATGTCAACAGGTCATGTGATGAAACCTTCAGGAATGCATCCAATCAGAGTTGACAATCTTATTACAGCGGTTGCCATGAACAATGGGCCGAATAATTTGGGAAGAATAATTCCTGAAACTAAATGGCGAGGCCTGATTATTAGGCCTTGGGGGTCTGATTTTCATTGATCAGATGAGCTGGCGAGGCCTGATTATTAGGCCTTGGGGGTCTGATTTTCATTGATCAGATGAGCTGGGCGAGTAGCAGGCACTTTACATGACTGATGAATCATCGTGAGCAACCTCCATCAAACAGTCTACAGCAGACCACAGACATAACACGAGGTAACCCTGGAGAGCTGTGGAAACCAAAGGCCCAACGTCACATGTTCCCCTGAACCTGTAGCACTTACCTTATCCTTATCATGGTAGGTCTCAAATGAGACCTATACTGTATCCCAAAACATTGTTTTCTGAAGGTAATCAATCCAATTTTAATTTGAATGAATCAATATTATCACTGTATCCCTAACAACCTGTTTCATAGAATGACCATTTGCTCATGAAAATGATGTTTCCCCAGGTTCATTTTAAATTTACCTCCCTGTCTATCAGAGGCTGTGGTTCTACTGGACAAAATGAAACACTGTGTTACAGCCTACATTAAATCGTGATTGTCGCTTCTGGCAAACAGACATCTGCTTACCTGGGGTCTCCGCCATCCCTTCTCTCTTCTCCTCACTCTCCTGATAGTGGAGTAGGTGGGACCAGAGCGCTGATTTCCCCTGCGAGAAACCAAGGAAAGACAAAGTGCTGAGGAGGTAATCGACTGACTAGTGGGGCGTCCTACACTCAAACAACTCCTTAGGCATCATCTGGGAAAGGACAGAGTCCCTCCAAATGACTTACCTGTTTGATAAGCAGCCCATGACTCCAGATTCTCTCCAGGAGGTCGCACAGGCTTGCTATCAGTGTGTTCTCCTCCAAGCCAGTGATGTTTGCCTCTCCATGTCCCAGCTCTACAGCTTCGTGCCCCATCTTTTCCACCAACATTCGTTTGGTCTGCAAGACAGGACATTCAAATATATTAAAACCCATCCCGATTCTTATTAAAACCTATCTTGGGCAGCACGGTAGCATTGTGGATAGCACAATGGCTTCACAGCTCCAGGGTCCCAGGTTCGATTCCGGCATGGGTCACTGTCTGTGTCGAGTCTGCACATCCTCCCCGTGTGTGCGTGGGTTTCCTCCGGGTGCTCCGGTTTCCTCCCACGGTCCGAAGTTATGCAGGTTAGGTGGATTGGCCATGATAAATTGCCCTTAGTGTCCAAAATTGTCCTTAGTGTTGGGTGGGGTTATTGGGTTATGGGGATAAGGTGGAGGTGTTGACCTTGGGTAGGGTGCTCTTTCCAAGAGCCGGTGCACTCGATGGGCCGAATGGCCTCCTTCTGCACTGTAGATTCTATGATATCTGTGATATCTTAGCCAGCTTAAAGCAGAACATGCTAGGACAGGAAACAAAAATCAACGGATACGTTTGGGTTAAAAGAATTTAATCTGGGCCTAGTGGTCTGGATTGGGACCTGTGGCCTCTTCTGCCAATTATCGTAAACCCTTCAGTGACCTCAGAGCAGCACAGCAGCACCATGGTTTGTACTGGTACCTCACAGCACCAGTGACCCGGGTTCAATTCCAGTCTTGGGTCACTGTCTGTGTGGAGTTTGCACGTTCTCCCCATGTCTGCGTGGGTTTCACCCCCACAACCCAAAGATGTGCTGGTTAGGTGGATTGGTCACTCTAAATTGCCCCTTCATTGGAAAATAAAAATAAATGGGTACTCTAAATTTTTCTTAAAAAATCTCTGACACCATTTTATTGAATCTCCACTGCACCCTCTCCAGGGCCTTGACACCCTTCCTAAAAATGGGGTACTGAACTGAAAAGAACACTCCAGCTGGTGCCTAACCAGTGTTTTTAATAACAGTTCAGCATAACTTCCTTGCTTATGTACCATCTGCTCTATTAATAAAGTTTAGGATCCCTTTATTTCCACTCCTCGCCTTGTGACATACACCTCCCCAGTCTCCATTTTATTCAATCTTGAGATGATACTCCCAGTGCAACACTGAAGGTCTCACATATCCTGCTGACTGGAAGGTTCAGTAAGGGTCGTAAGTGGGAGCACCAGCTTATTAGGCCTTCCACCCCTCTTAATCAACAGCACTGACACCAGCTGAAGCCATCAGCTCACCTGAGATCAAAAATTTAACCTCTGGACTGACATGATCTTGTGCGTTGGCCGATAAGAATGATGCACTACTGAAAATCTAGTTCTTGACTAGTTAAAATAATTTATTAAAGAAAAATGTGTGGTAAAGATAACTGGAATAAATATATAAAAAATTACTAACACTAATTATTCTTGAGCTGCTACAAAATAAGTCTATCCACCAAAACGACTTATTCCCAACTCTCCGAGACACAGTCACATGGTAGGTTTATACTGCCACCTGCTGGTCGGAGGCCGTATATACTATTATACACGAGATTGCTTATGCATATCATCACAAGGACAAGATACGATAGGGGAAAGGTGAGGGAAAGAATGAATCGCCTCATTCACCCGGCCCGAGTCGGTTCTTTGCCGATATACAATTGAGAGAGAAAAATAGCCATCGAATTACCTTTATGCGACATTCTTTCAGCAGGCCCTCTACAAACTTCCAGTTAGTCTGTGCAATGACAGCAGGTGACAGGTCAGAGAGCTTTGGTTGCCGTAGGCTTTTCCCTATACTCCGGGCCTCCTGGATGTATTTCTGTTAACAAGAGCAGATATATTTACGGCGGCTCTTTCTAAACTTCCAAGCAGACTCCTGTCAAATCACACTTTTCCCGTTGTGTCAGAATGCAATATGATGGGAGAAGAGGGGTGTGGTTAAATTTAGCGAAACATGCAAATCACAGATTGATTTAACTATACCCTGGCCTCACCGAGAACATTGCTCCCAGATATAGGGAGCACTCTGCAGTGACTTTCTCACACACGTGACTAGGTGTCTGTTCGGTTATTTCTCACTCGCTTCTACCCGCCAAAACTCTCGTATCTCCACTCCAAAATGCTCCTGGTCCTGTTTCATGGACTCCAAGATGCTCAGGGCTCCTCGGAACCCTCCTGCTATACTTTTTAAAACAATTCCGAGTACCCATTTCATTTTTTTCCAATTAAGGGACAATTTAGCATGGCCAATGCGCATCTTTGGCTTGTGGGGGCGGAACCCACACAAACACGGGGAGAATGTGCAAACTCCACACGGACAGTGACCCAGAGCCGGGATCGAACCTGGGACCACGGCGCCCGTGAGGCAGCAGGGCTAACCCACTGTGCCACCGTGCTGCCCCTCCTTCTATACTTTTTGAAAAACAATAGGCCAGACCCTCTCCCTTCCCCATGACACTCAGTGCAGTAGAACTCACGAGCGACGACCTGCTGACGGCACTCAACAACTTGCATTTATATAGAGCCTTTAATGTAGGAAACTATCCCACGGTGCTTCCCAGGAACCTAACCTGGCAAAATTCAACACCGGGCCACATGAGGTGGTGCTGGGGCAGGTGATCTACAGAAGGAGTTCCAGAGCTTGTGGCCTAGACATCTGAAGTCAACGGCTGCCGGGAGATTTACAAGAGATGTACAAGATTTTGAAAGGTGGGAGGAGCTGAGGGAGAGCGCCAGTGGTGAGGCCACTATAATAATAAGTATAAGAATTTTAAATTTAAGGTGTTGATGAATGCTAAGTCAGTGGGGGTCAGCGAGCACAGGGGTGATATGGGTGAATGATGCGAACAAGGACAGTAATGCTCAGAGGTCAAGCAACTCTCATTGGTGGCTCCTCGGCTGCATTGCAAACACCTTCCTCTCAGCCCACCAGCCAGTGTGTCACTGCATCCCTTCCTTCAGGGCAATATGCACAACCTAAAGGAACAGCTATTCACCCTATGACACACCTCGCTGAGTAACTAGGATGTGAAATAAGCTTCACTTCGCACAATTAAAACAATTAAAGGTTAAGAAAATTAAATTTACTTGGAAAAAACGAAATAACTTGGATTTAGAAAGAGTCTTTCGTGACCTTACGATGTCCAGGGTCACAGCCAATGAAAGTAATTATTAAGTGTTGTCAGGAAGGTATATCCAATTTGTACACAGGGCTTCTCACAAACTATGATAAATGACCAGACCATCTGTTGAAAAGCTGATACAGGGTAAATTTTTGCCAGGACGTCAGGTATAACCCCTACGTTTTTCTAATGTCATCTTTTATATTCACCCAAGAGGG
This sequence comes from Scyliorhinus canicula, assembly GCF_902713615.1. NCBI lineage: Eukaryota > Metazoa > Chordata > Chondrichthyes > Carcharhiniformes > Scyliorhinidae > Scyliorhinus > Scyliorhinus canicula. The sequence continues at coordinate 74,575,726 of NC_052165.1, forward strand.
AAGACTGGGCTTCAGTTTAATCCCTCCTCCGATAAAGAGCACCTCTGACAGTGCGGCACTCCCTCAGTAATGTGCCGGTGAGTCAGCCTGGGTTATGTGCTCATGTTTCAGAGATGGGTGTGTCGGCAATGAGCCACAGCTGAGGTCGGACTGGGAGGACAAGAGAGAGCCTGCAGCCTCCCCGAGGTGACCTTCCAGTGTCTACCCTGCTCTGCCCAGGTGACAACGATGGCCAAGTGCCTCAGGGGTTGGAGGCAAACCGTGGAGGGAGGGAGAGGAAGAGAGAGAGAGAGAGAGAGAGAGAGAGACAGGCCCAATTGTCCCTCATACAATTTACAGCCGTGTGGGGGATCTACCAGGTTGGATATGATGCACGATGACGAAAACGAGAGTGTGAATTTGTGTGTGAGAGAGAGAGATAGAATGGGGATGAGTGTGTGATTGTGAAAGAGAGAGAATGTGTGTGAGGGAGAACGTGTGTGTGTGTGTGTGTGTGTGTGTGTGTGAGAGAGACACCATCGGTGCGATTTACCGGCTGTGTCCCACCGGAATAGGGGTAGGACATGGCCGGCAGATCCCAGGAGAGGCTTTCCCCGGCATTCCTGACGGCCATTACGCCTCGAGAGATCAAACAAGATATCGCGAGACATCGCGATCAGGACCCCACCCACAATGGGCGGGACCTAGTCTCGCACAGTTAAGTGAGATTAGGAACTCACTTAGCCGCGCTGACACCCGATCGATCGGTCACCCGGCATCTAACAGCCTCGCCGATGATACCGCAGCCGAGCGCAGTTCAGTACCGGTCCACATGAACGGGGACTAGGTGGAATGGTACCTGGAGCAGACTCCCAGGCGATCGGAAGCCCCCGGTCGGCCTCCAGCCACGGTGGTGCCCTGGCACTGCTGGTGCCACCTGTGCACTGCCAGGCTGGCAATGGTAGCTGGGTACCAGGCTGGCACTGCTAGGGAGGGGCACTGCCAGGGTACCAGGCTGGAAGTACCAAGGTGCCAAGCTGGCGTTGTGCCCTGCCAGGGTCCGGGGATGCCCTGCGGTATGTTGTGGGGTGCAAGGGGGGGGCCAAGAGATCGAGGCACCGTTTTAGAACAGTGTCCTGATTTCTGCCTGCACGGAGGGGGAGGAGTTAATTAAAGTTGGAGAACAGAAACAGCTACAGCTCAGCCTTCAACACCATCATTCCTACGAAACTCATCTCCAAACTCCGTGGCCTTGGCTCCTCCCTCTGCGACTGGATCCTGAACTTTCTAACCGACAGGCCACAATCAGTAAGGATAGGCAAAAACACCTCCTCCACGATCACCCTCACCTATGACTGTGTGGCCAAATTCCCCTCCAACTCGATTTTCAAATTTGTTGATGACACCACCGTAGTGGGTCAAACAATGACGAGACAGAGTACAGGAATGAGATAGAGAATCTGGTGCGACGACAATAATCTCCCCCTCAATGTCAACAAAACGAAGGTGATTGTCATCGACTTCAGGAAGCGTAGTAGAGAACATGCCCCTGTCTACATTAATGGGAACTAAGTAGAAAGGGTCGAGAGCTTCAAGTTTTTAGGTGTACAGATCACCAACAACCTGTCCTGGTCCCCCCGTGCTGACACTATAGTTAAGAAAGCCCACCAACTACTCCCAGAAGACTAAGGAAATTTGGCATGTCAGCTACGACTCACCAACTTCCACAGATGCACCATAGAAAGCATTCTTTCTGGTTGTACACAGCTTGATACGGAGCCTGCTCTTCCCAAGACCGCAGGAAACTACAAAAGGTCGTGAGTGTAGCCCAGTCCATCACGCAAACCAGCCTCCCATCCATTGATTCTATCTATAATTCCCGCTGCCTCAGAAAGACAGCCAGCATAATTAAGGACCCCACGCACCCCGGACATACCCTCTTCCACCTTCTTCCGTCAGGAAAAAGATACCAAAGTTTGAGGTCTCATATCAACCGACTCAAGAACAGCTCCTTCCCTACTGCCATCAGACTTTTGAATGGATCTTCCTCGTATTAAGTTGATCTTTTCTCTACACCTTGCTATAACTGTAACATTATATTCTGCAGTCTCTCCTTCCTTCCCTATGTACGGTATGCATTGTTTGTTCAGCATGCAAGAAACAATACTTTTCACTGTATACTAATATATGTGAGGATAATAAATCAAATCAAATCAAAGGGAAAGAGCAAGATTCCACAGCTAATGACTACCCATAGACCCGAGAATATTTTCATAAAGCCTATGTTTCCAGTGACCTCTTTAACTCTCTTGTTTCTCTGCGGGACTAAATTCTTCCTATCTTACAAAACTGACTTTTCCGAGTTCAGTTACCGCATTCCAACAAAATTAAGTTTCATTCACTACTGATCCGTACGGTTTTGCAGACCAAAATATCAAAACGGAAACGGTAAAACTACTTGTAAATCTGCAAACATATCGCAGCATTGTTAGGCAAACTGTGTGTGTGTGGAGGGGTGGGGAGGAAGAGGGGTGTCAAGGTTCAAGGGCAAGTTTGCAACACGTCACATTAGTTTAGCAGTGAGAAAGGTCTGAGCAGGTGAACATTGCAGGCAGGTTGTAGGGGTGAGAGGTGAACAATTGTCAGGACAAAGCTCAGGGAGCTGTAATAAGGTATGTGCAGATTTGCAAATGGGAATCTTAAGTCACTGCTACATCAGAAGCCAAAAAGGTTGCGTCTGCCTGACCAGCCTGTAATGTGGAAATAATAAAGGATGCCTTTCGAGCAGCTGGGATATGAGTCTCGGCTTGGCTGTTAGTTAAAAAAATGGGCGAGCAGGTTTACTGCCACTCCAAGCATGGCACAAAATTCTGTGGTCAGGCAGCAACAGCTGGCACTAAATTGGCAACGTCATTCTGAGATGGCTGCTGTGAAAACGGAAATATAGCTTTGGCTTGGTAGTACAGAGCTTGAGGGTTGCTGAAGGAAGAGATATTGTTCAAAATATGTGTCATGTGGACAAATTCAAAGCTCAAGGGAACTTATACTTCATGAGAGTATCTATACTCGGCAGTATAAATTTTTGCTCCCTTTGCGATTTGGTACTCTTGATCATGTCCTGCTAAGTGCAAGACAGAAAGCTTCAACAGCATGTTCCTTTTTCTTGGCAATACTTATAGCTTTGGTTATGGAGTAATATTTTGACTTGGGGTTTAGGCACGTTGTTGGAGCAGAGTTGAGGGGGGTTTCCTCAACATCTAACACTAGACTGGTAATGGAGTGTAAAGGATTCAATTATGAGGACCGGTTTCTTAAATATGCCTTCGCTTCCGTTAAGCGGAGGAGACTGAGCGGTGAGCTGATCGAGGTGTACGAACTGTTAGAAGGAACTGATTGGCTTGCTACAGAGCAACTGTTTCCTCTTGTAAGGGAATCGGTAAGAAGGGGACTTAGTCATTAAATCAGAGCCAGGAAAACCAGGAGTGAAATCAGGAAGCATTCTTCACAAAAAGGTTTGTAGAAACTGGAACTCACTCCCCTAAAAGGTTGTGAATGCTCGGACAATTGGAACTTTCAAGACTGGAGTGAAGAGATTTTTAAGTAAGGATACTTGGTGGAAAGAATGAAAAAAATAGAGTTGAAGTCTAATTGAATGCCATGGTCTAATTTAGGGGGAGGCGGTGGCATAGTGGTATTATCACTGGAGTAGTAATCCAGAGACCCAGGCTCTGAGGTCCTGTGTTCGAATCTCACCATGGCAGATGGTGAAATTTAAATTCAATAAAAATCTGGAATTAAAAGCCTAATGATGATCATGAAACCATTTTGTTGTAAAAACCCATCTGGTTCACTAATGTCCTTCAGGGAAGGAAATCTGCCGTCCTCACCCGGTCTGGCCTACACGTGACTTCAGATCTACACAGCGATGGGATCGCCGCACTGAAATAGCCGAGCAAGCCACTCAGTTCAAGGGCAATTAGGAATGCGCAATAAATGCTGGCGACGACCACTTGGGGCACTAAATGGCTCCACTTCTTTTCCTAATGTTCTGGATCCGGGAGCACCAAAAACTGTTTTCATTCCCCAATGCAAACATCTCTCAGTCCAAAGAACAGAAAGGAAGGTCAGGTAAGAAAAACATACTGGCTTCAGGGTTAATCTTATTGGGTACTTGTTAGGGGGGTTGGAGAAATTCTTTCAGTTTGGCTGATTTAAGTGTAAGCCCGACTTCAGTGATCTGATCCGATGGATCGTGTGAATCAAAGCGGTGAAACGTTAGAGCCTCTCGTCATGCCCCATACGCAGAGCTCCAGCACAACATACCAGAGAACACTCGGAGAAGGATTTTTTGGGAGGTCGCACGGGAGGGGGCGGACCCTGATCCCACTCCCAGAAAGCCATGGAGTTGTTCTGGAGCAGAAGCCTTTCCGCTGGCTACATGCGAGATTCCGCCCCCCGCCAGCAAGGGACAGAACACAAAACAGGCGAGCGAAGGAGAAAGCAAAATACCAAAGGTTAAAAGAGGCATAAACGAGTGAAAAAGAAAAACATTTGCAAAAACACACAGACGATGATGAAAGTCTCTTAAAACTGGTTGACTAATTCTGATGAAAAGTCAATGACTGAAACCAATGATAACCTGTACCAATGGGGCCAGTTGGGAAACTAATGGAATTGAGCAGTTTTAAAGCTGGCACAACCATATTCTCCAACGACTCCAGTGAGGAGTAAGATTGGGCAAGTGTAATGCCAATGTAGCAACAAATCGAGTCAGTTTCCCCACCCCATGTTATGGGGAGCGGGTGCCCTGCAGGAGAAGATCAGGTCAAAATTGCACTCACCAACTCAGTTTCTCTTTACACTGACACTGACCATTTCCAGCAGATTGTGTTTCTATCTCGGATTTTGGCCATTGTGTGATTAACATTGATAGAGTTTATAAATGGAAAGTTACAAAGCGGTTGTAAATTTTTACCAGTGCTTTGACTGAAACCGAGGAGGTATGATGGTTGAGTAAGTGATGGCACTAGACACACTGGACATGGCAGAGGAGTTGCAACAGCCAACGCCAGTGTTCTGTGCTAGGGACAGGGTGCTATGTCTTTTCGTCCGACGTCATTTCGTCCAACGACACTTCGTCCACGTCTTTTCGTCCAACGTCTTTTTGTCCGCCCGTCTTTTGGTCCAACGTCATTTTGTCCGGTGATTTTTTTCGTCAAAGATTTTTTGTGACTTTTTACGTGTTTTTGCTGGATGATTTTTTTTGTCAAAGACTTTTTGTAACTTGACTTTTAGTAACTTGCTTAGTAGCACCACTCCACTTTAACTTTTGTACATGGAAATCTTCTCTAATGCACATAATATACAATAAAGGATCTTTATTACCGGCCTCTTTCCTTTAACGAGCCTCGTTAAAGGATAGTTATTATCGTCCTCTCCCCTTTAACGAGCCTCGTTAAAGGATCCCACAGCGAAAATTGATTTCTTGAGGAATGTTGCTCACAATTTACATCAATTTTAAGTAATTTCGGGAATTCATCAGTAGTAAACTTTTAGATCTTTTTAACTGCATTTTTAGATTTTTTAACTTTTTAACTGCATTTTTAAGCTTGTATTTTACTTGAATTTCATCAATTACTTGCATTTTAGCAATTAAATTCACTTGCTGTATTGTGCCTGCTTTCTATCAATTAAATGCTTTTATACGGAGTTGATTTGCAATTGGTTAATTGGACGAAGTGACGTTGGACCAAAAGACGGGCGGACAAAAAGACGTTGGACGAAAAGACGTGGACGAAGTGTCGTTGGACGAAATGACGTCGGACGAAAAGACGCGACACGAGGGACAGATGGGTTTCAGCCACAGTTCTCGGTTCTGATTTCTAACCAGTAACTCCTGCTGGAAAGTGAGAAAGCATCGTCAGCCTCAGCTATGATAACTTCCTCTGTGAGATAGCCCCTTGACATTCTCCATCCACGCTCAGGGGCCAAGGACAGATGAGATTCACTCAGCCATACTCCAGCGAGAGTCTGATGCCTTCGCAGAGCGGGGAAGCTGTTGAAAACCCCATAGACTTTCTTCCAATCTCACTGAAACCTGCTCCTATGTTTTTATTTGATTAATGAATCAGATTACCGGCAATTCCACAAGGTTGTTGAGTGAGTATTGACCCTCCCGCGCTGCTCACGTTCCCCCAGTTGGAGCCGATTCTTTATCGGGTCCTTTCCACGGGTGTACGGTACAGGAGCTCAGTTTCTGCCCCAGCATTGTGACTCGGTCCCAGCCTCAGGAGAGCATCACATAATGTGTGGCTTGTCACATTATAGCCCGGGCAAGGCTGCCAATTTAATGCTCATTAATGCCCAATTGGACAGGTCGGCCATTTTCTTTTGGTTTTTGGGACCTAGGTGTTGCTGGCTAGGCCAGCATTACCTTCCATCCATGATTGCCCTTGAGGAGGCGGTGATGAGCTGCCTTCTTGACCCGCTGCAGTCCATGTAATGTAGGTAGACATTAGAGAGTGCCATTAGAGAGGGAATTCCAGAATTTTGACCCTGCGACAGTGAGGGAATAGCGATATATTTCCAAGTTAGGATGGCGAGGGACTTGTGTGGCAAGTTCCCCTTCAAGTTACACACACCATCCTGACTTGAGAATGTATCGCCATTCTTCCACTGGTCAGGCCAAAATTCAGAAACTCCTTTCCTAACAGACCTGTTGCAGTTCCTCCATCATGGACTGCAGCGGGTCAAGGCAGCGGTTCAATACCACCTTCTCAAGGGCAATTAGGAAGATGTAGTAAATGCTGCCCTTGCCATTGATACACACTTCCCAGGAACAAATAAAGATATATTATCAAAGATTCATTGAAAATCCAGGCCGAAATGAAAGGAAAGGTTGTAAAGCACCAGACATTTACTGAAGATACCCTGGTACATGTCTTTGTGTTAAGTAGAGAACCATAGAATCACACAGGCCAGAGACCATCTCACCTATTACATCTAATTAGCCCCCACTCCCCCACCTTAGCCCCAAAGAATATAAATTTAAAGTGAGTGCCTCAAATTCAAATTCACAATAGACGGAGGCATACAAATTTCAGGAATTAGAGCAAAACTGCATTAATCTGATCCAATCGGAGCCTTTTTTTAAATTATAAATTTAGAGTACCCAATCAATTTTTTCCAATTAAGGGGCAAATTTTTTTAGCATGGCCAATTCATCTATCCTGCACATCTTTGGGTTGTGGGGGCGAAACCCACACAAACACGGGGAGAATGTGCAAACTCCACATGGACAGTGACCCAGAGCCGGGATCGAACCTGGGACCTTGGCGCCGTGAGGCAACGGGGCTAACCCACAGAACCACCGTGCTGCCCTCCAATCTGAGTCTTTGCAGTTTTCGGTCACATCTGGTTTAATTTTTGAAAGCACAAAAATGACTCAAAGGCCAGCTGGCATGCACAGCGACATCTTGACTGACACTCAAGATGTCGCTGTGTTAACCTGGTGTTGTAAGACTTCTTACTGTACTCAAAGTGGAGGTAGAGGAAGTCCCTCAACACAGTTCTCATTTATTTTCATTTGAAACATTGAGGGATGCAGATACTGAAGTTTTCAAATGCATTCTCTCTGCTGATTATTTTTACTGAATGTAAAGGTGAAAGATAAGCAGCTCGAATTTAGTTAATCAAACCTCCTCCGCCAATCGCTTCTCGGCCTTTTGGCTAAGGTGAGCGCGAGGTCAGGTGTAATGCCTGGATCTGGTATGTCTCTCTTGCGGGGACCATGTATTGGATTCAATTTAAATTGGTTTTTTGAGCAGGCAAGGAGCTGGATTAGGGGTTTGCTCCTGTCCACACTCTGAGCATTGGCTTTGTAACTCTGATAAAGTAATTTTAAAAAACCCTCCCCCTGTTCACTCCTCCACGATTCACACTCAAATAATTAGCCTCATTCTGGGTTACCAGTGTCCCTCTGTTGAGAGTGATAACAGTCAGGATTGGCATTGACTGAACAGTCAGGGGTCACCGCGGAGCCTGGATGCTTGGGGTCACCGCGGAGCGTGGACGCTCAGGGTCACCGCGGAATGCTTGGGGTCACCACGGAGCGTGGACGCTCGGGGTCACCACGGAGCGTGGACGCTCGGGGTCACCACGGAGCGTGGACGCTCGGGGTCACCACGGAGCGTGGACGCTCGGGGTCACCACGGAGCGTGGACGCTCGGGGTCACCACGGAGCGTGGACGCTCGGGGTCACCACGGAGCGTGGACGCTCGGGGTCACCACGGAGCGTGGACGCTCGGGGTCACCACGGAGCGTGGACGCTCGGGGTCACCACGGAGCGTGGACGCTCGGGGTCACCACGGAGCGTGGACGCTCGGGGTCACCACGGAGCGTGGACGCTCGGGGTCACCACGGAGCGTGGACGCTCGGGGTCACCACGGAGCGTGGACGCTCGGGGTCACCATGGAGCGTGGACGCTCGGGGTCTCTGCGGGGCATGGGTGCTCGGGGTCACCGTGGAGCGTGGACGCTCGGGGTCACCATGGAGCGTTGACGCTCGGGGTCTCTGCGGGACATGGACGCTCGGGATCACCGTGGAGCAATGACGCTTGGTGTCACCGTGGAGCAATGACGCTCAGGGTCACCGCGGAATGCTCGGGGTCACCGCGGAGCGTGGACGCTCGGGGTCTCTGCTGAGTGTGGACGGCGACAATCAGTCTACAATAAGAATGGTCACAGTTAGTGTAGTGAAAATAATCCGGATCACGATGTACCTCTTTCAGGTCATTGTCCAGCGCCAGATGTTCAGAGTGCTGCCGAAGCCGGTCTTTCCTTCGTTGAGCGGTGGCACTTCGATTAGCCCATCGACTGTGGATAGGAGAGATTCATAACAGAGGTTTTAATGTATGGGCATTAACAGCACCCCGTATATCATAGAAAGAACAAGCACGGCATTGACCTAGTGAGAGATTTCCCCAAGAGGAGAGCAGCCAGCTGCAGGAACTGGAATCAGTTAGGGTCACACGCTGTGGTCCTACAATTGGCTTCAGTGCCCTCAGACCATTAAAGGGGTGTTTGGGGAGGGGGTTAAAGAGAGAGACAGATCTAATAGGAATCCACCTCAACTCACAGCCCTGATCATTCTCCACTGACACCTCCCTGAAAACTATATTGAATCTCCGTCAGGTGAGGCAGGTGTGACCCATTAGCATTGATAACACACATCAGCCAAGTTCCACATGAGAAATGGCCACACTGTGAAAGGGCAGTAGATCACGAGTACCTGTTATACATCAGTAAAAGTCACGAGGGGAATGAGAAATTATAGGAACCAGTTGAAAATACAAACAACTAATAAATCCCAGTGACTATGTGTGGTATAAAGAGTGACGGGGGGGAGGTTTGAATGTCAGGCCTTGTGGTTGGAAAAGGTCATTTCTCAAGGGATTTAGCCATCAGTTTGATGAGGTTAATTAAGAATTATTGGACACACCAATAATGAATTAGCAATGAGTCACCCAGAATATCATGTGAAATCCCTCGCTAGCTAACAGTTTCTTTCCAATAGATCATCAGCTCGATCTGGCTATGGTCCTCTCCAACCTCCTCATCCAATCCATCATTCTGCAGTGAAGAGAGTGGAATGTGTAAACACTACCACCACCTTCCTGAATTTGGACATGTACATCTCCAAGCTGCACAGAGCACATTCAGCCCACTTCCTCTCCAACCTACGAGTTGACAGAGGCAAAAATGATGGTCCAGATCACAAGCAGTAAAACACATTCCGATTTACAGAGAGCACCTCTGAACATTCGGACATGTGAAACAAAAGCAAAATACAGCAGGACACTGGGTCCCTTGGAAAGATGATGTTTTTGTCATTCATTTAAGGGATGTGGGCGTCGCTGGCAAGGCCAGCTTTTATTGCCCTAATTGCCCTTGCACTGAGTGGCTTGTTACACAATTTACACCATTGCTGTGGGCCTGGAGTCACATGTAGGCCAGACCAGGCAAGGACAGCAGATTTCCTTCACTAAAGAGACATTAGTGAACCAGATGGGTTTTTACAACAATCGACAATGGTTTCCCCTTCCTGCTAAAAGTATTCACTTCATTCCATGGGCAACTCTGGTCCTTCTCATCCTCCAGGCAATTCTCGTGGGCTATTTGACCAAGAAGAGCATCACAGCTAAAACCAATCTCTCACAAACGCACTTCCCTTGGTTCGCAATTGGGACTGCAAACCTTCAACTCATTTTGTCCTCTCCTCTACGTGGCAAATTCTGTTGCTGACGCTAACCCAACTCCAGTCAGCCAACTCCATTAATACTGGGACCAAATGAAAACAGAAAACCATGGAAAAACTCAGGTCTGGCAACATCCGTGGATGAAGAAAAACAAGTCGGTCCAGTAGGACTTTTCTTCGGAATCCTGCTGAAGAACAGTCACATGGACTTGAAACGTAAACTCTGTGGGCGGGATTCGCCATTTCTGAGGCTAAGTGTTGACGCCAATGCAGAATTCATGGACTTTCACAACAGAAAAACTAGCGCCACACCTGGACAGATTCCGCTACCAATGAGGGGCTAGCACCGGAGCCACGTGGAACACAATCAATTCCAATGAAAAACGGTGCGGGATTCGCCAGGTCCGTGATTGACACTCGGGAGGCTGACAAGCTGCAGCAACACATGCACATTACAATCCCCAAACACACTTATCCCAACGAAAAAGATGGCACTGGTTGTGCTAGAGCGCGCCCATACAGCTGATGGGTCGGCTGGGGCCAGAGGGTACCCAGGGGGGCACCTATACGACCCGTGGCACTAAGTTCAAAGTGGGCTGTTAGCAGCGTGCGCAACTGCATAACTACCTTGGCGGCTGCGGCAATGGTGTTCCGTGCCCGTCCACCTCGACCCCACCTCCTGGCCACCCCCCACTACTCCCCCCAGCAATTACAGAAGCCCCCCCCCCCCCCCCCCCCCGGCCAGCGGCACAACTGTCAGCAAACTATGGCAATGTTGGACAAGTGAACCTCGGCATCAGAGGCAGAGAATCGCGGAGGTCCTGAAGGATACCGGGTTAGACCCGCTAATGACATACAAACGGTGTCTACTGTACATGCGTTCCGGAACACATTGACCCCGCTGCCCAGGTGATGGAGAATTATGATTTGGCGTCAAATCGGCACCTGCCATGATTTCGCCGTCAAAACTGATTCTCCGCCAAATCGCCTTTCCCGATTTTGCCGTCGGCTAACGGAAAATCCCGCCCAGTGTTTCTCTCTCCACAGATACTGTCAGACCTGCTGAGTATTTCCAGCATTTTCCTGTTTTTATTTCAAACCTCCAGCGTCTGCGGTATTTTGCTTTGATTTCGATGTGGGGACCAAACCATTTGACTCGGCTGATTGGGGTAAATTTGGAATATTCAGAGCTTTCCCGGGCACTGTGCAGGAGCACAAACCATTCAGCTCCAGGCGATTGTTCAGCCTCTCGACTCTGCTCTGCCTGTCAATTGGCTCACTGACTGATCAGCAACGTGACTCATTTTCCGGCCTTGGCACCCTGTCACTTGACAACCTGAATCAACAGAAATCCAAGCTCCAAGTGAATTGCCAGCATCCGCAAGTGGGAGAGAATTCCAGACTTCTAATCCCCTTTGCTTTGAAAAAGGTGTTTTCCCATTATCCTGCTGAATGGCTCCATCTTGAGTTTGAGGATAATTATCCCTTTGTTCTCCAGTCCCACACGAGTGGAAATGTTTTTCCCTGTATCTACCCCATGGGACCCCTTCAGCCTTTGAAACACTTCGCTCACACCAGCGCCTCCTCAAATCTTCTAAACTCAAATTTAGAGCCAAGCCTCTGTGGCCTGTCCACAACACTTAACCTTCCAAATCCTGGTGTCATTCAGGTGATTCTGTGCAGCAGCACCCCGTAGCCAGCATATCCTCCCTGAGGTACGGCGTCTAAAACTCAATGCTCCGGGTGGGCCCTAACGCTTTCCACAGTCATCGTTTCAGATTCATCATTGCATAGTTTAACTGTAATGATGACATGGGACTGGTTTAACACACGGCTAAATCGCTGGCTTTGAAAGCAGACCAAGGCAGGCCAGCAGCACGGTTCAATTCCCGTTCCAGCCTCCCCGAACAGGCGCCGGAATGTGGCGACTAGGAGCTTTTCACAGTAACTTCATTTGAAGCCTACTCGTGACAACAAGCAGTTTTCATTTCATTTCAATTGGCACACATATAATGTCCTTTATGGGGCGACAAGGTGGCACAGTGGTTGGCACTGCTGCCTCACAGCGTCAGGGACCCGAGTTGGATTCCGGCCTCGGGTGACCGTCTGTGTGGAATTTGCACATTCTCCCAGTGTCTGCGCGAGTTTCCTTCGGGTGCTCCAGTTTCCTCCCACAGTCCAAAGATGTGCAGACTAGATAGATTGGCCATGCTGAATTTCCCCCAAGTGTCCAAAGGTTAGGCGGGGGTACGGGCATTGGGGTGGGGGGGATTGGATCGAGGTAGGTTGCTTCTTTGGAGGGTCAGTGCAGACTTGATGGGCCGACTGGCCTCCATCTGCACATGTAGGGATTCTATGATTCTGACCAAGTTCAAGTTGGTTTTGATCATATGTGACAGAATCATCCTGTATGAGCAAGGGGGAATATCAAGTGTAAATGGCAGAAAACCTACCGCAGTCTTACACAATGTTTCTCTATCTGTTATCGGACCAGTTTATTTAAAAGGAATGCTCAAAGCTCACTGACATCTGTGTAGGACAGATTCAACTATTCAGCTTAGAGCTAGGTGCAGTTGGATAACCTGAGAATACACAGTATCATGGAAACTGCCAGCAGGCTGGAGGAAGGCGGGGAGGGGGCCCAATTCAGCAATCGCTAGGAATGGGGGAGGGATCGTGGAGAGGATGGTGCAGTGGTAATGTCACCGTACCAGGCGCCCAGGCTAATGCTCTGGCGACATGGGTCAAATCCAATTGTGGAACTCAAATTCAATGAATCAATCTGGAATTGACAGTTAGTCTCAGTAATGGCGACCGTGAAACTATCATTGATTGTCGTAATTCACTAATGTCCTTTAGGGAAGGAAATCTGCCTTCCTTACCCGGTCTGGCCTACATGTGACTCCAGACCCAAGGCAATGTGGTTGGCTCTTAACTTCCCTCTGACATGGCCCAGCAAGCCACTCAGCTCAAGGGTGGTCAGGGATGGGCGACAAATGTCAGCGGCCCCCACAGAATAAAATGGAAGAATTAAAGAAAATATTTCTTTTGTTTACACTCACTTGTTATTAGTCGGCCCTGCTGACAGGACTTCGGACTGGAGTTTGGGGAAGAATCCTTGTTCGTACTTGCCCTGGCCAATCTTCATGTCCAGCAGGTGTGGGTGGATGGCAGTGTGGTCAATCTTCACCAGACGCTGCTCAATGGCTTGAGCTGTGCAACACATTAACAAAGAATGACGCAATAAGTCAGCGACTTACAAGTACAGAGGAAAGGAAAGAAGGTCAAACTGCAAAACAGAATTCAACTGACCATAACGTTTCTTTGGCTGACTCTCACAGCCGTTTTTTTGGGGTGGGGTGAGTGAAAGTGGGGGGGTGGTGGGAAAGAGTCCTAAAGTTTCACCACATCCTTAGTTCACCAGCTCTGATGCACAGATGTCCATGCAAAGGCGACTGTAAATTCTTTGTGAAAGGACAGCGTAGAGAGATATTGACTTCTGCCTTTTAAAACGATGTACAGCGCTTGTGATTCAAACAGAAATGGGGCTGCACTGTTTAACCTGTGGTTGGCCTTACTTCAGAAAATTAAATATCAATTTGAGTATGCCAATTATGCGCAGTCCCTTAGCCGATGCTTGACACATCAGCAGCCAGAATTGGGACAGGACAAGTCAGTCAATTTGCAACTGGGAGTTTTGTATATCAGAGTAAAGTCGCTGAATGCAGAGCTGGTTCAAAGCTCGGTAGAGGCAGTCGTTTTATTCCCCCTCCACAGTCAATACTAGTTTATTGGAAACCCGAACAGCATTTTAACATAGGTGCAGACTACAAACAGCGTTAGGTGTTTCACAAACTGTGCAGTGAGTCGCATTCAGTGAGATACAGGTTAATTAAATATGTCTCTTAACTCAGTTTCAGACAGAACAGAGCAACCGACTAGAAAGTCCCAGGTTAAATCCATAGTGCTACCCAAATTCAGAGATCAGAGCTTTACTCTGTATCTAATCTGTACTGTATCGGCCCTGGGAGTATTTGATGAGACAGTCCAGAGGGAGCATCACTCTGTATCTAACCGTGTGCTGTACCTGCCCTGGGAGTGTTTGATGGAGACAGTGCAGAGGGAGCTTTACTCTGTATCTAACCCCGTGCTGTACCTGCCCTGGGAGTGTTAGATGGTAGCTGTTACTGCAATAGGTTCTAGAGGCACAATCATTTATTACTCCAAGCCAGCATGTGTTAGGGCTTTAGGTTTAGGTGCCCTGCTATCAGATTAATACTGGTTTGTGCATCTTTGTGTGCTGGTATGGCAGCTCAATCAGCCTCCCAAATCATGAGCATATCTCTTTGATGGACTTGATTTGCTGTATCCGGTCTTTAACTTTAGGTGAATATTTCCAATGGTCGTGGTTTAGTAGCCGCACTAGCCGCCTGCGCAAATCCTGGAATGGCCGCTTAATCTAGAGAAGTCAATAATGAGCTTTGCGGTGGCTGGATTCGGAACATGATCCTCCCAGCCCTCCTCCGATGATGCGATCAGGTATACACCCAGGGACGGCGTAAGCCTGATTTCAACATCATGAGCGAGCTTAACGCTGCCCTCTCCGTCCTCAACGCATCATCCCAGATAGTTGGTGTGACGTCACGCCGGTGCGACTCATTGCTGGTTTTCGAGGCAGCACGATGGCGCAGTGGGTTAGCCCTGCTGCCTCACGGCGCCGAGGTCCCAGGTTCGATCCCGGCTCTGGGTCACTGTCTGTGTGCAATTTGCACATTCTCCCCGTGTTTGCGTGGGTTTCACCCCCACAACCCAAAGATGTGCAGGGTAAGTGGATTGGTCACGCTAAATTGTCCCTTAATTGGAAACAATGAATTGGGCACACTAAATATTTTTTAAAAACAAATTGCTGGTTTTCTAAAACCAGGCGTGAGGGCCACGCCGGGGGGAGCACAGTCCCGGGTAGTAAGGGACATACTCAGGCAGTACCCTGGCTGTACCAACCTGGCAGTGCCACAGGTTGGTAATGGCAGAGGTGGGCCCTCTGGAGAGCCCCATTTGGGGGGGGGGGGGGGGGGGGGGGGGGGGGGGGTCCCCCTTATGTGTGGTGAGCGAGCTGCCCCAATGTCTGTGATTGGGGGGCGGAGAGGAGGAGGATGCTTTTCTGAATACGGGCGGGTGTAACTTGATGCTTTGAGGAGAGGGGGTCCCCCTGGAGCCTGGTTGATGGTGATGGTGGGACTGAGTTTATTTTTTGTGTAGATGTAACGATGGCTTCTCAATCACTGTGGAGCCGGCCTTGCCGGTTCTGTTACGGCATGCCCCGCCCCCAGGTGACAGTGCAAACCACGCCCCCAGATTCTCTATGTACTAAGTGCCGGAAAATCGGGAGTGTACACTAGGCTGTAGATCTGGAGAAATAAATGCCGGTTTTCAGTCTAAACCTGACACTTTGACAGAGTTTGGGATATTTTGTGTTTCTCAGCAGGTCTTCCACCACAGAGGAGTTTTATTGGCACTTCTCCCAAGCCTTCTGTTGAAATAATGGCATTTGAGTTGATCAGGAGTCCCTCACTTGGCATAACTAATCACATTTGTTGTATTTAGAAACTAGTTCAAAAGATATTCTGGCAATGTCATTTTTATGGGAAGAGGGAGGGACACAGAATCGGCACGAGCAAAAGCATCAAGGGTTGTATGGACTGACCAAGGAACGTGTCAATAGTTACAGGGGTCCCCAGGGATGTATCCATAGTTACAGGAGGTCCCCAGGAATACAACATAGATACATAAAAGATAGGAGCAGTTGGAGGCTTTTTGGCCCTTCGAGCCTGCTCCGCCATTCATCATGATCATGGCTGATCATCCAACTCAATAGCCTAATCCTGCGTTCTCCCCATAGCCTTTGATCCCATTCTCCCCAAGTGCTATATCTAGCCGCCTCTTGAATATATTCAACGTTTTAGCATCAACTACTTCCTGTGGTAATGAATTCCACAGGCTCACCGCTCTTTGTGACAAGAAATGTCTCCTTATCTCTGTCCGAAATGGTTTACCGTGAATCCTCAGGCTGTGACCCCTGGTTCTTGACACACACATCATTGGTAACATCTTCCCTGCATCTACCCTGTCTAGTCCTGTTAGAATTTTATCAGTCACTATGAGATCCCCCTCATTCTTCCAGCGAGAACAATCCCAACGTAGTCAATCTCTCCTCATATGACAGTCCTGCCATCTCTGGAATTAATCTGGTAAACCTTCGCTGCACTCCCTTGAGAGCAAGAGCATCCTTCCTCAAAGAAGGAGACCAAAACTGCACACAATACTCCAGGTGTGGCATCACCAAGGCCCTGTACAATTGCAGCAACACATCCCTGATTCCATACTCAAAACCTCTTGCAATGAAGGCCAACATACCATTAGCCTTCTTTACCACCTGCTACACCTACATGCTTACCTTCAGCGAATAATGCACAAGGACACCCAGGTCCCGCTGCACACCCCCCTCTCCCAATTTACAACCGTTCAGGTAGTAATCTGCCTTCCTGTTTTTGCTTCCAAAGTGAACAACCTCAACACTTATCCAAATTATACTGCATCTGCCATTGATTTGCCCACTCACCCAACCTGTCCAGATCTTGCTGTAGGATCCCTGCATCTTCATCACAATTCACCCTCCCACCTAATTCGGTATCATCTGCAAACTTTGAGATGTTACATTTTGTTCCCTCATCCAAATCATTAATATATATTGTGAATAGCTGGGGTCCCAGCATCGATCCCTGTGGTACCCCACTGGTTACTGCCTGCAAATTTGAAATGGACACATTAATCTCTACTCTTTGTTTCCTCCCTGCCAGCTTTCTATCTATCTCAATAAATTTCCCCCAATCCCATGTGCTTTAATTTTGCACAATAATCTCTTAAACACCTTCTGAAAGTCCAAATGAAAAATTAAAAATGAAGTGAAAATCGCGTATTGTCACAAGTAGGCTTCAAATGAAGTTACTGTGAAAAGCCCCTAGTCGCCACATTCCCGCGCCTGTTCGGGTAGGCTGGTATGGGAATTGAACCGTGCTGCTGGCCTGTCTTGGTCTGCTTTCAAAGCCAGCAATTTAACCCTGTGCTAAACCAGCCCCTGGTATACCACATCGACTGGCTCCCCCTTGTCAACTGTACTGGTTACCTCTTCAAAGAACAGATTTGCCAAGCATGAATTTCCCTTCATAAATCCATGCTGACTCTGACTGATCCTGCCATTGCTTTCTAAATATTCCGCTATACAGTCCTTGATAATGGATTCAAGCATTTTCCCACTACCGATGTTAGGCTTACTGGTCTATAATTCCCTGCTTTCTCTCTTCCTCCTTTTTTGAATATCGGAGTGATGTCAGCTAGCCTCCAATCTGCAGGGACAGTTCCAGAGTCTATAGAATCCCAGAAGATGACCACCAATGCATCCACTATTTCCAGAGCCACTTCCTTAATGAAATGAAAATCGCTTATTGTCACAAGTAGGCTTCAAATGAAGTTACTGTGAAAAGCCCCTAGTCGCCACATTCCGGCGCCTATTCGGGGAGGCTGGCACTCTGGGATGCAGATTCTCAGGCCCTGGGGATTTATCCGCCTTTAATCCCATCAATTTTCCCAGCACCATTTCCCTACTAATGTAGATCTCCCTCAGTTCTTCCCTCTCACTAAACCTTTCATTCTCCAACATTTCTGGGATCTGATTTGTGTCCTCATTTGTGAAGACAAAACCAAAGTATGTATTTAATTGCTCAGCCATTTCTTTGTCCCTTATTATGCATTCCCCTGTTTCTGTCTGCAGTGGACCTACATTTCCCTTTACCAATCTCTTGTGTCTATAGTTACAGTAGGTCCCCAGGAATGTGTCCATAGTTACAGGGGGTCCCCAGGAATGTGTCCATAGTTACAGGGAGTCCCCAGGAATGTGTTCATAGTTACAGGGGATCCCCAGGAATGTGTCCATAGTTACAGGGGTTCCCCAGGGATGAGTCCACAGTTACAGGGGGTCCCCAGGGATGTGCCCATAGTTACAGGGGGTCCCCAGGGATGCGTCCACAGTTACAGGGGGGTCCCCAGGGACGTGTCCACAGTTACAGGGGGTCCCCAGGGATGTGTCCACAGTTACAGGGGGGTCCCCAGGGACGTGTCCACAGTTACAGGGGGGTCCCCAGGGACGTGTCCACAGTTACAGGGGGTCCCCAGGGATGTGTCCACAGTTACAGGGGGTCCCCAGGGATGTAACCACAGTTATAGGGGGTCCCAGGGATGTAACCACAGTTACAGGGGGTCCCCAGGAATGTGTCCATAGTTACAGGGGGTCCCCAGGAATGTGTCAGTAATGGGAAATGTTGCAAGAATGCCAGAGATAAGCCAACTGTTATTATTTGTATCTGCGACTGAACCATTTAAATCTTTTAAAGGAAGGCCTAACTTTACAGAAATAAAGCAGGCAAACCAAATTCCTGTCACAACGAGATCAGACAGCAAATCTCATCCACCAACTTTTTCAGAAAATTTGCAGAAAGACAGCAGTTTTTAGAAATAGAATTAAACATAGCCTCCTATATATTTTTTTAACATGGGTTTCAGTGCTGCAGTTGAGTTGCCCATTGAGTTGCTGTGCCTCAAGCAGGGGCTCGGAGATTGACTGATGACCAGACACCAGACTTTGGAGGGATTGGCGCTCTTCCAAAGGAAATTCACTTGCTTCCAATTTCCATTCACGGTATACTGCAGAAACAGCAGGGAACGTATTAAATGATTTTCCTTACTTCTCTCCGAAGCCAGTTACTACTGCTACCCCTAGTTGGGACTGGGGCTGTTAGCGCATAGAGACGACGGAAGTTGGGACCTTCTAGTTTGAATGGACCAGTGCAACACTGGCCCACCTGTCCAGGACCAATTGCATTTTTTCTTTTGGTTCAGTAGATTTTAATCAAATGTCATTTTGGATGAATGGATATGGAAGAGGAAATCCATTCAGTGAAAAGTTCAGTTTGCATTATGCCAAGACATCCTACTGGTTATCAGTGTCGCTGTTAGACAAGGATGTGATTCACTCAATCGCCCACGGAATTAGCAGTGAAAAGGTCAATAAAAAGTCTATTATTACGCTCATCACCAGCTTCCTGGTCCTCTGGGTAAAGCATATGAGGCTCTGGTGCTTGAATGTCGAAGGAACAGTGCCTTCGAGCAAGCCAGCAGGCTGGAAACAAAAAGAACTTGACATGAAAAACCTTTCTGTACGAACCGGCTCAGGGTAATCTTAACTAGAAGAACAACTGATATGCAACAGGGCAAACAGGAGAGCTTATTGATCAGCATCCCACAAATGACAACATAAACATCCGTAGCCAAGAGTGGGCAATTATCTGCCCCAGTGGAAAATGTGACAGAAAATGGTTCACCGGTTTTCGGTGTTGTTAGCTCAATACAGGTGTTAAATGAATGAACTCAAAAAGGACTTTTCGCAGCTGTATGAACATCTTCAAGCTGATGTGTTACTCTGCCTTCAGAAAGTAATTGTGTTAACATTCAAGACGCAAGATCAACCCCCGTGTTTCAAACATTTACCAAAGTTTTCCTTTAGCTAAAGTTACCCTGTGGGACAAAAGAATATACAACAAACGTCACACACAAGAGGTTGTCGTGTGATTCCTTATCCCCGTGTTAAGAGTTGGAAGAGCCTGGATTTATAGTGGTATCTTGATTGTCTCCCAGCAAGGCTGATGGAGAGCCAACGTTAACCTCCTGACCTTCCTCGTGCTTTGTACACAAGTCCCACTCCAGGAAGTGAGTACAATCAAGGTTGGCATTCCAGCGCAGTACTGAGGGAGTGCTGCACCGTCAGGACTGCCATCTTTTGGATGTGTTATCAGAAGAACTTTTCGGGAAGATGCAAAAGATCCCATGGAACTATTCTGGAAGAGGAGCAGTGGAGTTAACCCCAGTGCCTCTCAAACAGCATTGCAAAAACCTGAATATTGCCGCTGGTGGGGATTTGCTGTGTGAAATTGGTTTGGCTGTTTCCTACATTACAACAGTGACTATGTTTGCCAGGTTGTCATTCACTGCAAATCACTTTGAACCATCTGGTAATTGTGAAAGACACTATAGAAAAGCAGGTCTTCCGTTTCTTATTGAAAAGCAGAACACTGCAAAAGCTGGAAATCGTAAATAAACACTAGAAATGCAGGAAATACTCAGCAGGTCTGGTCGTATCTGTGGAGAGAGAGACAGAGTTAAAGCTTCAGGTCGATGCCCTTTCATCAGAACTGGGAAACGTGAGAGATATAATAGATTTTGAGCAAGGGAGGGACGGGACAAGGACAGCAGAAGATCTGTGATTGGGTGGAAGGCAGGAGAGCCATTTTGTTTCCCTTTCATTGTGTGTTTTGGTTTTTCTCTTATTTTCACTTTCAGTCAGTCGCACACCTGCTCACACTGCTTTTCGCAGTTTGATTTCTTGCCGCGGCTCTCTTGTTGATTGGGGTTCACCCATTCATTCTACCATAGCCGATTGGGAAATGGATTGGAGAGTATTAGCCGCCACTGAGGATTCACGGTTCAGGAGTTGTTCAAAATGTTCTTTCCAGCATTGACAGGTGGCATCTTCAAAAATTCAAACACCATCCTGTGAATGAAGGGACCTTTTGTCCATTTGACCTTGGTCTATAGATGGCCCTTGTGGCTTTAAAAAAAGCTTTGCATGTCATGATAATTAGCACATTTTTGGATCTCGCGCGTTTTCTCGTCCCACTCGTCCTTTACTTCCCGCCCGCCTGCCCCCCCCCCCCCCCCCCCCCCCCCCCCCCCCCGGATTTGTTTTTTGGGAGTCAGTCTTGAACTGTTGGAACTCTGCTATCTTGCCTTGCAGCTTTGAATGGTTCTCATGGCGATGAACGCTGTCCGTCACTGTTCCAGTTGGCTACAAATTTGAACATCGATTTCGTCGAGCCAGTCCTGGCGATGTTCAAATCCAGTGGACTGGGAAAAGTACTCTAGTACAGCTGACTTTATTTGATTCCAATGTTCGAGAATTGAGTTGGATGCCTGAAGATTTTCCAGGTCGTGAGCTAGACTTGGAAGTCCTCCCTTCAGGCGGATAGTCTTATGGCTGAGACATTGACCTTCTTTGTCTTGGACCTCTGGGCCTTGTGGTATATCTTGCAGGGCTGAGTGGATATTCATCACTGATTGAACAAGTTGACAATCTGCCCAGAACTGATCTCAGCTGAGGAGCTACAATTGGGCTAACGTCCAATTGGATGGGCAGGACTGGCCACGGTTCCTGTTCCCGATGGCTTTCCATGATCCTTGTGGAAAATACATGAACGGATACTTGATCAATCCTGACTGTGAAAGCCTCTTTTCCAATTGTGGGTGACACTTACTACCTGGATTCCCACTCGGGAAAAGGATTGACAATTGCACATGTTTGAATGGCAAACACGCGATGTGCTTGCGTTGAACAATTTACGGACTGGGAAATGAGGCAAGGAGTTAGAATGAGTGTCAAACACAACCACTCAAGTCAAAACTATTACCGTTTCAAGAAAAACACGTTTTTTCTTCAACAATGGGTCTTCGGAGAGAACGCAATTACAACAGCGTGACAGGAAAACTGAAAGGAACACGGTGGCCCAGAATGCAATAGTAACCCTTTAATTGAAACCACATTTGCATTTAGATGCTTTGAGCAACTTGGAACAAGCTCCAATGTGTGGCAGTTGATTGAGTTGCGAGACACTTCACTGAGTCAGTGGCACTCAGTGCCGGTATTTTAATTTTATGTGAACGTTACAGTTTTACAAAACTTTGGGGAATTGTCAAGTTATCTGATCATTTCACGCTTAAAAAAAAAATAAGACTTATGTGATTCCGATTGCCAGTTTATTGGCCTTCTCCACTCCGGAACCAGCCAATGTCTCCGGAATCTTCCCACCATTCTGCACCAGTTGTTGAGTGTTACTGGATGATCTGACTGTGGGGACGAGTTGCAGGATTCCACCAAATCTCCGCATTCACACACTGTCCTGACGGTTTTGCGGGAAGCTCCCTGGAGTGAAACGTGGGTCTGATTTTTTTTTTTTAATTCTTCCTCAGCTCGGGGCAGAGAGGCTTATTTTAGCATTGCCATCTGCCACACCAGCTGTCATTGGTCAGCCTTCTCTGAATTGGTGTCAGCTGTGGCTCGGTGGTACCACACTGGACTTTGAGTCTGAAGGTTGCGGGTTCAAGTCTGGCTCAAGGTTCCAGTTCTCCTCTCTGAAGAACAGGGCAGCCTTCTCCCCGTTGTCCGAGCCAATGTTTATCAGAAAACCAGATTATCTGGTCATTTTCACATTGTAATTAGCACTACCAAGTTGCTGGGCTCGGGGTAAATGTAATTAGTACTATTATGTTGCTGGGTGAGACAAACATAGTTAGTACTACTATGTCGCTGGGTGAGGTAAATGTAATTAGTATTACTGTGTTGCTGGAAGAGGTAAATGTAATTAGTATTACTGTGTTGCTGGTGAGGTAAATATAATTAAATGGAAGGATGCGAGGCCCCCAAGCGTGGAGGCCTGGGTCAATGATATGGCGGGGTTCATTAAATTGGAGAAGGTGAAATTTGCCCTGAGGGGATCAGTACAAGGGTTCTTTAGACGGTGGCAGCTTTTCCTGGACTTCCTGGCGGAACGGTAGGGAAATAGGCTGGCAGCAGCAGCAACCCGGGGGGGGGGGGGGGGGGGGGGAGAGAACTGTGTACATGGGTTGTGGGATGTGGTGGGTGTTATCTCTTTCCCTTTTGTTTGTTTGGGTGTTTTTTTTTTTCTTTAGTTTGTACTTGTTTTTGAAGTTGGTAGGTATTGTTTTGGGGTGTTACCGCGGTGGTTTTGTTAATAGAGTTGAGATGTTTATATTTTGTAAAAATTTCAATAAAAATTATTTTAAAAAATATATAATTAATACTACTATGTTGTTGGTAGAGGTAAATTGAATTAGTACTACTCTGTTGTTGGGAGAGATAAATGTAATTACTACTACTATGTTGTTGGGAGAGGTAAATCTAATTAGTACTACTGTGTTGTTGGGTAAGGTAAATGTAATCAATACTACTATGTTGTTGGGCGAGGCAATGTTTCATGGCGACCCATGTTTCTGGTGACGTAAATATAATTAATATCACTAGTTGTTGGCAGAGGTAAATGGAATTAGTACTACTTTGTTGTTGGGAGAGGTAAAGGTAATTAGTACTACTATGTTTCTGGGTGAGGTCAATATAATTAGAACTCCCATGTTTCTGGGTGAGGTATATGTAATTAGTGCTACTATGTTATGGCGTGAGGTCAATGGAATTAGTACTCCCACATTTCTGGGTGAGGTAAATGTAATTAGTACTCCCATGTTTCTGGGTGAGGTCAATGTAGTTAGTACTACTATGATGCTGGGTGAGATAAACATAGTTAGTAGTACTACGTTGCTGGGTGAGGTAAATGTAATTGGAATTATTACTACCATTTTTCTGAGTAAGGTCAATGTAATTGACTCCCATGTTGCTAGGTAAGTTAATGCTTGAAATTAGAAACACAGAGTGCTAGGCCCATGGGATGTTCACTGTCATTATCACACAACGGAGCCCTAATTTCAGTTAGGGCAGTTTAAGGAGGGGAACATTGGAACCAGATGTAGGTTATTCATCACCACAAGAACCTTCCAACATTTCATTAGACTACAGCAGATCGTTGCCTAACTCTCATTGCCCATCACCTCTTCATATCCTTTGATAAGCTTACCCAACAGAAAAACCATCAATCTCACCCTTGAAAGCTGCAACTCACAATAGAGAGCAAATAGATCAACTATTGTGTTCCTGCAATGCTCATGTGCGTTTGAGATCACATACAACCACCGACAGCCCATTGGAATAGATCCCAATGCTTTTGGGAGTGGGGGTGGGGTGGGGAGAGAGGGGGAGGGAGGCGGAGAAAGAGAAGAGAACTCCAGATGCAATGCACCAATCAGACATTAGACAGTCTTTATGGCTAAGGATGAAAGGTTTGAATAGGTCTGGAGAACTGTCACTCTCAGGCTAGTCTTGAAGGGAGAGAGGTTGAGGCCAGAACTTGGCTCTCAACCCACACGGAGTTGGCATGTATAAAATAAATAAACAAAGGAGGAATGGATCCTCTGCAAGGTGCAATGGTCCTAGGAATTAAATAAGTTAACTTGATAAAGAAGGGAGAGAACGGGAGGTGGGAATGAATATAGACTAAATGGGGTATCAAAAAAAACACACTTAACAGAACTTGATTGCCAATATCATTGAATTTGCAAAATTTGACTCTCAGCACAATTCACGTATGTGGAAGAGATCTCATTATCCATGAATGTATCCATGAATTATCCTCCATTTAAAGATCATGTAATCTAAAGAAAAGACAGACTCTAATCGCAAGTAGCAGCAATTTCCAGCATAATAAAGCTTCTAAATATATCCACAAACGCTGAAAGACAAAAACTGGTGCAACCTAGCTCTTACAGTAGCGGAGTGTCCCTTCTTCATGTGGTTGGGGGGGGGGGGGGGGGGGGGGGGGGGTGGGTTCGAGGACATGGGTGAACCTGGACTTCCTCCAAGATCAGAGGATAGCATGGGGCGATTCCACCTTTGGAGATTACCCGACTGATTACCTGCCAAGTGACAAAGTTCCTCCCCTCCCATCAACATCACTTCCCAAACACTGAGCTGGCAAAGGGGGAATGATTGTGCTCACCAGCTTCTTTCAAGACCGTGCATTTCTGATAATTGGAGGTGCGTAACGTGGGGATGCGAACACTGTAGATCTTCATTTTCTCAATGCGGGAATCGAACACCCTGAGAAGCGGGTCCTTCTCCTCCCACAGCGACACAATCTTGTTGTCGATGAAGGTTGCAAACATCTGCGTTTCTATGAAGTGCGAGAGAAAGGGGAGGTAGGGCTCTGGCTGGTCTGAGAGAAATGAAGCCTAAAATGAAAGAAAATAATCCATTACTTTTCTCAGCAGTACATACAATGGAAATCAAGATACATATTTGTCCTTGTAGTGGGGAAAATCCGCGGGAGTGTATGCGTTGCCGGCAAAGCGGAGATTCCCGCCGACTAAGAATCCCGCCCTGCATGCTTTCAAGAAAGAGTTAGATATAACACTTGGGGCTAAAGGGATCAAAGGATATGGGGGGGGGGGGCGGTGAGCGGGAACAGGTTACTGAGCTGGACAATTGGCCAAGATGACACTGAATGGCGGAGCAGGCTCGAAGGGCTGAATGGCCTGCTCCTGCTCCTATGTTCTATGTTTTTACGTTAAAATCAGATCACAACAGCTTGTCACAACGGCAGAGTCAGTAAAGGCGCCGATTTTGCTTAGTTGGGATTGGATACTTACTTGCAAAGGGAACATTTGCAGGACTATGATTCGGTATTGCAGCTGATGGACCTGCTAACCGGCGGGAGGTGGAAGGGAGCTCTGACCGGTCTGATGGACCTGCTAACCGGCGGGAGATAGAAGGGAGCTCCGACCAGTCTGATGGACCTGCTAACCGGCGGGAGATGGTAGGGAGCTCTGACCAGTCTGATGGACCTGCTAACCAGCGGGAGGTGGAAGGGAGCTCCGACCAGACTGATGGACCTGCTAACCGGCGGGAGATGGAAGGGAGCTCTGACCGGTCTGATGGACCTGCTAACAGGCGGGAGATAGAAGGGAGCTCCGACCAGTCTGATGGACCTGCTAACCGGCGGGAGATAGAAGGGAGCTCTGACCGGTCTGATGGACCTGCTAACAGGCGGGAGATAGAAGGGAGCTCCGACCAGTCTGATGGACCTGCTAACCGGCGGGAGATAGAAGGGAGCTCCAACCAGTCTTCAATTTCACACACCTCCATCCCTGATCAGGGATGTGTAAAATCGATGAGGGGAGGGGGTCACAGCATGCTTGGCCCTCCTCCTCGGAGGGATTGTATCTGGATTGGGATCGTGCTGTGTCACTTCACAATGCCTGCCGCTGGACACATGGGGGGGGGGGGTTGCAAGGAGCCGGGGTGGGTGGGGAGGGGGGGGGCATAGGATGGACCTATCCTTTATCTCCAACATATTTTCATTTCAGTGCTGGGGGGACATTACCCAGTCACAACAGCGCCATCACAGGCAAAGAACTACCCCTCTATAGTGGCACTAAATCTCATTCCACAAGAGCGACTAATGTTAGATAGGGAAAAATGGGCATCTGTTGATGCAATGGGCCTTTATCCATTGGAAGTTAGAAAAACAAGTAGATGCTGAGAGGATGTGTTGTCTTGTGGCGGCATCTAGAACACGCCCCGACTTGGACTCACGCAAACTGATCATGGGTGGGGACTTTAACACAGTCCTGGACCCGAGCCTGGATCAGGCGTCTTCAAGAACGGGCAGGTTGCCAGTGATGGCAAAGGAACTGAGAGGGTTCATGGAGCAAATGGGGGGAGCTGATCCGTGGAAATTTAGCCAGCCGTCGGCAAGGGAGTTTTCGTACTACTCCCATGTCCATAAGGTGTATTCCCAAATTGATTTATTTGTCATGAGTAGGGACCTGCTGGCTGAGATGGTGGGGGCAGAATATTTGGCAATTACCATATCGGACCATGCTCTGCACTGGATTTGTAAGGATAGCTTCCAGCACCCACAATGGAGGTTGGAAGTTGGATTGCTTGCGGACGAGGTGTGTGAGAGGCTGAGGAAATGCCTGCAGAATTACCTGCAGGTAAATGATACCGGAGAAGTCTCAGCAGCGGTGCTCTGGGAGGCACTGAAGGCAGTGGTGAGAGGGGAGCTGATCTCAATCCGGGCTCATAGGCGCAGGACAGACAGGGCAGAAACGGACAGACTGGTTAAGGAAATTTTACGGACGGACAGGAGCTACGCGGGGTTCCCGAGGCCAGAGTTACTCAGGAAACGACAGAGGCTGCAGGCCGGGTTCGGGGTGCTGACTTCAGGCACGGCTGTATAGCAGCTTAGAAAAGCAAAAGGCGGGATGTATGAGCATAGAGAGAAGGCCAGCAGAATGCTCGCGCAACAACTAAGGAAGAGAGAAGTGGCTAGGGAGATAGGAAGGATAGCGGATGGGGAGGGAAATCTGGTGGGGGACCCGGCAGGACTGAACAAGGTGTTTAGGGACTTTCACAGGAAGCTGTACAGTTCGCAAGCCCCCAGGGGACCGGAGGGGATGAGACAATTCCTGGACGGACTGGACTGACCTTCCCAAGAGTGGGTAGGGGGTTGGTAGACGGACTGGGGGCCCTGGTTGGGATCGAAGAGGTACTGGGGGGCCTGAAGGTCATGCAGTCGGGTAAAGCCACGGGGCTGGATGGGCCTGCTAACCGGCGGGTGGAGCTTTACAAAATGTTTGCCGAGATAGTGGGGCTGGTACTGGTTAGGGTTTTTACCAAGGCAAGAGACAAGAGGGGTTCTACCCCCGATGATGTCGCAGGCCACCATTTCGCTTATTCTGCAACGGGATAAAGACCCTGAGGCCTGTGGGTCATACAGGCCGATCTCTTTGATCAACGCAGACGCTAAGCTACTGGCCAAGATCTTGGCGACTAGAATTGAGGACTGTGTACCGGACGTAATTGCGGAGGACCAAACTGGAATCGTAAAGGGTAGGCAACTGGCAGCCAATCTAAGAAGGCTACTTAATGTGATCATGATGCGCCCGGAGAGCAGGGAGGCAGAGATAGTGGTAGCTATGGATGCGGAAAAGGCTTTCGACCGGGTCGAGTGGGACTATCTGTGGGAGGTGCTGGGAAGGTTTGGGTTCGGGGAGGTGTTCATTGACTGGGTTAGGCTGTTATACCAGGCCCAGAGGCTAGTGTAAGGATGAACAGGAGGACATCAGATTACTTCAGACTCCACCACGGGACTCTCCACTGATTTTTGCGCTGGCTATAGAGCTGCTGGCAAGTGCTCTGAGAGCTTCAAAGGGCTGGTCCGAGGGGGTGGGGTGTTGGGGGGGGGCGGCAGGAGAGTAGGCTGAAGGGGTTGCCGTTCAGGCTGGTAGGAGAAAGCTTTGGATACTTGGGGATACAGGTGGCACGGGACTGGGGCAGGTTGCATTAGCTCAACCTGTCCCGATTGGTGGAACGAGTGAGGGAGGAGGTTCGGAGCTGGGATGCGCTCCCCCTGTCACTAGCGGGGAGAGTGCAGACTGTTAAGATGACGATTCTCCCGAGATTCTTGTTCATATTACAGTGTCTCCCTATTTTCAACCCAAGGTCCTTCTTTAAGAGGCTGAATAAAATTATCCTGGGTTTATCTGGGAGGGGAAGTCCCCACGGGTGGGGAAGGTGATGCTCGAAAGGAACAGAGGGGAGGGGGGGCTGGCATTGCCGAACTTTAGCAACTACTACTGGGTGGCCAACATAGCGATGATAAGGAAATGGATGGTGGGCACAGGGTCGGTTTGGGAACGGACGGAGGCTGCTTCGTGCAGGGGCACCAGTTTGGCAGCCCTGGTTATGGCGCCTCTGCTGCTCCCGCCGGCGCGGTACTCCACCAGCCCGATAGTGGTGGTGGCTTTGCGGATCTGGGGCCAGTGGAGGAGACATATAGGGGAAGTGAGAGCATCGGTATGGGCCCCAATCTGCGGCAATCACCGATTTGCCCCAGGGAACATGGACAGTGGGTGGGGATTGTGAGGGTGGGCGATCTGTTCCTGGAAGGGAGCTTTTCGAGCATGAGGGCGCTGGAGGAGAAGTTTGGGCTGGTGGGAGGGAATGACTTTAGATACTTGCAGGTGAGAGATTTTGTGCGCAGACTGGTGCCGTCCTTCCCAGGCCTCCCGCCAAAGGGGAGGCAGGACAGGGTAGTTTCTGGGGGAGAGGTAGGTGCGGGTAGAGTCTCAGATATTTACAAAGAACTAATGGGAGCAGAGGATACAAAGACTGAGGACCTGAAGCTTAAGTGGGAAGAGGAGCTCGGGGATGGAGGACGGTATTTGGGCAGAATCTCTGGGCAGAGTAAACACGACCGCAACATGTGCCAGGCTCAGCCTGATCCAGTTTAAGGTCGTGCACCGGGCCTACATGACGGTGGCCCGGATGAGTAAATTCTTCGGGCTGGAGGACAGGTGTGCCAGATGCGCCGATGGGACGGCTAATCACGTGTCCTGGACTCGGGGGTACTGGCAGGGATTCGAGGACATCATGTCCCGGGTTTTGAAAACTGGGGTGGTAATCTTTGGGGTGTCGGAGGACCCGGGAGTTCAGGAGGAGAAGGAGGCCGACGGCTTGGACTTTGGTACTTCCCTGGTAGCCCAGCAACGAATACTGTTGGCATAGAGGGACTCAAAGCCCCCGAAGACCGAAGCATGGCTATCGGGCATGGCGAGCTTTCTCGGTCTAGAAAAGGTTAAGTTTGCCTTGAGAGGTTCATTATCGGGGTTCGCCCGGAGGTTGCAGCCATTCATTGACTTCTTCGCGGAGAATTAATTAGCAGGGGGGGGCAGGGTAGTGCAGTTCAGGTCACAGTGAAATCAGCCATGATCTTATTGAATGGCGCAGCAGGCTCGAGGGGCCAAATGCATTTTCTCCATTACAACATTCGCATTTCAAGGAGCATTCCACTGGCTGTAAAGATGCTTTCGGACACCGTGAGGTTGTGAAGGGTGCTCGATATTTATCATGAAGGCAGGTTGGCCGTGCCAGTCACAATACCAAGAACCAAACAACTTTGATATGCGAGTGGGAAACTATTACCTTGTCAAAATTCTGCATCTGCTCGCGATTGGTGAGCCACGAGTCCATATCCTGAGTGGGTTGGATGACAAAGGCCTCGTAATCGGCGAACATCTGAGTGAAGCGGTTGGCAAACACTTCGCGGAGCTGCACGGTGAGCTTGTAGTCGCGCAGCTCTTCCTCGCTGCACTGGCACTTGGTGTCCTTCTCCTTCACCGCCGCCGG
Organism: Scyliorhinus canicula; assembly: GCF_902713615.1. Taxonomy (NCBI): domain Eukaryota; kingdom Metazoa; phylum Chordata; class Chondrichthyes; order Carcharhiniformes; family Scyliorhinidae; genus Scyliorhinus; species Scyliorhinus canicula. Next base: position 74,605,940 of record NC_052165.1, read on the forward strand.
TGGGGGCGCGATCTCCATCTTCTCGACGGCGACGCCGGTGCGCTTCGCCAAGGCCTGAAGCCGAGCCAGCGTCTCGTTGCCCTTCAGCAGCTCGTACATGTTGATGGTGTTGGCGGTCAGGTTGCCGTTCTTCTTGTCATTGACCAGATCATCCAACACCAGGTTTTTCAGCTTGGTGGCACTCTCGCTGCAGTGCAGGTTCCCTTCGGGCGGAATTCCGAAGTGAAGCAGCACCTCGGAGATTTCCTGGATGAATTCCAGCTTATTGGGAAACTGGGGGAAGTCCTCTGGAAGCTCGATGAAGTGGTTGTCAATATCCACGAAACATAGATTGGCCTGTCAGGGAAGACAGAGAAAGGAAAAGTGAGTGAGAATTCGGTTTTGTGTTTTACCAGGACTGCATACTCTTTCAAATGTAAACGTAAAATGGAAGGATTCTCCCTGGCCAATCACTCAACCAACATCACTAAAACAGATCTGCCCAGTATCAGGTTGCTGTATGCAGTTTGGCTGCTGCATTTACTAAATTAGGAAAGAGATTATAACTCAAAATGTGAAGTCCTGAGGTTGTGACCAGTGCTATACAAATGCAAGTCTTTCCTTTCCCAATAAAGATACCTGGAATAATGCAATATTCTCTGCAGTGGTCTACCCTTTACATCTTGAAATTTAGTACAAGACTTCCAAGTTTCATTCTGCAACAGGTTTAAGTCCTTCCCAGTGGAAGGTTCAAAGTCTTCACTGGGGTTCAGGTGCACAGGCACAAGGACTCTCTTCAGTACCTCACCCATGTGCACACTTTTTGTGTGTAGTTTTGACAGGGCGTGTCGGCCGTTCAACCATTTACAGGCGGCAACTGAGACAGATTCTGTTCTTGCCCAACATGCCAATGTGTGCTTCATCAGTACATCTTAATCTATAACTGTCAGCAGGCAGAATCCAAATGTGTGCAATGTGATATTAGGGGCTGAAAAATGACAAACAGCAGTGGTCCCAAAACAGATCCTTGTGGCACACCACTAGTAACTGAACTCCAGACTGAACATTTCCCATCAACCACCACCCTCTGTCTTCTTACAGCAAGCCAATTTCTGATCCAAACTGCTAAATCACCCTGAATCCCATGCCTCCATATTTTCTGCAATAGCCTACCATGGGGAACCTTATCAAACGCTTGACTGAAATCCATATACACCACATCAACTGTTTACCCCTCGTCCACCTGTTTGATCACCTTCTCAAAGAACTCAAGAAGGTTTGTGAGGCACGGCCAACCCTTCACAAAACCGTGTTGACTATCCCTAATCAAATTATTCCTTTCTAGATGATTATAAATCCTATCTCTTATAAACCTTTCCAAGACTTTGCCCACAACAGAAGTAAGGCTCACTGGTCTATAGTTACCGGCGGCGTCTCTACTCCCCTTCTTGAACAAGGGGACAACATTTGCTATCCTCCAGTCTTCTGGCACTATTCCTGCAGACAATGATGACATAAAGATCAAAGCTAAAGGCTCAGCAATCTCCTCCCTAGCTTCCCAGAGAATCCTAGGATAAATCCCATCCTGCCCAGGGGACTTATCTATTTTCACACTTTCCAGAATTGCTAACACCTCCTCCTTATGAACGTCAAGTCCTACTAGTCTAGTAGCCTGTATCTCAGTATTCTCCTCGACAACATTGTCTTTTTCCTGTGTGAATACTGACGAAATATATTCATTTAGCACCTCTCCTATCTCCTCGGACTCCACGCACAACTTCCCACTACTGTCCTTGACTGGCCCTAGTCATTCTTTTATTCCTGACATACCTATAGAAAGCTTTAGGGTTATCCTTGATCCAACCTGCCAAAGACTTCTCATGTCCCCTCCTGGCTCTTCTTAGCACTCTCTTTAGGTCCTTCCCAGCTAACTTGTAACTCTCGAGCACCCTAACTGAACATTCACGTCTCATCTTTACATAAGCCTCCTTCTTCCTCTTGACAAGTGATTTGACTACTTTAGTAAACCACCGTTCCCTCGCTCAACTACTTCCTCCCTGCCTGACAGGTACATACTTATCAAGGACAGGTTCCTTGAACGAGCTCCACATTTCAATTGTGCCCACCCCTGCAGTTTCCTTCCCCATCCTATGCATCCTAAGTCTTGCCTCATCGCATCATCCCCCAGCTATAACTCTTGCCCTGCTGTATATACCTATCCCTTTCCATCGCTAAAGTAAACATAACTGAATTGTGGTCACTATCACCAAAGTGCTCACCTACCTCCAAATCTAGCGCCTGTTCTGGGTCATTACCCAGTACCAAATCCAATGTGGCCTCGCCTCTTGTTGGCCTATCTACATACTGTGTCAGGAAACCCTCCTGCACACATTGGACAAAAATTGACCCATCTAAAGTACTCGATCTATAGTGTTTCCAGTCAATATTTGGAAAGTTAAAGTCCCCCATAACAACTACCCTGTTACTTTCGCTCCTATCCAGAATCATCTTTGCAATCCCTTCCTCTACATCTCTGGAACTTTTCGGAGGCCTATAGAAAACTCCCAAGAGGGTGACCTCTCCTTTCCTGTTTCTAAACTCAGTAGACGAGTCCTCATCAAACGTCATTTCTGCCACAGTAATACTGTCCTTGACTAACAATAACCACCCCTCCGTCTCTTTTACCCCGTTCCCTGAGCTTACTGAAATATCAAAACCCCGGAACCTGCAACAACTATTCCTGTCCCTGCTCTAGCCATATCTCCGAAATAGCCACAACATCAAAGTCTCAGGTACCAACCCATGCCGCAAGCTCACCCACTTTATTCCGGATGCTCCTGGCGTTGAAGTAGACACACTTTAAACCACCATCCTGCCTGCCGGTACACACCTGCAACCTTGAAACCTTACTCATGACCTCACTACTCTCAATCTCCTGTATACTGGAGCTACAATTCAGGTTCCCAACCCCCTGCTGAATTAGTTTAAACCCTCCCGAAGAGCATTAGCAAATTTCCCCCCCAGGATATTGGTACCACTCTGGTCTAGGTGTAGACCATCCCGTTTGTAGAGGTCCCACCTACCCCAGAATGAGCCCTAATTACCCAGGTATCTGAAACCCTCCCTCCTGCACCATCTCTGTAGCCACGTGTTCAACTGAATTCCTGCCTATGTCATTGGTGCCTATGTGGACCACAACTTGGTGCTGCTCCCCCTCCCCCTTAAGGATCCCGAAAACACGATCCGAGACATCACGGACCCTGGCACCTGGGAGGCAACACACCAACCGTGAGTCTCTCGTTCCCACAGAATCTCCTATCTATCCCCCTAACTATGGAGTCTCCAATGACTAAGGCTCACTCCTCTCCCCCTTCCCTTCTGAGCAACAGGGACAGATTCTGTGCCAGAGACCTGTACCCCATGGCTTACCCCTGGTAAGTTAGCCCCCCCCCCCCCACCAGTATCCAAAGCGGTATATTTGTTACTAAGGGAATGGCCACAGGGGATCCCTGTACTGACTGCTTTCTCCCAGCCCCTCTCACCATCACCTATCTTTTTTCATTCTTCGGAGTAACTACATACCTGAAGCTTCCATCTATGACCACCTCTGCCTCCCGAATGATCCGAAGTTCATCCAACTCCAGCTCCAGTTCACTAACACGGTTTCTGAGGAGCTGGAGATGGGTGCAATTCCCATAGGTGAAATCACCTGTGAACTGGTGAACGCAACCCAACGCATCACACAAATGTGCCACCCCCACATTGATTCTGTATACACCTCCCACTGCCTCAGGAAGGCAGACAGCATTGTCAACGACCCCTACCACCCAGACATTGTCTTCTTCCAGACCCTTCCATCAGGCAGAAGGTGCAGAAGTCTGAAGTCTCGCACATCCAGACACAGGAACACCTTCTTCCCCACAGCTATAAGACTCCTCAACGACTCCCCCTTGGACTGATCTGTTCCCTGTAAGAACACCACTGACGACGCCCTATGCTGCTCTTGCTCATGTATTTGCTTTGTTTGGCCCCTTGTATGGCCCACTGTAACCAATCACTGTTTTATCAATGTACCATTTGTCAATGTTCCCTGTTGATTATTCTTGTGTCTACTCTGTACGTACTGTGTACGTTCCTCGACCACAGAAAAATACTTTTCACTATACTTCGGTACATGTGACAATAAATCAAATCTTCCATCAGGCAGGAGATACAACAGCCCGAGAACACACATGATTCAAAAACAGCTTCTTCCCCGCTGTTACCAGACTCCTAAATGACCCTCTTATGGACTGACCTGATTAACACTAGACTCCTGTATGCTTCACCCGATGCCTATGTATTTATATTGTGGCCCTGGTGTTGCCCTATTATGTATTTTCTTTTTATTTTCATGTACTAAATGATCGGTTTGTGCTGCTCGCGGAAAAATACTTTTCACTGTACCTCGGTGCACGTGACAATAAACAAATCCAATCCAATCCAATGAGGCAAGGATAGCAGGGAGAGGCACTGATCGTTGGATTCCACCTGACCCTATCCCGGGATTTTCCCGCTACAGTGAGGGAAATTCTGGGCATTCCTACACAATCCACCACACCAATTGCTGAGGCAGGCTCACTAGAAGATTGTAAGCAGCCTCTATCACCCTGATGATTCCCTCCAATCTGTTTGAGGTGCTGCCAGTCTCCTTGTTTGGTGCAAGATTCGCCAACAAATATCCAATCCAAACATTTTGCTTCTTGGGACACCTCTAACCCTCACCGTTCACAGAAAGCCCCAGACTCCAGCAGCCAACCCCCACCCCTCATCTCGGAGAATGGTAAAATTGATGCAAACAAGCATTAAAGCACGGTAGTATTGTGGATAGCACAAATGCTTCACAGCTCCAGGGTCCCAGGTTCGAATCCCGGCTTGGGTCACTGTCTGTGTGGAGTCTGTACATCCTCCCCGTGTGTGCGTGGGTTTCCTCCGGGTGCTCTGGATGTGCAGGTTAGGTGAATTGGCCAGGCTAAATTGTCCTTAGGGTCCAAATTGCCCTTAGTGTTAGGTGGGGTTACTGGGTTATGGGGATAGGGAGGAGGTATGGGCTTGGGTAGGGTGCTCTTTCCAAGAGCCGGTGCAGACTCGATGGGCCGAATGGCCTCCTTCTGCACTGCAAATTCTATGAAACTATGAAATCCTTCGCACGGCAATCGGTTTACTGTCCCCAAGAGTAAAGATGTCGGAAATAAATCTCAATAAACCCAAGAACTGGTCATTTTCGAATAATAAAGTATGTCAAGGTTAAAAAAAATTCAAGCTGGAGTTTCAATGATTCAATAGTCGAGAATTGGATTAAAAGAGCAATGAACTCCCACTGAAATCATTTTCATTATTATATTATACCCTCTCGGCTCTCTCTTACTGCGAGTGTAAATCACTTATTGCTTACTCTATTGTCCCAAATACAGCAGAAGCAACATTACAATATAAGTGCCATCTCGTTCATCTCAACTGTGATTACGTGAATGATATGGGGCAGCACGGTAGCACAGTGGTTAGCACAATTGCTTCATAGCTCCAGGGTCCCAGGTTCGATTCCCGGCCTGGGTCGCTGTCTGTGCAGAGTCTGCACGTTCTCCCCGTATCTGTGTGGGTTTCCTCCGGGTGCTCCAGTTTCCTCCCACAGTCCAAAGATGTGCAGGTTAGGTGGATTGGCCATGATAAATTGCTTTTAGTGCCCAAAAAAGATTTGGTGGGAGGGGGGGGGGGGGGGGGGGGGGGGGGGGGGGTTACTGGGTTATGGGGATAGGGTGGAAGCATGGTCTTAAGAAGGATGCTTTTTCAAAGAGTCGGTGCAGACTCGAGGACTCGAATGTCCTCCTTCTGCACTGTAAATTCTATGATTCTATATAGTCAACAAGGTGGTCGATGTTGTCACAGAGGAATGAAAGACAGATTGGCCTTTTATTATTCACTTCTGAGGTGGGGAGGGGGCTGGGGTGGGAGTTGGTAGGGAAATGCTAGAAAACTGAAATAAATACACAAGTATACCAGGACACTTAGCTCCTTCCTCCACCTTATCAAAGCTCCTTGCTCTCAGTTCAGAACGAAGGAGTACCAGGTTTTAAGCTGTGATCCCATGCCCTGGTGGAACTGGCTCGAGTCTGATCAGCTCATTTTACAACCGATCCTTACAGCCAGCAGACATCAGCCAAGACCCAGAGGCGACAAGCTAACCTGTGATGAGTAAGCTATGCCTCGTTAGTTTTGAAAATATGGCTTTTTAAACTGACTGGAAAATTTGAAATACGAAATGTGTCATAACAAACTACTTAACAATGCAAGGCCACCTTGCAAAAGCAAACAAGGCACCCTCGGGAGAGTGTGAAGAGAGAGACATTTCCTATAATTCAGAGACCCATCAAAACCCGTCACTAAGGAAGGGATATCAAAATGCAAAGTGCTGGATAGTGAAACAATAGGTGCCACAGACAGACCCGCCCAAAACCTTTTGGAAATACACAACGGGTGAAGGATAACAGTGGCTTATTTAATTTTCCATGCTTCTGCACATAGACTGACACTTGGAGATTTAACATAAATGAAGGTCCTCGTTGGCACCAAGATTGATTCCGCAAGAAATAAATTCCAAATTTCGAAGGCTGCTGGCTCAGGGTGGAGTTAGCAGCTGGGGTATACCTGGATTTATTGTGATGTGTCATCTCCGGGCAATGTCTTGGAGGTGGCACAATGCGGCAGCAAAGTCCAACCTGCTTTTTCGAGGTGGAACCTTCATGGTCATTGTCTCAGTTTGAACTGAGGCTTGGTGACTGAAGCCAAAGGGTGGCTGTGGAGGGTTGTTTTTCAAACTGGAGGCCTGTGACCAGCGGTGTACCTCAGGGATCGGTGCTGGGTCCACTGTCATTTATTATATATCAATGATTTGGATGAGAATGTAGGAGGCATGGAAGTTTGCAGATGACACCAAGATTGGTGGCATAATGGATACCAAAGAAGGTTATATAAGATTGCAACAGTAGGGGGCCAGTAGGCCGATGAATAGCAGATGGAGTTTAATTTGGATAAATGTGAGGTGATGCATTTCGGTAGATCAAATCAGGGCAGGACCTACTCAGTAGGGAGTTAGGGAGAGTTACAGAACAAAGAAATCTAGGAATACAGGTTCATAGCTGCTTGAAGGAGCAGTCACACGGGCAGCACGGTGGGGCAGTGGTTAGCATTGCTGCCTCACGGCTCCAAGGTCCCAGGTTCGATCCCGGCTCTGGGTCACTGTCCGTGTGAAGTTTTCACATTCTCCCCGTGTCTGCGTGGGTTTCGCCCCCACAACCCAAAGATGTGCAGGGTAGGTGGATTGGCCACACTAAATTGCCCCTTAATTGGAAAAAACTAATTGGGGTACTCGAAATGTTTTAAAAAGGAGTCACAGGTGGACAGGGTGGTGAAGAAGGCATTAGCATGCTTGGTTTCATTGGTCAGAATATTAAATACAGGAGTTGGGACACCTTGTTAAAGGTGGATAAGATATTGGTAAGACCACACATGGAGTACTGCTCTGGTCACCCTATTATAGGAAGGATATTGTTAAACGAGAAAGAGTGCAGAAGAGATTTATGAGGATGCTGCGAGGAATTGGATGGTCAGAGTTATAAGGAGAGGCTGGAAAGACTGGAACTTTATTCCCTGGAGCGTAGGAGGCTTGGGGATGATCTTATAGAGGTCTATGAGGGGCATAGATAAGGTAGATAGTTAACATCTTTTCCCAAAGGTAGGGGAGTCTAGAACTAGAGGGGATAGGTTTAAGGTGGGTATAGAGGAATATGAGTCAAATGCGGGCACGTGGGACTAACTTAGCGATAGAAACTGGGCGGCATGGACAAGCTGGGCCGAAGGGCCTGTTTCCATGCTGTAATAGAACAGAACAGTACAGTACAGCACAGAACAGACCCTTCGGCCCTCAATGTTGTGCCGAGCCATGATCACCCTACTCAAACCCACGTATCCACCCCATACCCGCAACCCAACAACCCCCCCTTAACCCTACCTTTTGTAGGACACTACGGGCAATTTAGCATGGCCAATCCACCTAACCCGCACATCTTTGGAATGTGGGAGGAAACCGGAGCACCCGGAGGAAACCCACGCACACAGGGGGAGGACGTGCAGACTCCACACAGACAGTGACCCAGCCGGGAATCGAACCTGGGACCCTGGAGCTGTGAAGCATTTATGCTAACCACCATGCTACCCTGCTGCCCCGAAGATGAAGCTTAATGGGGTATGTTCGTTGGCTGTTGGACTGTTGTAGCATCAAGACTAAACCCAATCCTGCCCTCACTCAATGCCCACACTAGAAATCCTCAATGCCGGACATCATTCAACAGAGGGAATCCAGTCTAAAATTCCTTCAGTAATCATCTATGACTCTATGACTGTCATGCAACACTGCCCGATTAATGCTGAATCTACACCATTACTGGCCTTGGGCTGGTCCAACATCATGTGCACTTTGGAGCCAATCTCTGAAACCAGTGTCATCTCCTTTATACACGACCGAGGCAACTTATTCTAAATGTCTCGATTATGTTAGGAAAGCGACAAGCACAAGTGTTTGCCCCTGATTCACACTGGCAAATGGAGGAAGAGTCAGGAGTTTTATAGAGACTTGATGTGCTGTAACCATCAAACACTCCTGCGGTTTCACCAGCCCAGTACCAGTATCACTGTAGATGGCACACGTGTGCCAGTTCTCTCATTGACTCAACCGGCAAACCCGCTGTCTGGTGCGGTTTGCCCAAATCAGGAAGATCTATAGTGCAACCCAATTTCCTCTAAATGGCACTTGGGGCACTGCAGTTGGGCACAGTGCACACAGACATGTTAACAAGGAAAAAACAATCAGCCATTGTTCTTACTATTGATTTGTATACAGTGTCTGAAAAGTGCACAGGTGAGGAAAGATCAGGCTGATGGGGGCCCCCTACTCCCAATATTGGCAAGGTTGCCAACCTAGTCTTAACTCATGCATGAGGGTAGATCAATTGGGTGCTTACAAGAGGGCATTGGATGCCCCCCTTACCGTACGCAACGAGCAACGGCTGCATTTCAAAGTAATTCACTGCAGGCAAAGCAATGTCGGGAGTAAGTACGAGACACGATGAAGATTGCAAAAGCAGAGGCAGGGTCCATCATACCCAGCTCAGCACTATCTTCAATGCCTCCGGGAAACAGGGAGGAGAAAATTGGCAAACGAGAAAGCTGAATATCCAATTATAACTGCTATCAGCAACGTGCTGTGCCTGTTCAACGGCCGCACTCCATGGTAATAGTCGGTTTAGTTAAATAGAAATGTCAGTAGAGGCCCAGGCTGCAGACTTAATTGAGAGCCTCCAGGGACTTGAGAGGTGTTGCAGAAATTCAATTGGTTTCTATAAAAGGCCACATAATGCTCAAGTCAGAAAGATGCACAGTTGGGTTAATATTTTCAGAAATTAACTGGGTGCATAAGGCATGGAACAGATTTTTCTTTAAACACAGGGGTCTTAGTTTCCTTGGAATTCAACAACAAAAGGAAGAGCTCTCCAGGGCAATGGGGACTGATCACACTCTGTCTCATCTCCTAGATTGCCATTCTTTGCAGATGAAGCTTAATGGGGGATGTTCGTTGGCTGTTGGACTGTTGTAGTATCAAGACTAAACCCAATCCTGCCCTCACTCAATGCCCACACTAGAAATCCTCAATGCTGGACATCATTCAACAGAGGGAATCCAGTCTAAAATTCCTTCAGTAACATAGGACATCGCTTGCTTGCCTCTTACTGTTGTTGGCTTTTTGTGAGAATGGGTTGTGCTCAAGCAAGGGTGGCCTGGGAACATGTTGGGTTCATAAGGTTCTAGGAGCAGTATTAGGCCTTTTGGCCCATCAAGGTGTTAGTCTGACAGCTAAGAATGGGCCACAGGAGGCTGCGAAGGACAGTAAACTCAAGCCCCAAGTTTATGATAGGCCTGACAGTCAAAACACAAGTCTCATCTTCAACATGATTTGTGCTATTTTATGAGCAAGTAATCATACTTTGAATATAGTAGCCATTGTTATCCAAAGTATTTTTTAGCCTAGTCACAGTCAGCAGGCTGAAAGGCCAACTGGAAATATTTTCAATAAATATTTTTGTACCAATTCAATTGGTTCATTTTCCTTTCCAATTAATTTATATAGGAATGATTTACAATAAATGAAATAATATCAGGAACTTATACTGACTCAAAAAAAATTAGGAAGCAATGAGAAAAGCAAATAGTCGGTTGGCCTTTATTGTAAGAGGATTTGTGTACATGAGCAAAGAAGTCTTGTTGCAGTTGTAAAGAGGTTTGGTGAGGCCGTACCTGGAGTACTGTGCACAATTTTAGTCTCCTTAACAAAGGAAGGATATACTTGCCATAGAGGGAGTTGTAGTGAAGGTTCTAATTACTGGGGTGGTGGGACTGTCCGCTGAGGAGAGATTGAGGAGTGTAGGCTTGAATTCTCAAGAATTTAGAAGAATGAGAGGCAATCTCACTGAACCAGACAAAATTCTTATGGGGCTCAACAGGGTAGGTGGAGGAAGGATGTTTTCCCCTAGCTGGAGGGATGGGCGGTGTCAAGAATAAGAGGGCGTTGTCTCTTAGAACCGAGATCAGGGGGAATTTCTTCAGGTGGTGAATCTTTGGACCTCTCTCTTGCCCAGAGGACTGTGTGGGCTAAGCCATTGGGTATGTTCAAAGTAGCGACTGATGGCTTTCTACATATCCAGGTATATGGGCATAATGTAGAAAAATGGCTTTGAAGATCGGGCCATGATCTCGTTGAATAGCGGAGCAGACTCAAGGGGTCGGCAGGCCTACACCCACTCCTATTCTTGAAGTTCTAGTGGGCAGCACGGTAGCATGGTGGTTAGCATAAATGCTTCACAGCTCCAGGGTCCCAAGTTCGATTCCCGGCTGGGTCACTGTCTGTGCGGAGTCTGCACATCCTCCCCATGTGTGCGTGGGTTTTCTCCGGGTGCTCCGGTTTCCTCCCACAGTCCAAAGATGTGCGGGTTAGGTGGATTGGCCAGGCTAAATTGCCCTTAGTGTCCTAAAAATAAGGTTAATGGGGGTTGTTGGGTTACTGGGATAGGTATACGTGGGCTTGAGTAGGGTGATCATTGCTTGGCACAACATCGAGGGCCGAAGGGCCTGTTCTGTGCTGTACTGTTCTAATTCTAATTCTAACTATAGCTGCCAATGTCGTTAAGATAGGTTGACAATCAAAAAGTGATGAATAGGAAGTGCGTGCTGACACAAGATTTTAAATATCTTACTAAGAAGTCTTACAACACCAGGTTAAAGTCTAACAGGTTTGTTTCGAATCACCAGTTTTAGGAGCACTACACCTTCCTCAAGTGAATTAAATATCTTAATAGAGGAAGGTTAAAATGGGGCAATTTTTTTTTTAAAACACCCTCCCTGGTGGTTTCTTTTTGTTAAACTATCAAAGCAATCTACTGACTTTATTATGACAAGAAGATAATATAAGTCAGTGGTATTTATATGAAAGAAGCACAGAGTCAGCGATGCTGGTCTGTTTATTATGTAAAATAAAGCTCAAAAGAATGAGATGTCATTAAGCATCAATTCCACATGACTTAGAACAAATTCTAGATATCAATCATAGCCTTGCTTGTCTGTATGATTATTTATACCGAGACACAGCATTGAGAGCATGAAAACAAGGAGCAGACCGAACCATTCTCAGGAACTGACTGGAATATGTATCATGTCCTTTTCTAGGGGATATCCATTGAATTCTGTGATACATCTGGAGGCCACTCATGCCGATAATGTTTGTGCTGGCTCTTTGAAAGCATTAGCCAATTAACCCCATTCCTCTGCTTCTCTGTGAGGTGCTTGCACATGGAGCAGAGGCCGTTTTATTTTAATCTTGGGAGAGGGCGGGATTCCCCGTCCGTTCACGGCAGCGGAATTCTCCGGTCCGGCTGCAGCGAATGGGAGATTTGGCTGAGTGCCGAATTCTCCGTCCTTACGAGCAGTGGCAGCGGTGGCACACTTGCAATGGAGAATCCCGGCCTATGTCGTTTCCTTCTATTGCCCGACCTGTTCTCCTCTTGTGTCGATTGATCTTGCTTTCCCCATCCCCGCCTCCTTCCCGATCCCTCCTCCTTTATTTCAACTTGCCTCTTCTATGAACTCTTCCTTCTTTTCCAGCCACCTGTTTCACCCGACGCCTTGGCTAAGCTGCGTCCACAATCACTGGAGATCAACTAATCACATGTTAAAAATCTACCTATTGTTGGTCATAGTGGTCTACAGCACAGAAAAGGCCCTTCGGCCCATCACGTCTGTGCCAGTAAAGTAGAGGTCACTTCAGTAAATGTCACAGTTGCCTCTTTAACATTTCAGTAACTCCCAAAGGTTATACACAATACACCCTCCCATTCTCCTCGAGACATTGAGTACTTGTAAAGAAAGAAACGTGAGAGAGAGAGCAAGCATCTTGGAAGATGTCACCAATGATGGGTGAGTCCAGAACCAGGGGTCACAGTCTGAGGATTCAGGGTAAACCATTTAGGACAGAGATGGGGAGACATTTCTTCACACAAAGTGTGGTGGGCCTGTGGAATTCATTACCACAGGAAGGTGTTGATGCTAAAACTTTGGATATATTGAAGAGGCGGCTGGATATAGCACTTGGGGAGAATGGGATCAAAGGCTACGGGGAGAAAGCAGTTAGGCTATTGAGTTGGATGATCAGCCATGATCATGATGAATGGCAGAGAAGGCTCCAAGAGCCAAAAGGCCTCCTCCTGCTCCTATCTTCTATATATATTCAATTTTGAAACAGGAACACATTGTCAGACTTCCCTCCTCAACTCCAAGCTCATTCTCTCTGCCCAGTTAAATTCCTTATAGACCTCCAGAAAGTCCCCCTTTTCCAAGCCTCTTTAGTAATTATTTACAGCTCACCGTTTTAAAGCCAGTATTACTCTCAATATCAGAGAGTCTCGAGGTCATGGATAGTGCCTTTATGCAGTCCCCCATGGTGTTGAAAAGTAGATACGAAGATTCTAGACTGTGGTCAAAAATAAGGTAACCTTCGTTCATATTCTCTGCTCTCCTCAGGCACGGAGCCAATACTGCTATCTCTGAGGTGCCAACAGCTTTCTAGCACTTTACCCAGGGCAGCTGGCCTTCACGACTGACCTGATACCGAAGTGTTCAAATTGCACAGAGCACACCACAGCTACATCTGATCTGATTCGCACTCCACATCCACACTGCTCCTACATCGAGGAGGGGGACGTGAGGCTGCAAATTGGGACTTGGGGGTCAAAAAGGCACACCATGTACTGTGGTGAATGCATATTGAAGAACTCGCACACAACTGCACACTGCATTTGACATTACTGAAGGACAAGTACACAACGTATTGTATTGAGCACATCATGAAGGAGTCACACTGCATATTGCATCTTACATTCCTCGAGGACTCAACAAACTGCCTGGTACATTCTTTACTGCATTGAGTACACATCGAATGCAGTGTGTGTGTCCTTCACTCTGAGTGGAGGACACGAAGATTGAGTATAAAGGACACACACATACATACACGCACACACAATATATTTGCATTCGATATTACTGAAGGACACACTGTGTGCTGCATTGTACAATCTGAAGGAAGCATATTCTTCACTCACTGAAGCACGCACACTCTGTGCAGTGGATGTGTCCATCAGTAAGAATTCAATATAAGACCTGCCAATTACTTGTTTTGCTGGAGAAGGGGACTGTTACAGTGATTCAATAAGACCGTATATAATTTAGTGAGGTCCTGATACAGGAGTTTATCAGCGATTTAATTTCTTTTAGTTGCTCATGACGAGAAGTTCAGATGAAGAAAGGTCCATTTATCCTCATCCCGCCAGAAGTCCACTTCATCAGTACTCTATCTAGTTGTTTCTTAAATCAACCCAGTGTCCACTGTCCATCATGATGATCTATCAATCACACTCTACATTTGCCTTACACACCATACTCTCCTGTCCTGCTGTAGCTCGGTGTTAGTGTACCCTCCCCTGTGCTGGAAAGTCATTGATTCAAGCCCCACTCCAGAAACTTGAGCAGATTAATCTAGGCTGAACAACCCAGTGGAGTGCAGAGAGGGTGCAACCCTGTCGGAGGTACTGTCTTTCAGATGAGGCTTTAAACTAAGAGTGGGATTTTTCCCTTTAGTGTTAGGAAAACAAAGGTAGTTTTAAGGGATTTATATTTGAATTGGGAACCCAATGGAAATAAGGTATGGTTTTAAATGTGTTTAATAGAATATTTCTGTGCCTTAAGGGTGAAACATAAAGTTAGATTCATGCTCTACAAGGGTATTTGTATGAGTGGGGGTTGTCCAACTGTGTTTCTATTTTACTTAGAGAGGTCTACCACGTGAAGAATAAATAAACCAGCAGTGGTTGATTAGCAACTGGGGCCTTGTATGGTAAAGAAGCTTTTAAGTTTTAGTTTAGCTAATTTGATACCAGTTGAAGATGGATAGTGAGAGATGGCAGCTTTAACATCTCTGCGAGAAGTAGTTGATTTTAGAAAGTTAAAGAGGCAGTGGTTAGCACTGCTGCCTCACAGCGCTGAGGACCCGGGTTTGATCCCAGCCCCGGGCCACTGTCTGTTGGAGTTTTCACATTCTCTCCCCATATCTGCGTGGGTCTCACCCCCAAAAACCAAAAAGATGTGCAGGATAGATTGATTGACCACGTTAAATTGCCCCTTAATTGGAAAAACATAATTGGGTATTATAAATTTACAAAAAAAGGTAAGTTAAAGAGGGAACATATTTCTTAGCTTTGCTGGAAGAAAAGCCACACTGTGAAAATTTTAAAGTGTGTTTTTGGGAGTGAAGTTTGAAACTCTCACATGACAATCATCTGGGGGAGATTCTGAGGTGACATTCATAAACATTCACTTGGAGTTCAGAACGGAGAGTGTATTTGCTCACAGTCATCTTCTATGCTTAAAAGGGACTTTGTGTTGCTGGGACCTTTATAGTTTAAGATGTGTTAATAATGTAATCTGTATTCACCTTAAAATCGGCGTGTATGTGTTGAGCTAAGGAGTATGTGAGGAGTAAAGGAGTATCCTATAATAATCCAACTTTTCACGTTTAATACTTTCTTTCTGGTTGTTAAAACTAATTAAGTAATGATCCATCCTGTGACTCTTCCTCCACATATTATAATTATAAAAGTTAGTCTTTTGAGCAGAATTCCATTCTGGGAACTTTCGTCCAGTTATAACACCACTGCGATCGCAACAGTAGCGGGTTTTGAGGTTGTAGAGGCGGCCTGCCATTGGCCGCTGCTGTCAATGGAGTTCCCTGCTGTTCACCCCATCCACCCACTGGACGATCTTGCTGGCGGGAACGCCCTGGAAAATCCCACCCGAAGGCCTCTTCCGTCAGATGGGTGTTGAAAATTCTCGGGTGCTATTTGAAGAAGAGCAGGGCAGTTCTCCCTGATGTTGATTTATCCCTCCACCAACACCTAAAACAAGCTATTATCTCATGGCTGTCTGTGGGAGCTTGCTGTGCACAAATTGGCCACTGCGATTCCAACAGTATAACAGCATCTGCACTTCAAAAATACGTTTGGAGGTTGATAAGGCATTCTTTAAAAGAAAGGCAGTCTTTTTGATGAACTGTGCGGTTAAATCGGAATTGGAATCGATATTAACCTATCTAGTCATGATTTTAATGTTTCCAAGTAGCATTTGTACTCTGAAGAGCATTCACAATGATAACAAGTGAAGCACAACTTCCTCCCTTATTCATTCCAACTCTGAGAGACAGGCCAACATTCTATCCACCTTTCTGATTAATTTTACCTGTCCATAAGTTTTTAATTCCCTGTGCACTGGGGAACCTATATCCTGGTGCTCCCCTCCAGTCTCGCATCTTTAATTTGTCTTTCTGGGATCCACAGTCAATGGCCTCGCACTTCCCCATATGAAAATCCACTTTACGTTGATTCCTCCCCACTCACTTAGACCTTAGCAAGGCTCTGTGCGCAATTCAGCGGAAATAATTCGACATCCACTTTTGGGCGCGTTTGGCAGGGCGTTTCTCTACAGGTGCAGAACGGAGATTCACCCCGCGTTTCACCTGCAACTTGCCGGTTTTTTGGGTCTCGGGAAGTTTCTCTCTGCCGAGTCCACACTTCAGGCAATTTCCTGCTGATGAGCGCAGATCAGGGCGTCATTTTGACTGGCAGCCTTGATCCCTCTACCCCCCATTTCAGGTCCACCCCCCACCTCCCCGGCTTTATTGACTCCCACTCCCTTCTCTCCCCCCCCCCCCCCCCCTCACCCTCTCGAGGTCCCTGGAATTCTCCCCCTGCCCCCCACCCCCTTTAATGGGCAAGGCCCTTACCGGGGCACACTCCTGGCAATGCTAACCTGGCACTGGGCACCTTGGCAGCCTCAGTGCCCCTGGCACCATGGCAGTGCCATCCAAATGCCGTGGCAGTACCATGGTGGCACTGCCAGGGTGGCAATGCCAGGGTCAGCCTGGCAGTGCCAAGGTGCCCAGATGCCAGGGTGCCCCCCTGCCCTGTCCCCGACTAATGGCTCATTTAAATATCATTATCTGGATCACACGCAGCGAGGGCGTGATCCAGATCACGCAGGGTGGGGCGAGTCCGTGAGATTCATCCTTAGCGCTCAGCTCCGCGCTGGGCGCAACACGGTGGCTGAATCACGTCCCGTTTCCAACTAGATATTTCACTGTGCCTCCTTAACTTAGGGTCATTGACAAACTTGGCAGATTCAACTTTCTATTCCTTCATCTAGGTCAGCGATAGAAATGGTGAAAAGTGGGGGTTCCAGCCAAATCCTTGAGGAACGCTATTCATCCCATCCTTCCAATCACGGCATATACTCTTTGCCTTCACTCTCAAGTTTGCCATCTCTCAAACCCATGTTACAAGATTACCTCCAACTCCACGCTTTTCCATTGCTGCTAATGATCTCTTTCAACAAGCACATTGCTCGCAGCCCTGATAGGCTGCAGTACAATTTATGGACACATCAGTGAGACAGAACCTTTCCTGCTAATTGATGCCTGGTAGGCTGACTGCTGCATTACAATTCCGGGGACTTCATTAAAAGCTCCTGGAATGGACCAGGTCTGTTTCACTGCAGTCTAGAGCTTCAATGTATTTTACGTTTGGCATCCAGCATTGCACGGAGCTGCAAATGGAAAATAGCAAGCAACGTCCGTCAGTACGCAAGTACATTACAAGACTCGAGGTGAATATAGATGTATGTTAGCATTTAAACTGGCAGAACTTTGATCAATATTAGAGCTGAACTGTAAGTAAGCAAAGGAATATGACAAAAGGGGCAGCACAGTGGCTAGCACTGCTGCCTCACAGCATTAGGGACCTGGGTTCAATTCCGGCCTCGGGTGATTGCCTTTGTGGAGTTTGCACTTTCTCACCGTGTCTGCGTGGGTTTCCTCCGGGGGTTCCGTTTTCCTCCCACAGTCCAAAGATGTGCAGATCAGGTGGATTGCTGCACTAAAATTGCTCTTTAGTGTCACAAAGATGTGCAGGTTTGGTAGGGTTACGGGGATAGGGCGATGGAGTGGGCTTAGATATGGTGGTCTTTCAGAGGGTGGGCACTGACTCGATGGGCCAAATGACCTCCTTCTGTCCTGTGGATCCTATGGAAGGTGGTCATTGACGATCAGACTCTCACTAATTCCTATTTCGCTAACAATCATGGAAATTTCCAATGAACGAATAAAAAAATCTATCAACCCTCTCGAGTGTAATCACATCCTTCCTGGAATATGACGACCAGAGCTCCACGCAGTATTTAGCTGTGGTCTAACTAATATTTTATACATTTCTAGTGGAATGTACCATTCTTATCCTTTATGTTTATACAGGAAAGTATCCTCTTTGCCTTCTTGACCACCGTATCTACCTGTTCTAATATTTTCAGGAATCAGTGGATTTACAACTCTGTTCCTCTCAATTTCTCAGTATCTTACTGTGGATTACATTTCCACCTTCTCTTCTGATAGTATTAACTCGTGACAGAGTGGAACGGTGGTTAGCACTGTTGCCTTACATCGCTGAGGGCCCGGATTTGATCCCGGGTGCAATCACTGACCGTCTGGTGTTTGCACATTCTCCCCGTGTCTGTGAGAGTCTCACCCCCACAACCCAAAGATGTGCAGGGTAGATGAATTGGCCACACTAAATTGCACCTTAATTGGAAAAAAATTGGGTACTCTAAATTTTTAAAAAAGTATTAATTCTTGATGTGGTCCAGTTTCACAGATGCCAGACACCCGCTGGTTTCTCGCCCAAATTGCTGTTACTTCAAAGTGTGATTTTATGCATCGAGCACTGGCAGGGTAATTGACCATGGCCAAGTCTGATCCTCTGCTTGCTTGTAGTCCCCGTACACATACACCTCCAGCAGGAGTCCCTGGGTAACACTCAGGACCTGGAGACCAGGCAGCTCCCTCCTGAGGAGTAGTGAAGCAAACTACAGCTGAGATCACCAAACCCAACAGAGCGGGAACTGGTTCCACATCCTTCTGGGATTCAGCTACATGCACAAAGGGTTTGGGGGAGGGGGTGTGGCTTTTAATCCCATTGTGACACAAAGATGAGGAGAAATATTTACCACAGAGAGCTGTTGAGGCTGGGTCATTAAGTACATTCAAGGTTTGAGATAGACAGATTTTTAATTAGTAAGAATCGAGGGTTATGGAGATGAGGCAGAAGAGTGGAGTTGAGGGTTATCATATCAGATCAGTCATGATCTCATTGAACAGCAGAGTAGACTTGATGGGCCGAATGGCCTACACTAGCTCCTGCGTTTTACGGTCTTTCCATTAAAATTTCAGTTACCCAAACATGGTGAACGATTGTATTTAAATAGCGCCTTTCATAAGCTCAGCACATTCCAAAGCACTTCATGGCTCATAAAGTCCTTCGGAAGTCTAGTCACACAAAACCTCACAGCGGTTACAGCACAGAAAGAGGCCATTCGGCCCATCACGTTTGTGCCACTCCCCTTGCAAAAGCAACACACACCCTTTTCCTTGTAGCCCTGCAAATTCGTTTCTCTTCAGATAATTATCTTCTGAGAGCTATGACTCAATCTGTCCCCACCACACTCTAGGCCAGTGCATTCTCCATCTCCCCGTTTAATGGGTTAAAAAAAAATTTTTTTCCCTCATGTTGCCATTGCTCCTGATGCTGGTTCTCATCCTTCCACCAATGGGGACAGCTTCTTCCAATCAACGCTGTCCAGATCCCTCATGATATTGAACCCCTCAATCAAACCTTCTCTTCGGCAGCAGACAGCAAAGTCCCATCAGCAGAAATGTGATAATGGCCAAGTAAAAGCCGCTTCCAGTGACGTTGTACAATAAATATTGGGAAGGGCAAGGACGAGAAGTCTCTTACTTTTCTACAATATAGTGCCATGGGATTCTTATCATGTGGACCCGAGAAGGCAGGCAGGACGTCAGATTAACATCTCATCTGTAGGACCTTGACTCGGAGTGTCAGTCTAGATTTTTGTGGCGGAAAAGGCTTGGGACTCTCAGACAAACACCGCACTCAGGGTATTACACTCCCAGACCAGACCCCAGCAGTGGCGAGGATACTGGACAGAAACCCCAATATTTCATTGTAATTTTGCAGGCCTGTGAAGAAAGGACACTTCGCTCCAGGAGTGATTTCATGCAAAATAGGGATATGGTATTAAAACAAACTTTATTGCTAACACAACGTTAAAATATCTTTACAAGAAAATAGCTTACACAATACTAATCATTGCAGTTTCACAATAACCCTTAACTGCTATCTTCACTCCCACTCAAACAACAAAACCATCTCAGCTCTCAATCCACTTTTAAATACATTTAGTAGACACAGGTGTACTTGCTTCAGAGATGGTCTTTGCGACTGTTTTAAGAGTCAGACCAGAAACGTAGGTTCTCTTGACAAATTAAGTTCTTTACCCGTCAGTCTGGTCTCAATAAAACTCGAGAGGGATCTGTAGGTATGGTATTATTTATTTTTAAACAACTTGCAAGGCTGACCCGCTCTAAAGAGATTCAGAACACATACAGTCTCCTGAAACTCCCAAAGCCGAGTGAGACAGAGGACAAAGAGATCTCCTATACATATCATTCAAATGGCATCAAGTTTCACATACAAGATTCCCATGGGTCATCCTATACACCTCCTGACCTGGCCATGTATTCTGATTGGCTCACCGCATTCCTCAACCCTGGGCCTCTTGTTACCCAGCATTCTTTTCACCATCCTCTGCACGAGGCTCCCTTCCCCCCTTTCTGGCCATGCTCCGCTCAATTCCTTTGTTCTTTGTCTGCTAACTCACTACCATCAGACCAGCTCTATCCTCTACATTATTCTAACTAATGATCCTATTTTATATCACATTCGTTTGTTCAATTCCTCACTCTAGCTGGTGACTTCGAAAACATTCAGAAAAACCAACTGAACAATCCCTGCTAAAATGACTGATACTCTAGCACTACCCATTAGTTACATAATTTTACCAGGCTGAAACAATGTATTTAATTAAATACTCCACAGGGAACCGTCTTAATCCAAACAAAAATCCATTAGCCCAACTTTTTATGGTGCTTTAATTGCACATCTGCTCACAAAAACATAGTTGCCTTTCAAAACAGGATTTTTAAAAACATGAATGCAGCAGGCATACACACACTAACCAGGACTTTTAACCCTTACTGCAAAAAATACATCATACAATGTTTCTGAAATTCCTACATTCATCACAAGGGGCACACACGTGCATGTACATGTACACCTGCATGCACGCGTACACACACACATGCACTTGTGCATGCACATGTACACACATGCATGTACACATGCGACACACAGACAAAAGGGGAGACAGATAGACATTAGCATGAGCTCCCATCCTTTTGTCTGACCTTCCCAGCCCCCCCGCCTCCTCACTCTGACTTCCCCAGCACCAAGCTCAGTTGGCTGGACAGCTGGTTTGTGACACAGAGCAAGGACAGCAGTGTGGGTTCAATTCCCCTACCGGCTGAGGTTACTCATGAAGGCCCCCATCTTCTCAACCTTGCACCTCGCCTGAGGTGTGGTGATCCTCAGGTTAAATCAATACCAGTCAGCTCTCCTCCCTCAAAGGGGGAGGCAGCCTATGGTCACATGGAACTATGCTGAAAAAGTAAGTGAAACATACGCTTGCAGATATTGCACCAGCCTGGAACTGTCACAAACCTCTCCATCATCGTCTACTGTCAAGAAATCAGATGTATCAAACATCAATGATCATTTGGGCAGCACGGTAGCACAGTGGCTAGCACTGTGGATTCATAGCACCAGGGTCCCAGGTACGATTCCCCACTGTCTGTGCGGAGTCTGCACCTTCTCCCAGTGTCTGCGTGGATTTCCTACGGGTGCTCCAGCTACCTCCCACAATTCAAGGATGTGCAGGTTAGGTGGATTGGCCATGCTAAATTGCCCTTAATGTCCAAAAAGGTTAGGAGGGGTTATTGGGTTAAGAAATAGGGTTGAAGTGAGATCTTAAGTGGGTCGGTGCAGACTCGATGGGCCAAATGGCCTCCTTCTGCACTGTATGTTCTATGTTCTATTGTAGAGCAACGCCTGTGTTCCATTGGCACCAATAGATCAGATTAAAACGCTGAGTCCTGCCACGTCTAGTCACGTGGACAATTAAGTAACTAAAGAGAGGAGGCTCCATCTGAATGATGGAGGAGCTCAGCATGCGAGTGCAAAAGACAAGGCAAAAGAGTTTGCAACTATGGTCAATCAGAAGAGCTGTGTGGATGATCCGTCTTGGCTAACACCCGTGATCCCCGGCCTCACAGACACCAGTCTTCAAATAATTCGATTCACTCCATGTGATATGAAGAAGATGGCGGAGCACACTTAACACAACAAAGGTTATGGGCCTCAACGGCATCTCGCGTTCCAGAACCAGCCTTAACTAAGCTGTTTTCGATAAGCAAATGGGTTGCTGTTGAATGCATTAAACCCAGCGTCATTTGCAGCATTTCTACACCACATGGATTCAGCGGTTCGAGGGCAGCTCACCACCACCTTCTCAAGGACAATTAGGGATGGGCAATACATACTGGCATAGCCGGCGACGCCAATATCCCATGAACTGATTTTTAAAAAATCATCCTGAACATCTCAATTCGAGAACTCCTTAACCTTTGATGTTATTTGACTAACAATCCAGAGAGAGTGTTTTCAATTCCCACCATGGCAGTTTGAGAATCTGAATTCAGTTTTCTTTTTATATCTAGAAATTAAAAGTTGATATTAATAACAGGGATTGTGCAGCTGTTGTGGACCTGGATGTGAAGTGCGAGAATTAAATGGGTAAGGCAGGTTCTGATGTACTTTCTGTATAAATAGGCAGCTATTTTTTGCTGCAATCCTATGATATGCATGTGTGCTACCTTGGTTAGAAATGAGTTGTTTTAGGCAGTTAACAGTCTCAAGGTTGACGTTAACTGGGTCAGTTGCTACAGAGCTTTATATAACTAAACTCTCCAGGCTCCCGAATAAAGCTGATGTGTTCCCGTTTCATTTGAACGACTGGGTCATTAAGCCGCCCCATAGGTTTTCAAGCTGCTTCCCAGAAGGTCCTGGAGGTCATCCTATTGCAGATAGTTTGGGAGCGGAACACTGAACGATATTACAGCACAGAAAAAGGCATTCAGCCCATTGTGTCTGTGATGGCCCAGAATGACCCTTCACTAGCCACCCATCCTACTCCCACCTTTCACCCCCTGGTCTGTCACTTTGAAGGTTGCAGCACTACAGATGCAGATCCAGGTACCTTTTAAATGAGACAAGGGTCACTGCCTGGATATTGGCCGCAGAGGTGTATGATGACCAGCTGATGGTCACATATCAGCTGCACGTTCATTGAGTGGAACTCCTTTCATTTTGTGCACAGTGGCCCGTAGGAGGACATGCATCCCGTCAATTACCCCCTGGACCAGGGGCATCCCGGCGATGGCTGCGAGCCCCACTGCCTGGGCATCCTGGTGGGCTTGGTCCAATTTGAAGTGGATGTATTGAGCCTGCCTGGGCATATAGGGCCTCATTGATGGCACGGATGAACCTGTGCACTGAGGTCTGTGAGATCCTGGACAGGTCCCCATGACGTGATGTTCAGGGCGACCGTCAGCTTGACAGCCACCGGGAGTGGGTGTCCTCCCTCATACTCCTGCGGTGCCAGGTGTGCCATCATCTGGTATTCCTGCTCAGCCGGAGTCTTCAACGGCATGCCTGGTCCGGCATGTCCTCGAATGACAGGTGGTGCCAGTACACACGAGGCCTCATGCAGCACCTCCTTGGCACCTCCTTCTCCTCAGCCTGTTGGGAAACTTGTTCTCCATCCTGAGTGGCTGCCTCCTGTCGCTCTGCTGCTGCACACTCCGCTGCTGAAGCTTCCTCCTTCCCCCCCTTGAGCAGCGCTAGCTCGCACAGCTGCGGGTATCGCATAGGGCTGTGTCGACCAGCAGGAAGGCCACCATCGCTGGTTGAATTCCAATATCTAGGGCAGCACAGTGGTGCAGTGGTTAGCACTGGGACTGCAGCGCTGATGGCCCTGGTTCGAATCCCGGCCCCGGGTCCGTGTGGAGTTGGCACATTCTCCTCGTGTCTGCGTGGGATTCGGACCCAAAACCCAAAAGAAGTGCAGGATAGGTGGATTGGCCACACTAAAACTGCCCCTTAATTGGAAAAAAATATATATTGGGTACTCTAAATTTTTTTTTAAAATTCCAAAATCTATTGCTTGCAAGGGGCAACACCTCTGCAGGGGATGAAAGGCCGGCATGTTAGCATGGTGCATGCTTCACATGCCCAACCTGACCCACCAGGCTATATGGTGGCCCTGGTTGGCACTGCGTGCTCTGTCCCCACATGTCGCCCCTGCATATCCCTCTCACACCCCAACATCCCTGGCCCCGTGGGTGGCTGGCACGATGAGGGTCTCTGGCCCTGGCACCAGTCCCTGATTCCAGGGGGTATGTACCATGGCCCCCCCAGGGGTTACTATGGGTGTTGCCCTGCATGGGCCGGCAGCGGGTGGGGGGTGGTGGATAGTGCGGCATGGGAGTGAGGGCACCGTGGTAATGGCGGTCTGTGCCTATCCCAAGTCCTGTGCCCCCATCATCAACCCCCCCCCCCGCCTCCCCCGGGCCCTGGCAGGGTCACCCCACACCCGGGCCAGCCCGGCCAGTGTCCGGCCCGGCAGCCCACAGTCGCTTCTCTCTGTGTCCTACCTCCTCTCTCTCTACCTCAGCAGCCACCACGCCGGCTTCACATTCTCTGAAAGCACAAGTGAACCGCACCGTTGGGAACTTGGCCCATCGGAGGAGGAGATTCGCCGAGACTCTGGGGAATACCAGGTCGGGCCCGCTACCGATATAAAATGGTTTTACTGTATGTGCGTTCCGGTACACATTGATGACACTGTTGAACTGACGGACGATCGCAATTTGGCATTAAATCGGCGCCTGCCGCGATTTTGGCATTGGAACCTATTCTCCGCCCAATCTCATTTCACAATTTCGGCGGCAGCAAATGGAGAATCCCGCCCACGATATTCATTCAATGAGCCAATTGCTAGGGCAGAGTTCATTTGCACTCGCTATGATAGATTCACATGCAGAAGCCCGTGCTTTGCAACCAGAAGGAATTATGTCCTAAGCTTGCACTTTGAGAGCTAAGGTCCCTCACACTCATTTACAGAGTTTGGCCCATGTCCAAGTGATGGAGGCCTGATCTTCTTTCTAATCTTCTGGCCTTGGCAGCCTTCTACTGCCATTCCCACTTTGGGCCTGCTCCAGTGGCCAGCACACACAAAGCGGTTCTGCAGCAAGAGATACAGAGAAGATAGACAGAGAAACTACTGCTGTAAAGAATGAAGACCCCAGCCCACCTACTGTGACCCTGCCATATAAATAGCGTTGGTGGGCACAGCCGGGAAGGAGGTGGGATCATGGTGTTGGGAAATAGCCCAATTCGCGAGGATGAAAATCTGGAGCGTTGCATCAGCCACACTTCGCAGGATGTATTACTGATGCTATTAAACACCTGGTCAAGGCACCAATCGCTTGACCAGAAATGCACTCTGGACTTCTACAATGGGAGGCAAATAGGAATTGTATCCACCTGCTCTACGCCATTGGGAAAGCCATTGTATCCCAGAAGCACAGGTTGTTGGGTGCAGTAAAGGGTTAAAACTCCAGGGAAGCAGCACAAATGAAGCTACTTGAAATACTTCGCATGTCAGCTCCTAAAATAGTGCAAATGACGGGCAGCACGGTGGCACAGTGGTTAGCATTGCTGCCTACGGCGCTGAGGACCCGGGTTCGAATCCCGGCCCTGGGTCACTGTCCGTGTGGAGTTTGCACATTCTCCCTGTGTCTGCGTGGGTTTCACCCCCACAACCCAAAGATGTGCAGGATAGGTAGATTGGCCACTCTAAATTGCCCCTTAATTGGAAAAAATAAGTGGGTATTCTAAATTTATTTTAAAAAATAGTGCAAATATGCAAACCCTCGAAATAGTCATCGACAAACCTGACAATATTGCTGAGCAGCACAGAGAATCATATCGCTAGAATTAAGCCGCTCACTTGGATGTGCAACTAACTTTCAGAGCAGTTCAGATGCAATAAGTAAGTCACCTGCCACCTGAATATCGAACAGCCAGAAGTCTGGCCATCCACTCAAGAGCCAGGTGGAGATCCAATGGAAAAGTGATGCTCTCTGCAAAGCACAAGACCCAATGCCCACCATCCATCTTTGAACTCGGCTCCCTTTGCTTCATAAGTTTGCGTTAGAAAGCCTTTTGGGTGAGTGCGGCACGGTGGCCCACTGGTTAGCACTGCTGCCTCACAGCACCAAGGATCCAGGTTCGGCCCCGGGTCACTGTGTGTGTGTGAAGATAGCACATTCTCCCCTTGTTTGCGTGGGTCTCACCCTCACAACCCCAAAGATGTGCCAGGTAGGTGGATTTGCCACGCTAAATTGCCCCTTGATTGTAAAAAAAATTGGGTACATCAGCAAAATGGAGCTTTGAGGGTATCAATCCCTCCAACTGGAAAAGGAGCAGGCCATTCAGCCCTTCAAACTTGTTCTGCCATTCAATTAGAATATTGCTACTCTGCTGCTTCAACTTCTTTTAACTGCCTTGCAATCCGTATTCCTGGATTGCCTTCACAAGAAAAATCTATCGATCTCAATCATTTCTATTCATCACTTTACTTTGAACAGGGGTTTGTGGGGGGAGTGGGGAAGTGTAAGTCCCAGTTTTCTTCTACTCTGTGTTCACCATGTACCCTCTTTGCTGCGGATGGCGTCTGAAGATCCCGAACCTTTTACTTCCTCCTCCTGTTTGGGGCCAGTGTAAGTCAAGGCTTGTTAAAAGTCCTTTGATTCTAACTGTAACAGATGAAACAGGGGAACTTTCCCCCTTCATCTGTTTATTGTTCTGGATGCTGTGCAGGAAACCAAAAATAAAAAATGATTGCTGACAAATGCTTGAAGAAAATTTCAGCCAACAGCTGTGCGGGAGATGAAATATAAAGTTCTCAATGGGGTTGACAGGGCAAAAAAAAGATTTGCATTTAATACTATCATTCATAGCCGGAGATGTCTCAAAGATTTTCAGCCAAATGTAGTCACGGTGCATAGCAAACTCCCACATCAACAATATGATAATGTATAGATAACCTTGTTATGTGATATTGATTGATGAATAAATATTGGCCGGTACATCAGACAGAACTCTCCTTCAAAATAGTGCTGTACGATCTTTTGCGTCAAGTTGAGGGGAACCTCTGTTTAATGGGTCGGAATTCTCCAGCCGTTGGAACCCGGCCCACGGGTTTCTTGGCAGCGTTGGGTGGCTCCAATGGGAAATCCCACTGACAAGCAGCGGGAGTAGAGATTCCCGCTCCCAGTGAACGGCACGCCGCTGAGAAACATGCAGGTGGGGGACCGCAGAACCCAGCCCATGATCTGAAAGAAGACGTTTCTAACAATGTGGCACTCCCTCTGTACTGTGTCAGAATATCAACCTTCATTATTGTGCTGAGGGCCTGTCGTGAGACTTGAGCCAACATCCTCCTGACTCAGAAACAGGAGCGCTACCAACTGTGCCATCGCTAACGAGGTGAGGGTAGATGTCTCCCCAGGTGTGGGAGCTGCGGCTTCATGGGGGGGGAGCACATCTCAGAACAAGCAGGTCAGCCACTCAGCTGAGGAGGCATTTCTTCAGCCAAAGGGCTAGGAACCTTTAGAATTCTCTACCACAGCGAGTTGTGGATATCTCAGAGGTTAATAGATGTTTGGAAGCTGTGAGGCCGATATTGAACTCTTGTTAGCGTTCCGCTGGATCGCCAACATGGGTGGATTCGGAGGGAATCACATTTCCTGATTTTCCTCGCCCCTCACCGGTGATGGTTATGAATACATTTGAAGGGCGGCACGGTGGCGCAGTGGGTTAGCCCTGTTGCCTCACGGCGCCGAGGTCCCAGGTTCGATCCCGGCCCTGGGTCACTGTCCGTGAGGAGTTTGCACATTCTCCCCGTGTTTGCGTGGGTTTCGTCCCCACAACCCAAAGATGTGCAGGGTAGGTGGATTGGCCATTCTAAATTGCCCCTTAATGGGGTACACTAAATTTATTTTTTTTTAAATGAATACATTTGAATGTATTGGAATGTATTTTGAATTACCCAGCCCTCTGTCGCAAGATCCCTTCCTCACTGAACATTCAGTGACGTCACATCAACAAGGTTTACAAACGTTATTTGAAGACCTTAATCAGTCGGGGTGAGAGGGGTAAGCAACGGTAGGTATAGCCCCTAGAGGAAGAGGAACATTCCTTTTTAAAAAAAATAAATTTAGCATACCCAATTCATTTTTCCAATTAAGGGGCAATTTAGCGTGGCCAATCTACCTAGCCTGCACATCTTTGGGTTGTGGGGGTGAAACCCACGCAAACAGGGGGAGAATGTGCAAACTCCACACAGACAGTGACCCGGGGCCAGGATCGAACCTGGGACCTCGGCGCTGTGAGGCAACAGGTCTAACCCACTGTGCCACCGTGCTGCCCCAAGAGGGACATTCCTGGGCAGTGCCCTGGTACTGCCCCTTGTCACAGGTTGGCATGTCCAGGCTGGCATGGTGGCAACCTATGCCAAGGGGCAATGCCAGGGCAATCCCTCATGGTAGCCATGTTGATGGGGGGAGGTTGTTTCCATTATGATTGGTGGCGGGGTACATTCTGTTCTGGTCGTCACACTACCTGAAGGAAGTGGGGTCTTTGCAGAGGGTGGGCAATTGAGGAGAAAAATTCCTCCCCTGGTCTCATTCACCCTTCCTATTTCCCCATTAAGTCCCTTTCCTTGCAGTGTTAAGTTGGGTGCACTAATCTCCAACACTCAACGTGCTTCTCTAGTTGTGGAGTGGAGCCACTGCCCGAAACGGGCTCTCCGCCTTACCTCTTGCGGCAGCTCCAACTTGGATCGGTCATTGGGCTCCTTGGATTGCAAACCCATCAGGTATGGAACTGGAGCGTCCAGGAAGTGCAGCAGGGAGGCCGGGAGAATGGGAACGTAGACATGCTGCCACTGGAAAGGGAAAAGCAGCGTTGTGATTCCTTCAGCCACTGTCATTAGGCGTTGGTAATCTGAAAGCAGACAATGATATCTAATTTATCGTTTGGTGGAGGAAAGCACAGGAGATGAAGGCTTCAACAACACAAAAAAGTCCACGCAAGATATCATCACACCAAATGTTCAGTTTCGATTTTCAATAATCTGTGTCAATGTACTGCATCAGTATCTATTTGGAGCCACTTCAGAAAATAGCGCTTTGTATAACAACACTGTACACCATAAAATAATGACATTCTTTCAAGATGTTTTGCTATAATGGAATAGGAGAATGGAAAGGCAATTAGTGTTAATGTTATGTTAGTTATATTGTTCAGGAAAATAGGTGAAGGGCATTGTTTACTAAGTACTTTGAGCAGGTATAAATTGGGGGCAGCTGGGACACTGGATGTGAGAGGAGAACTATGAGACTGCACTTAGAATTTAGTGCAGAAGGAGGCCATTCGGCCCATCGAGTCTGCACTGGCCCTTGGAAAGAACACCCCACCCAAGCCCACACCTCCACCCTATCCCCGTAACCCCACCTAACCTTTTTTGACACTAAGGGCAATTTAGCATGGCCAATCCACCTAACCTGCACATCTTTGGACTGTGGCAAGAAACCAGAGCACCCGGAGGAAACCCACACAGACAGGGGGAGAATGTGCAGACTCCACACAGACAGTGACCTAAGCCGGGAATCGAACCTGGGACCCTGGAGCTGTGAAGCAACAGTGCTGACCACTGAGCTACCGTGACGTCCTACAAAGTTGATAAATTTTAATAACAAATTACAGTAAAGATTATTAAAGAAGAGCTCTGACACTTGGAATATAGTGTTCAGTTCTGGTCATCACACTACCAGTAGGATGTGGAGGCTTTGGAGAGGGAGAAGAGGTTTACCAGAATATTACCTGGTATGGAGGGCATTAGCTATGAGGAGAGGTTGGATAAAATCGGTTTGTTCTCAGTGGAACAACGGAGGTTGAGGGGTGGCCTGATAGAAGTCTACAACATTATGAGGGGCATGAACAGAGTGGATAGTTAGAGGCTTTTTCCCAGGATGGACATAGGTTTAAGATACGAACAACAAAGTTCAGAGGAGATGTGTGAGGGAAGTTTTTTTTACACAGAGGGTAGTGGGTGCCTGGAACTCACACTGCCAGAGGAGGTGGTGGAAGCAGGTACAATAGTGACTTTTAAGGGGCACCTTGACAAATATATGAATAGGATGGGAATAGAGGGATATAGACCCCGGAAGTGTAGAAGATTTTAGTTTAGACGGGCAGCATGGTCAGCGCAGGCATGGAGGGCCGAAGGGCCTGTTCCTATGCTGTACTTTTCTTTGTTCTTTGTTTCGGTTTTGACTTCACGATCCAGATTGGATTCTATTAACAACCATGATAAGCAAAACCACTTGCTTCCTGCTTCTAAAGATGGAATTACGGTCTACTGCTCCCAAAACACAGGGTAAAAGAAAACCTCAGCATCCTGAACAGTAAAAACACATTTGCTTCGGTTTAGTGGCTCTGATTATAGCCATAGAGGTCTACAGCACAGATAAGGCCCTTCGGCCCATCGCGTCTGTGCCTGTCAAAAACAACCACCTAATTGTTCTAATCCCATTTTCCAGCACTTGGCCCATAACCTTGGCATCGCAAGTGCACATCTAAATATTTCTTAAATGTTATGAGGGTCCCGGGCTCCGCCACCCTTTCAGGCAGAGAATTCCAGACTCCCACCACCCTCTGGGTGAAAGGTTTTTACTCACATCCCCTCTAATCCTCCTGCCCCTTGCCTTAAATCTATGTCCTCTGGTCATTGATCTCTCCAACAGTGGGAAAAGTGTCTTCCTGTCTATCTGTGCTTTTCATAATTTTATACATCTCAATAATGTCCCCCCTCAGTCTCCTCTGCTTCAAAGAAAACAACCCCAGTCTATCAATCTTTCTTCATAGCCTAGACTCTCGAGCCCAGGCAACATGCTGGTAAATTTCTTCTGCACCATTTCAAGCTGTCACATCCTTCCTACAACTGTTCCAGAACTGCCCACAATACTCTCGCTGTGGCTTGACCAACGTTTTATACAGTTCCAGCATAACATCCCTGCTCTTAAACTCCATAGGATAGAAGGTTAACCAGCTGATTAGAATAGATCATATTAACAGATACAATGAATGTAGCTTGCATAACTTGCGAAATATTTCACATTTAGCAGTCTTCTTTAAAACATTACTACCATACAGCACCGGGAACGTTTTGGGCAGCACGGTAGCACAGTGGATAGCATTGTGGCTTCACAGCGCCAGGGTCCCAGGTTCGATTCCCCGCTGGGTCACTGTCTGTGCGGAGTTTGCACGTTCTCCCAGTCTCTGCGTGGGTTTCCTCCGGGTGCTCCGGTTTCCTCCCACAGTCCAAAGACGTGCAGGTTAGGTGGATTGGCCATGCTAAATTGCCCTTAGTATCCAAAACATTTAGGAGGGGTTATTGGGTTATGAGGATAGGGTGGAAGTGAGGGCTTAAGTGTCAGAGCCCAGACTCTCGAGTCGATGGGCCAAATGGCCTCCTTCTGCACTGTATGTTCTATGTTCTATGAATACAGACAGCAATAATATCGTGCAAAGAAATGGGTCACACTTTGAGTTCATTACACCATTTTTTTTTCTTCTAAAGAAAGAACCAGATAATTTACAGACATTTGTCCCATTGTTAGGATAACAACAGCACCATTACCATCACTGAATCCCCCACAATCAACATCCTCAGGGTTACCGTTGATCAGAAACTGAACTGAACTAGCCGCATTAATACTGTGGCTACCGGGACAGGTCAAAGGCTAGGAATCCTATGGCGAGCAACTCACCTCCTGACCCCCAAAGACAGTCCATCATCTGCAAGGCACAAGTCAAGAGTGTAATGGAACACTCTCCACGCCTCGATGAGTGCAGATCCTACAACACTCAAGAAGCTCGACACCTACCAGGACAAAGCAGCCCACTTGATTGCTGCTCCTTCCACAAACATTTAAACCTTCCAGCAACATTTAAACCCTCCACCGCCGACGAACAGTGGCAGCCGTGTACATCATCTACAAGATGCACTGTAGGAACTCACCAAGGTTCCTTAGACAACACCTTCCAAATCCACGATCACTACCATCTCGAAGGACAAGAACAGCAGATACCTGGGAACCCCACCACCTGGAGGCTCCCTGCCAAGTCAGTCACACCCTGATTTGGAAATATATTGCCGTTTCTTCGCTGTTGCAGGGGCAACATCCTGGAACTCCCTCCCTGACAGCACAGTGGGTGCACCTACATCTAAGGGACTGCAATGGTTCAGTCGGCAACTCACCACCACCTTCCGAAGGGCAACTAGGGATGGGCAGTAAATGCTGGCCTAACCAGCGACGCTCACATCCCGTAAATGCATTAAAAAATATGAACATAAAAAACAAGGCACCTAAACTAACACTCCACTGAGGTGCTAATCACTCAGAACCAGCTCCACTGGGCAGGACAAGACATTGGTATATTCAACACCAGACCCTGGAACAACTGCTCTACTGCAGGAGAGGTGTGCTGCACTGTCGGAGGTGCCGTCTTTCACATTATCCCAGGTCCTCTCGGGTATGTGTAAAAGATGCCATGGCATTATTTTGGGAAAGAAGGTGAGAGTTCTTCTGTGTAATGGCCAATATTTTCCAATAAGTTGGCTTTGCAGCTGAGATTATTCTCAACCTTGCCCTTCGCTTGGGTGTGGTGACCCTAAATCACCACCAGTTAGCTCTCCCGCTCAAAGGAGAAAGCAGTCTATGGTCACCTGGGTCTACGGTGACTTTCACTCCCTCAGCGCTGAACCGGAGGATCAGTCTGGATTATGTGCTCGAGCCCCTGAAGCCGCGCTCAAAATTACAACCTTCTGCTTCAAAGGTGAAAGCGTTACTACTGAGACATCATGGTCTTAAAATAGGAAAGTGGGGGGAGGGGGGGGGGGGGGGGAGGGGCTTAGGGAGGGAATGCTGAGAGAAGGCATAGGAGCCTGCATGAAGCCACAGACTAAAAATAAATCAATTTGACCCAGTAATCAGGTTATGGCTGCACAGGTAAATGGGTTCTGCATTCACAAGTGCAACCATCATTCTGTCTGTCAAATAGAGCGGGTTGCCACTTTGCACGAGGCCTTGTAGTAATAATAAAATAAGATAATAATAATTTTCAGTAGAGTCTCACTTGAGTTTCACCCAAGTAGCCACGAACCAACAGGAAAAGTTTATTTTGGGGTACGTATGAAAAATACAAGATCCAATTCTGATCACAAGGAACCTTTCATGTTACTTGTCCGAATTTGATTAGCCATCGGGCACTTCGGAGAGACTCCTGAACGCAGGATCTCTAGGACCACTGACGGGATTGACCAGAGCTGCTAAATCTGAAGGCAGATTCGCTCGGAAATTTATAATACCACCGGAGTAATATTTTTAATTCATCACCTGGCATCAATCCCAGTGACAGGGCCCTTGTCCAGTATTTAATTTTACAATTCCTTTCACAAATACCCCAGCAACATTTCATATCAATTGGTCTTGCATCCGTATTTCAATCCTGTGTACAGTTGGCGGTACAAGTTGCCCGTGTTGTTGAAGATTATCAGGGAAGAACACAGCGTGAAAGGCAATAAATCCGGGCTTCCGCACTCTCGAAACTAGAGCTCAGCGGCCCAACTCCGTTTCAATTCGGATAGCTATCAATTGTTGAAGCGGGTTACTGTTTAGCACAAGTGCTTGAACGCCATCTGATCGTCGCAGTGTCAGGCCTCATGAATTATTTCCCAATGTCCTCTGTGTCTTTTCGAGATTGAGTTTAACGATGACTGCAAGTTGCACTTGCGTCCGTCGCATGGAAGCACGCTTGGTTGCTAAGAAGAATGCCACAGCAGGCTCTGCTGCGTACCTCAACTATTCCAAAACAACCGCGTGCCACTTCCACTGGCTGCTTACACTTCATCAAAACGGTCTGAGCCTGCTCCTTATTTTACCCTGTCCATCCACTATCCAAAATGTTTTCAGTATAAATTCAAAAACAGGAGGTGACGACCCTCACGTGAAAACATCTTCTTTCATCTCCTTCAAAAATCCATAGTCTCCTGCAGTCTCTCGCTGGAGTGTTTTCATTTATACACTCTCTTCCCAGCCCCCTCCATCCTGTGCCCCCTCCCCATCCTACCAGCTCCCCCCCCCATCCCACCAGCCCTCTCTCCCCAACCCACTCAACCCTGTCCCTCCTCGCCATCCCACCCCGCTACATCCCATCACTCCCTTCTCCCTATCCTACTCCACGCTATCCCCCCTCCCCATCCCACCAACTCCCTCACCACATCCCACTCCACCCCTCCCTTTTGCCTACTTCAAATCTTTGCATGGTTAGCGGGAGCTCTCAGCCGTGGAGGACCAATGTCCACACACATGCTGTGCTAGTATGCAAAGTCAGTCGCTGGCTGTTCTCAGTATCATTATCTCACCTCACGGGCATGGTGGACAGGTGTCACAATCCAATTGCGACCCGAGCAGTAAGTCATGAACTGAAATTCAGGCCACTGCGGTGACCTGGCCAAGGATCACTTCTGGATTTGGATTTGTTTTATTGTCACGTGTACCGAGGCGCAGTGAAAAGTATTGCTCTGCATACAGTCCAGACAGATCATTCCATACCCGAAGAAAAAACATAGAGCATACAGAAATACACAATGTATTTATCTGTGTCACTTGCGTTTACATCATTTATGTCCAATAAAATGGAGCAGTTACTGCTATTCATAGAAGAATCCATGCAGTGCAGAAGCAGGCCATTCGGCCCAATCAATCTGCACCGACCCTCCGAAACGGCACCCGACCTACGCCCACTTCTCCGCCCTAATCCTGTAACTACGCAACCCCACATAACCTGCACATCTTTGGACTGTGGGAGGAAACTGGAGCATCGGGAGAAAGCCCACGCAGACACGGGGAGAAGTACAAACTCCACGCAGTCACTCAAGGCCGGAATCGAACCCAGTCCCTGGTGCTGAGAGGCAGCAGTGCTAACCACTGTGCCACCGTGGGGGAACACAACACACATCTTGAATGTGTCAATGTCGCTCAAGCTTAATTTGTTACTGAGCTTAAGAGGGCAATTGAGAGGCCAGAGAAAGTGGTAGAGATGGTCGACATGCTGTCGAGCCAGCTCCTGCTTCCCCATAATGCCCTGATGTGATCATAGCAAATATCTAGTGATTGAAATGTAACATTATCCAAAGGAAACTGACAAAGCAAAATCAATATTAATGGAAACAGATGTCTGTCATGAGAAAGACTCTAATCAATTCTTACTAACAATATGGGGGAGTGTGTACATCAGTTTCAGGATCAGATGTCCTTGGATAACATTGTAGTTTTGTAGTCGGTTTGATTTCTCCAATCCAAAGGTACTTACGCACAAATGATTGTTGAGTCGATCAGGAAACAGATAAGAAGATGTTCATCATTTTGTACTGGCCAGCACATACAGTTCTGACTTCAGAATCTTCCATCTTTCTCCAGCCGCACTAACTTGCACCTATTGATCACTGTCTAGCCCACTCTGTCTCAATGCTAGTTTGTGATGTGATTGTGGAGTGTGATGTTTTTCACCCAGGAATAAGTTGCTGGTCTATACCCAGGAGATTGGAGGTAATTGGACTACTCTTTGAAAGTGCTTGGACAGACACAGTGGGCCAAACGGCCTCCTTCTGAGCCGTACACTTACATAATAAAGAAATAATTTCCATTTAAACAGCGCCTTTCACAACCCAAAGCATTTTAACAGCCTGAGAATTACCTTTGTATCCACTACTGCAATGAAGAAAATGGCGCAACCAATTTGCCCACAGAAAACCCCACAAACACTGTGCTGATAATGACCAGAAAATCTATTTTCTGAGTGATGTAGCTTGGAAGATATACAAGGTGACCAGAGCACCAGAAGAATTCCCCTTCTCTTCTTCACAACTCAAAGGATGTGGGTGTCGTCGGCTGGGCCAGCATTCATTGCCCATCCCTAATTGCCCTTGAGGAGGTGGTGGTAAGCTGCATTCTTGAGCCGCCACCATGCATATGGTGTGGGTATGTCAGAGGGCCTTTTACATCCACCTGACTGGACTGAGGAGGCCTTGGTTTATTGTCACGCCTGAAAGACAACGCCTGCAACAGTGCAACACTCCATCAGTACTGTACTGGACGGTCAGCTTGGGAGTTTGTCCTTGAACCGATAGTCCACCAACTGGGAGACGACAGCGTCAGCCCCCAAGTCACGGCTGTTAGGCGAATATCGACTCTTATTCATACAAGAAACTGAGTTGAAAAAAATTGCGGTAGTGCTGGTATTACGTGTGCTTCGAGACACGAGGGTTACAATGGGGCAGGTGGCAGGATCTTCCGGCCCCACCGTTGCCTACAGGGTGTTTCCCGTGGAATTGCATTCCTCATCGCGGCAGGGGTGCGCCATCAGCGACACCGCAATATCTCGCTAGTGTGAACGGCCAGAAAGTCCCACCCCATATTCCAGACTGGCAATCCAGTGCCCTACCGAGGGAGTGCTGCATTGCCACAGGTGCCACTTTGCAGGTGATTGAAAAGGGGAGTCCCTTTTTCCCTTCCACTGGCTCAGGTATTGGTATTATTTTAAAATAAAGGACAGGAAATTCTCCCCCTGTTTTGGACAAAATCCTTCCCTCACCCAAAACAAAACCCAGCGCCTCACCGCAACACGTCCATTTAACATCATCCAACGTTTCACTGAGCTGTAGAGGAGCGCAATCAGACAAAACTGAGGAAACGTTAGGACAGGTGACTAAAAATTTGGTTAAAAAGTAAAGTTTTAAATTTACTTGTGGAATTTTGTGAGAAGATGAGCTGGCATGTGGGTGTAGGGAATGTCGGAGCACAGCAGCGAAGGCAATTTATTGGACTGGATATTTCCGACAGATATAACAAGGGACAATTTGCTCTTAGATGTGATTTAACTAAATGGGAACAAAGTCCCACAGTGAGCGCATTTAGCCACATGTTTCCCGGCACTGCTATTAAACATCACTCGGGTTAGATAAGGGGCCTCAGCGGGGAACGCGCTGTCAAGGCCACACATAGCCCAGCTTCCTGCACTGAGAAGCTCCGCTCACCGTATCTTCTCAGTGTAGCGAGAGATTGGGACGCCAATTAAATATGGCGTCATGATATCGCCACTGTGCAAAAAATGCCACCTTGGCAATGCCAACCTGGTACTCTAGCAGTGCCCCTGCCAGCTGGAAGTGCAACCTGGGCAACTTGGCAGATCAAGGCTGTGCCAGAGTGCCAAGGTGGCATCAGCAGTGCCAGGGTGCCAGGTTGGCAGTGCCAGGGTGCCATGGTGGCATCAGCAATGCCAGGGTGCCATTGGCAGTGCCAGGGTGCCAAGGTGGCATCAGCAGTGCCAGGGTGGAAGTACCAGGGTGCCAAGGTGGCATCAGCAGTACCAGGGTGCCAGGTTGGAAGTACCAGGGTGCCAAGGTGGCATCAGCAGTGCCAGGGTGTCAGGTTGGCAGTGCCAGGGTGTCAGGTTGGCAGTACCAGAGTGCCAAGGTGGCATCAGCAGTGCCAGGGTGCCACACTGCCCAAAGTGCACAGACCCAGGGACCTGACCCAAGACCCCAACCCCCGAGTGCTAAACCATCTGGTCCCTGTCTGTGGAGGCCAGGACTAAACGGGGCTCGCCTGAACTCTCGAGGCGAAGTTGATAGATCCCAATGCCTCGGGTGCCTCGGAACACTGCATATTAACGCGCTGTCTCATTCTAATCTGCAGATTTTCCAAAAAGTGATCCCACCCACAATGTGCAGGATTGACATTGCAACACCTCGCGAGATTTCACGTGATCTTGTGAGGCGTTGCGAGCCAGGAAGAACTCGGGAGCGGGGTCTCCCGGCTTCTATCGGCCACGTTGCGCAGCAGCGCGTTGCTTTTCGGACACAGCGTGGCCGTTCGATCGTGTCCATTAGCATACAGTGTAGCCCCAGAGATTCACTGACCTGGTCTGTTTGGCTTGAAACAAAACACAATTCTGGACAGCGACAATTTGGAAAGAAGTTCATGCTCATGGATGTTAGGTATGGAGAGCTGAAAGCTCATTTCCACTCTCCTCAATCTGCCAGCGTTAATCTCTTTCAGGGTCCGTTGAAGATCTGCACAAGTTCCTGCGACCCCACTCCTGCAGGAGTAATCTTTCTTATATACCATTGTGGACTTCCTACTTAACCTATTCTTTGTTCCTTTTGACTGAAATGAAGTTGAAAGTTTTAAGTTATGGATTCATGCACACTGGGAGTTGAGCTGGAACTCGCATGGACTAGTTGGTAGCATACCCGCCTCTTGAGCGACAAGGGTTCAACTCCCACTCCAGGGCTCGAGCCCAAAAGCCAAGGCGGCTCTCCAATGCAGCATCGAGCGAGTGCTGCGCTGTCGGAGGTGCTGCCTTTTGGATGAGGTGTTAAATGGTGCCCACCCTCTCAGCAAGGGGTAAAAGGTCTCCTGGCACAATGTTGAAGGAGAGCAGGGCAGTGATCTCTGATATCCGCACTAATATTCATCCCCCAATAAACATCGCAAAAAATAGATAATTTATACATGAAGAGTGGCAGAGGACTGCTGGCACCGAGAATGCCCAAGCCCCGTGTGCTGAACGTAGGTATATATTGTATTATAGGTATTTGTTGCAGTAAGGATTAAAAGACTGTGTTAATGTGTGTATGACTGCTGCGGTAGCGTTTTTTCCAATCCTGGTTTACAAGACAGCTCAGCTTTTTGGCAGCCAGAGGTGCAATTAAAGCATCGTAAAAGGTTGGCTCATCGGATTTTTTGTTTATATGAAGGGGGGTCCCCTGTGGAGTAGTTAATTAGAGACATTGTGTTCAGTTAGTAAGATGATGTAGTTAATGGGAGGAGCCAAGAGCTGAGGTAGTCAGGTGTTGAGGTTTCAGTTTAGGCTTTAGATTGGATGTGAACAGAAGTCAAGCATCTGCTCTCGGTACAGTTCAGTTTTTTTTTTGTTTTTTTAAATTTAGATTACCCAATTATTTTTTCCAATTAAGGGGCAATTTAGCGTGGCCAATCCACCTACTCTGCACATTTTTTTTGGGTTGTGGGGGCGAAACCCACGCAGACACGGGGAGAATGTGCAAACTCCACACGGACAGTGACCCAGAGCCGGGATCGAACCTGGGACCTCAGCGCCGTGAGGCGGTTGTGCTAACCACTAGGCCACCGTGCTGCCCTGGTACAGTTCAGTTAAACATCTCTAGCAGTTTCTTTCCAAGTAATTCAAAGTTTTATATTTTTATTTTACTTTTTT
Organism: Scyliorhinus canicula; assembly: GCF_902713615.1. Lineage (NCBI taxonomy): Eukaryota > Metazoa > Chordata > Chondrichthyes > Carcharhiniformes > Scyliorhinidae > Scyliorhinus > Scyliorhinus canicula. The sequence continues at coordinate 74,645,119 of NC_052165.1, forward strand.
TTTTAAATATAAATTTACAGTACCCAATTATGTTTTTCCAATTAAGGGGCAATTTAGCATGGCCAATCCACCTAACCTGCACATGTTTGGGTTGTGGGGATGAAACCCCCGCAGACAAGGGGAGAATTGCAAACTTCACACAGACAGTGATCCAGGGCAGTGATCGAACCCTGGTCCTCAGCGCCGTGAGGAAGCAGTGCTAACCACTGCACCACCGTGCCGCCCTCTGTTCAGAGTTTTAAGTTGGGAGCTGGAAGTCAAGCTATGAAAGCAGGGCAGCACGGTGGTGCAGTGGGTTAGTGCCTCACGGCGCCGAGGTCCCAGGTTCGATCCCAGCTCTGGGTCTGCACATTCTCCCCGTGTTTGCGTGGGTTTCGCCTCCACAACCCAAAGATTTGCAGGCTAGGTGGATTGGCCACGTTAAATTGCCCTTAATTGGAAAAAATGAATTGGGTACTCTAAATTTAAAATAACTTTTTTTTTTAAAAAGCAGTGAAAGCAGTTTTTTTTAAAAAGCAATGAAAGCAGTTTTCTGAAGACGTCAGCTAAAGATCCTGCATGGTTTTGACAGGGTCAGGTCTCTTTCTTCAAAAAGGTTTCTCAGTTTCAAAGTGGAGTTTCAAGACATCTCCTAACAGCGAATATTCCCGAGTGCTAACTGTGTTTAAAAGTGGATTGGGGTCTGGGATGGTTTGAATGGAAGTAAAGATAGCAGTTAAGGGTTATTGTGTCACTGCATTGATTAGCATTGTCCTGTGTGATGGTAAAGATATTCTAATACTGTGTTAGTAATAAAGTTTATTTTAATATACCACATCCCTATTTCACTATTGCAGCGAAGTATCCTATGCTCCCTGTCTTACAAGACTAAAATAAGATATTGGGGTTTCAGTCTGGTACCCTAGCCACTGCTGGGGTCGGACAGGGATTGTAATATCACACCATAAATATCTGCTAGGTACAATGGCATGGGCCATTCCTCTCTGAGGTACAAGTGCCCCACATTGAGGGCTGTGCCCATAACTGCCCAATATCAAATTTATTTGACACTGGAGTGTAACTGCGTGTGATCTGAACTGTTACCTGGCTCTTTCACACTACATCTGCTTCTTCAATAGCCTCATCGCTTGCTGTTTGTGGGAGCTTACTGTGCTCCAATTGGCTGCTGCATTTCACACATCGGGACAGTGAAGATACTACAAACGTTCTTCACTGGCTGTAAGGCACTTCGAGACGCCCAGTGATTGTGGAAAGCCTGAGATAAACACACGTCTTTCTTTCTTTCATTCTGAAAACACACTTTACAATCCTTACACCAGTGGGGAAAACAGAACGTTCATCACACCAGGCTGGCTTGGATGAGAATGTAGAGCCCAGAGGGGTAAAAATTCCAACGCAGCGTGGAACAGGGACACTGATCTTTGTAGGTGTCACTCACCCAGGGAGCTGAAGAGCTATAACTCAATTAACAGTGAATTCCCCGTTCACGGTCGCTCGAGGCGCTCAGAACAGCCCTGGGGTTATGGAGAAGCACGTTCCCTGAATTGCATTAGCTTTCCACAAGCAGCTGCAACACAGTGTAAACGCAGGAAGACGCAGCTCTGAATATATGATCTCCACCGTGGAATGAAAATAAACACCGGGCAGTTCTCCAGTTTTTTTGAAGTCCCCGAGAAATGGTAAGACACACATTTGTTGCATTCCCAACCAACAGTTTCTGACAAATGTAAAACCTCTCACTGTACGTCGAGTATCAATCAGCAACGGAGCTTTGAACACTCAAGGGGTGGCACAATGGTTTGCACTGCTGCCTCACAGCGCCAGGGATCCGGGTTCGATTCCAGCCTCGGGTGACTGTCTGGAGAACATAGAACATAGAGAAATGCAGCACAGAACAGGCCCTTCGGCCCACGATGTTGTGCCAAACTTTTGTCCTAGTTTAATCATAGTGTCCAAAATTCTATGATAATCTAAGGGCAATTTATCATGGCCAATCCACCCAACCTGCACATCTTTAAACTGTGGGAGGAAACCGGAGCACACGGAGGAAACCCACGCACACACGGGGAGGATGAGCAGACTCCGCACAGACAGTGACCCAAGCCGGAATCGAACCTGAGATCCTGGAGCTGTGAAGCAATTGTGCTATCCACAATGCTACCATGCTGCCCTTAAGAACAAATTAATCTACACCATTATTCTACCATAATCCATGTACCTATCCAATAGCTGCTTGAAGGTCCCTAATGTTTCCGACTCAACTACTTCCACAGGCAGTGCATTCCATGCCCCCACTACTCTCTGGGTAAAGAACCTATCTCTGACATCCCCCCTATATCTTCCACCATTCACCTTAAATTTATGTCCCCTTGTAATGGTTTGTTCCACCTGGGGAAAAAGTCTCTGACTGTCTACTCTATCTATTCCCCTGATCATCTTATAAACCTCTATCAAGTCGCCCCTCATCCTTCTCCGTTCTAATGAGAAAAGGCCGAGCACCCTCAACCTTTCCTCGTAAGACCTACTCTCCATTCCAGGCAACATCCTGGTAAATCTCCTTTGCACCTTTTCCAAAGCTTCCACATCCTTCCTAAAATGAGGCGACCAGAACTGCACACAGTACTCTAAATGTGGCCTTACCAAGGTTTTGTACAGCTGCATCATCACCGCACGGCTCTTAAACTCAATCCCTCTGTTAATGAACGCTAGCACACCATAGGTCTTCTTCACAGCTCTATCCACTTGAGTGGCAACTTTCAAAGATCTATGAACATAGACCCCAAGATCTCTCTGCTCCTACATTGCCAAGAACCCTACTGTTAACCCTCTATTCCGCATTCATATTTGTCCTTCCAAAATGGACAACCTCACACTTGTCAGGGTTAAACTCCATCTGCCACTTCTCAGCCCAGCGCTGCATCCTATCTATGTCTCTTTGCAGCCGACAACAGCCCTCCTCACTATCCACAACTCCACCAATCTTCGTATCATCTGCAAATTTACTGACCCACCCTTCAACTCCCTCATCCAAGTCATTAATGAAAATCACAAACAGCAGAGGACGCAGAACTGATCCCTGCGGTACACCACTGGTAACTGGGCTCCAGGCTGAATATTTGCCATCCACCACCACTCTCTGACTTCTATCGGTTAGCCAGTTCGTTATCCAGCTGGCCAAATTTCCCACTATCCCATGCCTCCTTATTTTCTGCATAAGCCTACCATGGGGAACCTTATCAAATGCCTTACTAAAATTCATGTACACTACATCCACTGCTTTAACCTTCATCCACATGCTTGGTCACCTCCTCAAAGAAGTCAATAAGACTTGTAAGGCAAGACCTACCCCTCACAAATCCGTGCTGACTATCCCTAATCAAGCAGTGTCTTTCCAGATGCTCAGAAATCCTATCCCTCAGTACCCTTTCCATTACTTTGCCTACCACTGAAGTAAGACTAACTGGCCTGTAATTCCCAGGGTTATCCCTATTCCCTTTTTTGAACAGGGGCACGGCATTCGCCACTCTCCAATCTACCCTGTGGCCAAATGGGTTCAATTACCAAAGCCTGCGCACACACACAGAATGGAGAGGGTGCGGAGGAGGTCGAAAGCAACTAAAGTATCAGCAGTGCCAGGGGCACAATGGTCTTGCACAGCTTCTAATTCCCTTTGCTGCTCAGAAAGTGACAAAACTGACAGCATAATGGCAACCAGGCCACAAAACCTGTGGCAAGAGTCCTCAGCCAGGGAGCCATAGGAATGGTCCCCGGACAATCAGGAGGATGCGAGACGGCAGAGCACAGACTGGGAGGGGCAGATGCGATCCCCTCCCAGAGGGAAGCCGAAGGCTTCTGGAAGGGGCAGGGGAAGTATCGCTGTTTCACTCAGCACCCAAGGAGTGCATTAAGAAACACTTACATTCTGCAGTTCCAACCTCCCCTTCCACAGCCAGATTTCCGGAGATCCAGTGGTTAGCACTGCTGCCTCATGGCACCGAGGTCCAGAGTTCGATCCCGGCCCCGGGTCACTGTCCGGGTGGAGTTTGCCCATTCTCCCCGTGTCCCCCCAACCCAAAGATGTGCAGGTTAGGTAAATTGGCCATGCTAAATTTTCCCTTACATTGAAGCATTTTGAAAAAGGTTTCCTGAGCTCAGGGGAAACCAGTGCAGCAATCGTTCAATTTAAACCCGTCTCCCAACGGCACTGTGAGAGCCCGATTTAAATAGATTACTGGGAAACAAATTGCTGACACAGCACGTTACCACTGTCACAGCTGACACAGCACGTTACCACTGTCACAATATCAGCAGCGCTTGCACAACAGTATTGGGGTCACATTTTGTTATTTGTCTTTTAAGATTGACTCCCCACAACTTCTATATATACACAGCCCTATTACTTACACACACACTCCCCCAAATACACACACTCTCTCTGGAATACACAGATAGGCCCCCTAATATGCACAGACACACACATGCACAGTCCCCTAAATACATACACACACACACGATCTCTCGACCCTCTAACCGTGGCCACAGGAACCCCTCCCACCCCCACGCTAGGGGGTCCTCAAACTCCCTCACCCTACAAGTGGAATGGGTAGCACAGGGTAGTGGAGGCAGAGGCAGCTGTAGCCAGTCTTCCTAGAAGGATGGAGGGCAGTTCTAGCCAGGCACACCTGGATTGGAGATGCTGGGCCCCAGGGCCCACAAACATGGCCTCAGTAGAGGGTGGGTCAGGGCATCACATGTCTCCCTGCCATCCTGGTCAGTATATGGCCCTTCAAGGTGCGCTCCAGTGGCCACACAACACAGCCTGATGGTCCTCATCAACTTGCTCCTCTGACGAGTTGGCACCCTCTTCCACATGGTCCATCGCTATTCCACTCGTCTCTGCTGGGCACAACATATGACCAAGACACACGTGCACAAACGACACAAGTACATGATACACGCACACGACATACACTTTGACAAATGACACACACAATGACAAACGAATCAAACACAATGACAAACGAATCAAACACAATGACAAACGACTCACACGTGACGAACGCACACAAGACATGGACACGAGAAATGCAAACATCAAGACATCACGAGACACGCACACACGACACATACACACACAACACATACACATCACCATACACATCACGCGACACACATGACCCGACACACATGACCCACCACGCACGAGATACCACACACGAGACACCACAACACATGGGGCTGGATTCTCCGTTTCAGCAGCTAAGTGCTGGCTCGAACGGAGAATTAGCGGGCATTTTATGACGGAATAATCGGCGTTTGCCCCTCACCAATTCCAGGACCAGTGACGGTCTAGCCCCAAGCTCCCAGACTGAAAACGGATGGAAAATGGCAGGGTCCCTGGCTGCCCACGCGCACAGTGACAACCTGCAGCGGTCGTGCAGTACAATATGGCACTGGCTGCGCGCGGACCCAAACCGTCATCCGTGACTCCACAGGTCACCCCCCCCCCCCGGCCATCCCCCACCAGTCCCCCCAGCCCTCAAGGAAGCCTCCCCCAGCCAGCGGCATGGACCCCAGCTGAGTGTGGCGGCGCTGGACACAGTCCACAGGAGCCACACCGGGGTTCCCGGCCGCTGAGACCGCGCATGTCCCACGCGGTGGAAAGTTGGCCCCTTGGAGGCAGAGTGATGCAAAATCAATGGACACGAAACGTGGGTGAAGTCCGAAACGAAAGGCTTTAATCAGCAAGAAGTGACCCCATCAGCAGACGTATAGAAATGGCCTGACTTCTGGGGGACACTGGTTCTTATACCCCGCCTCGTATGCGGAGCTACCTTCCTCTTAGCCGATAGGAATACAGAGAACACAATACTTGGGCCAATGGGCAGCGAGCCCTCTGCACCAATGGCAGCCTCACACTCCCAGGTACCGTAAAACCCCTAGTCATACTACCACACAGAGCATCGCGGGAGAGCCTGCCGACGACACACGCTAACACCGTTGCAACAGCGCATGACATAATGACGCCATTTCAGAGGGGGCATGGCTGGCCGGCGTCAAACTGGCATCGGCCCCGATTTGGGCACTGGAGTCAATTCTCTGCCCAATCGGCGATTACGATGTCGGCGCCAGGCAACAGAGAATCCCGCCCATGATCTCTCAGATGCATAGAAATATCTGCTTTGCGATTGAGCCCCTGGCCATGGCACTGAGGGAATCAGGGAACTGGAGGGGCCTGGTGTGGGGTGGGGAGGAGCATTGAGTGTCGCTGTACGCGGACGACCTGTTGCTGTATGTGGCGGACTCGGTGGGGGGGATGCCGGAGGTGATGAGGATTCTGAGGGAATTCGGGGGTTTCTCGGGGTATAAATTGAACCTGGGCAAGAGTGAGGTGTTTGTGGTGCATCCGGGGGATCAAGAGGAGGGGATTGGTAGGCTCCCATTGAAGCAGGCAGGGAAGAGCTTCAGGTACCTAGGGGTCCAGGAGGCGGGGAGCTGGGGGGCCCTGCACAAGCTCAACCTCACTAGATTGATGGAGCAGATGGAGGAGGAGTTCAAAAGGTGGGATATGTTACCACTGTCACTGCCGGGGAGGGTGCAGTCCGTCAAGATGACGGTGCCCCCGAGGTTTTTGTTCCTGTTCCAGTGCCTCCCCATCCTTATACCGAAGGCCTTTTTTAGGAGGGTCAACAGGAGTATTACGGGATTTGGGTGGGCACATGGGACTCCGAGGGTTCGAAGAGTGTTCCTGGAACGAGGCAAGGATAGGGGGGGCTGGCGTTGCCCAACCTCTGTGGGTACTACTGGGCGGCCAACGCAGCGATGGTGCGTAAGTGGGTAATGGACGAGGAAGGGGCAGCGTGGAAGAGGATGGAGGCGGCGTCTTTTGCGGGCACGAGCCTGGAGGCGCTAGTAACGGCGCCGTTGCCGCTCCCTCCAACGAGGTATACCACGAGCCTGGTGGTGGCGGCTACCCTCAAAATTTGGGCGCAATGGAGACGGCACAGGGGAGAAATGGGGGGCTCGATGGAGGCCCCGATACGGGGGAACCATCGGTTTGTCCCAGGGAGCATTGATGGCGGATTTCTGGGCTGGCACAGGGCAGGGGATAGGAGGTTGAGGGACCTGTTTGTGGAGGGGAGGTTCGCGAGTTTGGGGGAGTTAGAGGGGAAGTTTGGGCTCCCCCCGGGGAACATGTTTCGGTACATGCAGGTTAGGGCGTTTGCCAGGCAGCAGATGGAGGGGTTCCCCTTGTTGCCCCCACGTGGGGTACGGGACAGGGTGCTCTCGGGGGTGTGGGTCGGAGGAGGGAGGATTTCGGACATATACCGGGTAATGCAGGAGGTAGACGAGGCCTCGGTGGAGGAACTGAAGGGTAAATGGGAAGAGGAGCTGGGTGAGGACATTGAGGAGGGGACGTGGGTGGATGCCCTGGAGAGAGTGAATTTCTCCTCTTCCTGTGCGAGGCTTAGCCTCATACAGTTCAAGGTGCTGCATAGGGCCCACATGACTGGGTCAAGGATGAGCAGGTTTTTCAGGGGAGAGGACAGGTGTGCTAGGTGCTCGGGGAGCCCAGCGAACCACGCCCATATGTTTTGGGCGTGCCCAGCGTTGGGGGAGTTTTGGAAGGGGGTAGCAAGGACGGTGTCGAGGGTGGTGGGATCCAGGGTCGAGCCAGGCTGGGGACTCGCAATTTTTGGGGTTGCAGTGGAGCCGGGAGTGCAGGAGGCGATAGAGGCCGGTGTTCTGGCCTTTTCTGGACTTCCTGGCGGAATGGTAGGGAAATAGGCCGATAGCAGCAGCAAACCGGGGGGGGGGGGGGGGGGGGGGGGGGGGGGGAGAAGAACTGTGCACATGGGTTTGTGGAGGGTGCTATCTCTCTCTTTTTTGTTTTTTTCTTTTTTCTTTTTCTTTGTTTTTGTTCTTTCCTTTTGTTTGAAGTTGCTCTTGAAGCTGGGGGGGGGGGGGGGTATTGTTCATGGGTGTTAACTCTATTAACATACAAACGCGGTAAGAGGTTTATATTTTGTATTTTGTAAAAATTTCAATAAAAACTATTTAAAAAAAAAGAAATATCTGCTTTGCTGCTTGCAACATCCTGCCAAACAAAACAATTTACTCTAGCACTTTAGTACATTGCTGATCTGTAATAAAAACCTACTGAGCTTCCAGAGCAACTTACTTCGCTAGAACTTTGGTACTGCAGCAAAAATAAGTAATCACAAATTAAATCTGCAGAACAGCCAGATTTAATATTGACACCAGCGGAGAAACTGGTCCTCGTGCTGGAATGCATCGGAAAATCGGAAATCACACAAAGCGTGCAATGAAATGAAATGAAAATCGCTTATTGTCACGAGTAGGCTTCAATGAAGTTACTGTGAAAAGCCCCTAGTCGCCACATTCCGGCGCCTGTCCGGGGAGGCTGGCACGGGAATTGAACCGTGCTGCTGGCCTGCTTTAAAAGCCAGCGATTTAGCTCAGTGAGCTAAACCAGCCCCTTACAATGGAGTAAAGCCATGGAAAGAAAACCATTTAAAACACAGTTGGCTACCAATGGGAGATGGACCTTGATTGGTGACCTGGGGTGTGATATACTTTTGACCTCTTATAACTAATTTCCATTGGAGAAGCTGTGGTTGTTGAGAGGAGGTTTTATGGAGCTGTCCATGAGGGGCCTGGACAGAGTAGTTAGAGAGAAATTGCTCCCATTAGAGAAGGGTTTGAACGAGAGAACATTGATTTAAGCTGATTATCAAAAGTAGCAACTGCAACATAAGGAGAAACATTTATTGCGCAGCGAGTGGTTAGGGTCTGGAATGCACTGTCTGAGAGTGTGGTGGAGGCAGATTCACACAGCGAGTGGTTAGGATCTGGAATGCACTGTCTGAGAGTGTGGTGGAGGCAGATTCACACAGCGAGTGGTTAGGATCTGGAATGCACTGTCTGAGAGTGTGGTGGAGGCAGATTCACACAGCGAGTGGTTAGGGTCTGGAATGCACTGTCTGAGAGTGCGGAGGAGGCACATTCAATCTGGGCTTTCCAAAGGATATTGGATAATTATCTGAATAGAAATGTTTTTGCAGGGTTCCTGGGGAAATGTGTACGGAGTAAGATGAGGTGAGTGGATCTGGCAGAGAGGCAGCACAAAAATGATGGGCTGAATAACTTCCTGCTGTGACATGACCATTCTATGATTAACCTTGGCGGAGGCTTGCAATGATCCATCTTCCAACTGGATAATTAGATTTTTCTGGTCTTTTATCTATCCTTGTTCCAAGGGTTTGCTGCACGATGAACAATATCTCTCCATTGATTTCTATTCTCCGTTGCCTTCACTGCCAGTGCCACTCAAAAACAAAAAGAATCAGAACCAGCAGTCCAATTGCAAACCATGTAGGTCACCGGCAGGTTAAGGGTTGCTAGCACACCTTCACATTCATGGACTGTTTTCTTTAACCCTCTGGGGAATAATGAGGTAAGTGGATTTCAAGATGATTATCAGCCCATTGAACTGTGCCGAATACTCCTTCCATGGCCAACAGGTCCTGGCATGGGACTTGTACCAGGAGCTTGTAGTCCAACAGTTAGGGGTGTTACCCACTGCGCCACAAGGCCTCTTGTGCCTGTAGGCAATAGAATCTAGCTTTTAACTCCTGATGTGAAACCAAGCACTTGATTTCTCTGCTACAGAATGTCGAGAGGCACACTTTTGTATTATGTACATAATATATACATGGTTTTTTCCAATTAAGGGACAATTTAGCACGGCCAATTCACATACCAGGCACATCTTTGGGTTGTGGGTGTGAGATCCACGCAGAAACGGAGAGAATGTGGAAACCACATGGACAGTGACCCAGGGCCGGGATCAAAACCGGGTCCTCGGTGCCGTGATGCAGCAGTGCTAACCATTGCACCACCGTGCTGCCTTTATGTACATAATATGGGTTCTTTATTCTGGAGTTTAGGGCCTTAGTTTGGGTAGACCATCATGTTAGAATTCTTACTGCCAAAGTGAACAATAGAACTGAAGCATAGGCTTCATAAGCTAATAATTTTTACGTTCAGAGGCACACGTTACATATGATGCATCCCTCACCAACAGCACCTCTTTTAATCTGCTCCTGGCTGTGTAGCACAGGAGAGGCCCTAATTAAGACAACTAAACACCCCGTTGATATACAATTAGTGAGTCAGTACAACAGGATGAATCACCACAAGTGGTTGAAATGTCTTCCAATGTTTTCAGGTGCATCTGTGCTGCCTAAAATCTAAACAGATATCAAGGTGCAATGGTCGTCTGAATAAGATATTCATGTCCTCTAACATGTACCCTCACATGTCTCTTCAGGCTTTTCAAGATGGAATAACAGACAAAATAATGAACGCACTGTGCTTTACCACATCAGTGGCTTACTTTACTTAACTGGAGCATAATAACTCCTATCTTCTATCTTCTCGTATTCTTCCCTGTCTGGTCAAAGCTTGTCCTCTTAGCTTTTGCTTTAAACCTGACTCGGCAGCCTTTGTGGAGCTGGCTAACTGCCCGTGTTTCTGTTTTCGTCAACCTCCATCACACATTCAAAAGAAGAACGTCTGTAAGGCTGTGTTCCTGCCCTCGCATGCCTGGGACCAAAGACTTCCAATACAATGTGTGGGCGATTTTACCAATTACGGAGACTGGTGAGTGAATTGCTTCTCAGTTGTGATCTCTGGGGAAGCAATATCCGGCTGCAATTGCCTGCTAGGTCAGTCATAGAAAAACAATCTACGATTCTTCTTGGGGAGCAGTCAATCATGTTACAATCAGAAATGCACCAATAGTGTGAGGAAATACTTTTCCCATACAAAGAGTGGTTGGAGTCAGGAATGTGCTCACTGAGACTATGGTGGATGTGCTGGCCTTGGAGAGGGTCCAGAGGAAGTTCACAAGAATGATCCCTAAATGAAGGACTGGCTATATGAGGAGCAGTTGAGGACTCTGTGTCTGTACTCGATGGAATTTAGAAGGATGAGGGGGGATCTCATTCAATCTTACAGGATACCGAGAGGCCTGGATAGACTGAATGTGGAGAGGATGTTTCAACTAGTAGAAGAGAATAGAACACGAAGGCACAGCCTTAGACTGAAGGGAGGATCCTTTAAACAGAGATGAGGAGGAATTTCTTCAGCCAGAGGGTGGTGAATCTGTGGAACTCCTCCTGAGCTGTGACAATTATATAATTGTGAATAGCTTGTTAGTATTTAATCAAACGTATCCATATTTTGCCACCCGCTGTCTTAGAACTTATGCAAATACAATTTGTAAGAACAACCTTTAATTCCACCCAAATCCTTTCCTGTCCAAAAATAGCATTTCATAGAATTTACAGTGCAGAAGGAGGCCATTCAGCCCATCGAGTCTGCACCGGCTCTTCGAAAGAGCACCCTACCCAAGGTCAACAACTCCACCCTATCCCCATAACCCAGTAACCCCACCCAACACTAAGGGCAATTTATCATGGCCAATCCACCTAACCTGCACATCTTTGGAATGTGGGAGGAAACCGGAGCACCCGGAGGAAACCCACGCACACACGGGGAGGATGTGCAGACTCCGCACAGACAGTGACCCAAGCCGGAATCGAACCTGGGACCCTGGAGCTGTGAAGCGATTGTGCTATCCACAATGCTACCGGGCTGCCCAAATTTATTCATAACATTTCTAAAAGTGCATTTCAAAACTTTTCGACTTAATAATTACAAAAGGTGCCACAAAATTCAACCTCTCTCCATGCAGTGTGTTCCACTCTGAGGTGTCTCTATCCAATTGCAATTCTACAAAACAAATCCTTTCTGTGGAAATATGTTCATAAAATCCAGATCCGTGGACACCCATTCACTTGTACACTCACCAGGGAGGCTGCATGGACCCACTTAAGTGAGGGTGTTCCCCATTAAGCCATTGTAACCGGGGTGAGGGGGTCCAATCTCACAAATTCACCTACTGAAACTCGAGCAGTTTGCGATTTCCTCATACTTGCCGAATATTTCTCGCGGCAGGAGAAACAATTTGCTCTTCATCTTTTCAAATAAGCCTGACTGTGGCACAATCTATTCGACTGCTGAAATAGGCTTCAAAAATACAATCACAGCCGAGTTATGTGATTTATGAAGGAGTTCAGCGCAAGCCGCTCATGATGTATTTGATCCTGGGTTGTAAGCGAGAACACTATCCTTAATTCTGAACTGTAGCTACAATGAGAAGGCAGCTGTAGCTGCAGGTGATTTCTGGGTTTAACTCATTGATTCAGCAACTACAATATATAATGTCTGCAACAGATGGTATATTGATACAGGAGTTCTTTAAAAAATGGTTTACTAGTAACCCTGACTGAATAAAACTCTTGAGCAAACCATACTCCACAGGCAGTGTGAACCAAGATAATTTTTGCGCGAGGAAAATAGGAATAGAGATCCAGTATCTTGCCATTCAGCCCCTCTCGCCTATTCCAACCATTCAGTCATTTCATGGCTGATATTAACTACATCCACCATCCCCCCACCCTGAATCCGTAACCAGTAATGCCAGTGCCTTCCAAACATCTATCATTTTTGGATTTGAATTTTTAATTGATACCCAGGGGAGTGGTTTCCAGATTGTCATTATCCTGTGTGTGTTTCCCGTCATTACCCCTTTCCCATTTGAATGAGTTTGCGATCCATAATCATCTTTCATGGCATCAAATATGGCACAGAGCTTTGCCCCTATCTGCATCATATGTCCTTTCAGGTGATACATTAAATGGTGGTCCGGTCATCCCTGTCAGCTGGATGTAAAAGTATCTCAGTACTATTTTTTTTTTAAAAGTAGGCACATAGTCGTCCATCTCCTGATTGATATTTATCCCTCCCCCAACATAATCAAAAACATATTTTTTTTTTTTCCAATTATGGGCAATTTAGCACGGCCAATCCACCTACCCTGCACATCTTTGAGTTGTGGGGGGTGAGATCCACGCAGACACGGGGAGAATGTGCAAACTCCACACGGACAGTGACCAGGGCCAACATTGAACCCGGGACCTCAGCGGCGTGAGGCAGCAGTGCTAACCACTGCGTCACCCTGCCGCACCACCATCCAATTAGATGGCCTGGTTATCATCTCTTTGTTGTTTGTGGAAGCTTGCTGCATGCAAATCGTTTGTCATTTTTCCTACATTAATAAATGAAATGTGACTGTCTACTTTCTCTTGTTGAGTCAATGAGAGAAACCGACAGGAAATGGTGCGACGACCATTGAAACGTACATGGGATCACAGAGCCGAGGCAGGAAAGTGTCGGGTGGAAACACTCACTCATGGCAGAGAGCTGGCCAGCAACAGGAGAGATGGTTATGCAATTGAAAAAATCAGTGCACTCTTGAGACTTATGTCCTCTCTGGTGTTGTCGAGTTTATTTAAAGGCAGAGAGAAAGTGGCTGTTACCTAGAATTCCTTCCTTAGCCCTTTCAGGAATTGGATGTGTGCATATGCAGTATTGTTAACCATAACACTGCTCGAAGTGAATTCTCCACCATGTCCCTCACCCATTCTGCCCCCAACCAGTGGCATTAAATGATGCCCCTCTTCCTTTATAAATATTGCGGAACCTCAATTAAATCATACCCTCTCCCCTTATAAACATTATAACGCCTTAATTAAATCATACCCTCTCCCCTTATAAACATTATAATACCTCAATTAAATCATACCCTCTCCCCTTATAAACATTATAACGCCTTAATTAAATCACACCCTCTCCCCTTATAAACATTATAACGTCTCAATTAAATCATACCTTTTCCCCTTCTCACTATTAAAATGCCTCAATTAAATCATATCCTCGACCCTTATAACTATTACGATGCCGAAATTAAATCATACCCTCTCCCCTTATAAGAATTGCGACACCTCTCGCTCTCTCTCTCTCCCTTTACCATATTTTCTTTTTTAACTTTTCCAATTAAGGAGCAATTTAGCGTGGCCAATCCACCTACCCTGCACATTCATAGTATCCCTAGTATAGAAGGAAGCCATTTGACCTTGGGTCGAGCGCTCTTTACAAGAGTCGGTGCAGACTTGATGGGCCGAATGGCCTCCTTCTGCACTGTAAATTCTATGATAATCTACGAATACCTAGGTCCACTCCCCATCCTATCCCCGTAACCCAACTTAACCTGTTTTGGACACTAGGAGCAATTTAGTGTGGCCAATCCACCTGCACTGCATATCTTTGGGTCTGTGGGGGTGAGCCCCACGCAGACACGGGGAGAGTGTGCAAACTCCACCTGGGCAGTGTCCCGGGGCCGGGATCGAACCTGGCCCTCGGCAGCTTGAGGCAGCAGTGCTAACCACCACCACCCTCTCTCCCTTCATAACCGTTGCGACACCTCTTCTTTAAATACCTGCCATCAGGCAACACAACGCACTTCAGCTATTTTCGCTGTAATTCCCCAAGTTTCATTTTTGATGCACCTGCCTGAAATAAGTCAGGCCCCTTTATTCAGCGACTATCTCCATTTATATAAAGTATAAAGCTGCTCGTTTGACCAACATACCATCAACATAAAAGTAGCTGTCAGTGTGAAATTGAGCAAAATAGTAATATGTAGCAGTAAAGGCAGCAACGCAAGCAGTAACGCAAGTACAAAGCGTATTATGGCAGTAGTAATAATGCACATGTTTGAAACAGGAAGGTAAGGGCAGCACGGTGGCACAGTGCCCACGGCACTAAGGACCCGGGTTTGAATCCAAGCCCTGGGTTACTGTCCATGTGGAGTTTGCACATTCTCCCGGTGTCCGCATGGGTTTCACACCACAACCCAAAGATGTGCTGGTTAGGTGGATTGGCCTTGCTAAATTACCCCTTATTTGGAAAAAAATTATTGCGTACTCTAAATTTATTTAAAAATGAAAAGAAAGAGGAAGGTAATGGAGGTGGAACAGGGACATCAGTGAGCTGAGTTGTGAAGCAATGCACGGAGCAGCTTTGGTCATCAATTCGATGCACAAATGAGTTCAAGGGTCATCGGGAACCCCAGAAAGATTAATAGGAAAGGTATTTCACCAATAGACAGTGAGTGATGGTCTGAGGTCATCTTGCTTCACCTTATGGACACCTTTGTGTGGCTCATCACTAAACTGCATCGTCACTGGCAGGAGTCATTTTCCGGGAATGGAAAAGGCCCTGTTATGTTGCCCAAGTCTGAAAGACATTCTCGAAATGGAGGTCAGTGTGGAGTTTGTACGTTCTCCCAGTGTCTACGTGGGTTTCCTCCGGATGCTGTGGCTTCCTCCCGCAGTCCAAAGATGCGCAGGTTAGATGGATTGGCCATACTAAATTGCCCCTTGTGTCCAAAAAGGTTAATTGGGGGCACTGGTTTATGGGGATAGGGTGGGGGTGTGGGTTTAGCTAGGGTGCTCTTTCAGAGGGTCGGTGCAGACCCAATGGGCCGAATGGCTTCCTTCTGCACTGTAATGATTCTTCTATTCCATACAGTCTACTGTTTTGCATTTGACCAGTGTGTAATGATCTAAAATTCCATTGCTTTTTTTTGGATCTTCTCATCATATTTTTTCCGTAAATAAATTTGGAGTACCCAATTATTATTATTCCAATTAAGGAGCAATTTAACGTGGCCAATCCACCTAACCTACACATCTTTGTGTTGCGGGGGTGAAACCCACGCAGGAACTGGGAGAATGTGCAAACTCCAGACGGACAGTGACCCAGAGCCAGGATTCGAACCCGGCGCCGTGAGGCTGCAGTGCTAACCACTGTGCCACGTGCCGCCTTCGTATCATATTTGAATAATTTATCTATTCAGATTCCCAATCCTTTTTGGTTTGCCACTGGTTTCCAGTTTGTCACCATCTGGAAAGTCCCCTGTTTTTTCCATTTTTAATTCTAAAATGGATGACCTCACAATTTGCCCTTGCACTATTATATCATTGTCATTCTAAGCCTCTGCCTACACTGCTTACCTACCTTTTCGGCCATCAGAACATTTGGCTATGCGGCATCCTATCCTATCACTTAGATTTTTAATGCATCACCATGGGCACGGACCACCTGCACCCCAACAACAGACTATCTAATGGCGCTAATTGGTCAGCTGTTTAGGGAGGTAATCAGAAATTAATCTCACCAATTGGGAGCAGTCTCAGACATTGACCAAACTATAATTTGACCATCGGCGTTCCAATTAGCACGGAAATATTGTGATTGCTGAATTGTCTTTATAACCTCCACTATTCAATTGCTAGAGAATCCTGTCCACAACTATTTTATATCTCCATATTATTTGTACATGTAAATGTTTAAGTGGGGATAATTAGTGCCTGTAAACAAACAGTAGTCTGTTCGCAGACAAAAAGCAATGTCTTTTTTTTTTAATTCTGGGCCAGCATTTATTGCCCATGAGGGGATATTTAAGAGTTGACCATATGCTGTGTAGACTAGACCAGGTAAGGATGGCAGATTTCCTTCCCTAAAGAGCATTAGTGAACCAGATGAGTTTTTACGCCAATCGACAATGGTTTCATGGTCATCATTAGGGTTTTGGGGGCAGCACGGTGGTGCAGTGGTTAGCACTGCTGCCTCACGGCGCCGAGGACCCGGGTTCGATCCCAGCTCCGGGTCACTATCTGTGTGGAGTTTGCACATTCTCCCCGTGTGTCTGCGTGGGTCTCACCCCCAGAAACCCAAAGATGTGCAGGGTAGGTAGATTGGTCACACTAAATTGCCCCTTAATTTTTAAAAAAAGAATTGGATATTTTAAATTTAAAAAAAGATTTCAATTCCATGTTGGGATTCGAACCTGGATTCCCAGAGCAATACCTTGGGTCTTTGGAACACTAGTCCAGTGATAATATCATTACACCACTGCCTCTGACTTGTCCCAAGATGATTTGAAATAATCTATTCATTCCATTGGTAGATGTGTGTACTCCGAGTAGAGTAGACGGTTGGTGAGGTGAACTCATGCTCAATCCAAACTGGTTGATGCAAGACAACTCGATGACCTAAACTTAAGTCATCATTCAATTCTAGACTTAACGTTGGGCAATAAACATTCAAACGGTGCATTAGTGATGAGCTACACGGAGGGAGGTAAGGAGTTGGCTGGTTCCCTTGACGTATTGGGTGTTGAAACCCAACAGATTTTGCTGCCTGACCACCATCACATAATTCATGTCTGCTGACGTGGGCAGGTCTGGGGACAGAAAGAAAAAAATCCTTAAAAATGCATTGCCCATTATTTTGCTTTCTGCAAGGGGTCTTCCCAACTCCAATAATCCAGAGATGTACAAGGAAAAAAACAAGTGATCCCATGGTGCTAAGCTGAAGATACATGGGCAGTGGGGTTGTCACCCCGGGCACTAGCTGATATACATCCGGGAATTGCAGCTCCGATAGGATATTTTAATTATTCCCAGCATTTACTGGGAGCCACGTTGTGTGTGGAATTCTAGTCAGGGCCAGAGATTGTCACTCGTGAGAGAATAATAGTCTCAACAAAAGAATGACAGCTTCTTTCTGTTCCCTCCAGATTTAATTTCTCTTTATGAAGAGGGGGTGGAAGAATTAACTTTAACAGAATTAACAGGCAACGGGTACAGATTGTATGAGAATGTGAAAAGCTCGCCACTCCAGGATTAGGAAGATTGGAATGTAGAACAGAAGTAAACTATTCTTCCTCATTCTGCTATGCCATTTAGTGAGATCATGGCTGGTCTGTATTTTAACTCCATCTACTCATCTTTGTTTTATAATCTTTAAAACACTTACTAAACAAAAAGCTATCAGTTTCAGTTTGGAAATTTCCTTTAAACCCCCAGTTTGGGATGGGACGGTGATGCAGTGGTTAGCACTGCTGCCTCACGGCACTGAGGACCCAGGTTCGATCCCGGCCCGGGGTCACTGTCTGTGTGGAGTTTGCACATTGTCCCCGTGTCTGAGTGGGTCTCGCCCTCACAACCCAAAGATGTGCAGGGAAGATGGATTGGCCTTGCTAAATTGCCCCTTAATTGAGATTAAATCATTGGGATAATTTTTTTAAAAACAGCTTTTAACAATTGTTTGTCCACCAATCCTTGCCCGAAGCTAGGGGGATTCTGGACTTTGATCTTTATGACACTGTCAGAGATCCTGGGGGGTGGGGGTGTTGAGGATGGCACCGTGTCCATCAGTGGAGATCTTCGACATTTTGGAGCTGCCGGAGCTACTGGAGGGGAGGAGGGCCAATGCCGTGGCCTTTGCCGCTCTAATTGTTCGGAGGTGAATCCTATTGGGTTGGAGTTGGCGAGGGGTTCTGCGGCTGGAAAGGTTTGAGAAAGCCTGGATTAACTGGTCGCTGGTTACACAAAGTGTGTAGTGTCACGGAGTGTTTCCAGGTATTGTCTCAAAGTTTACTGTCATCAATATATTGGTATGTAAGTGTGTATATTTTACTCTTTAGGTGAGTGAGTCCATTTGAAACACCCCAGCATCAAAGCCATTTGTACTTAGAAGGAAAAGTTAGTTTATTTTACACTCTTGCTCTGGAGCTGGCAAAGGAAGCTGTGACACACACATGTGCACATGCACACATGCACACATGTGCACATGCACACACACAATGTGCACATGCACACACACACACACACGTGCACATGCACACACACACACATATGCACACATGTGCACATGCACACACACATGCACACGCACACATGCATTCACATACATACACATGTGGAGGCACAAGCACATATGCGCACACGCAGACACGCTCATTCATGCACACACATGCATGCATGCACATACACCTATGCGCACACATGCACAAATTAATTACAGGTGAAGGTAAAAACAGTGCTTATAAAATATGAAACCAACCTCTGCCTATATTGTTCGTCTGGCATTTTCAAGTTGAGATTTTTTTTTTTTTAATTCTTCCACAGGCCAACATTTTCATTGCCCATCCCTAATTGTCCTTGAGAAGTGAAAGTTTGGAATTATAGGATTATCCGAACAGCTGCAAGCCTGTGAATCGGCCAGCAGAGCTAATTAAATTCTGTGGCCTATTAAGCATCTGTGTCAAGTCTCATATGAAATTCTTTGAATCCGATTTTCTGTCCTTTGAACCACATCACCCGCCTCTCCCCCCTCCTCTCAAATTGATCGCCTGTATCTCTTCCCCCGCCCCCCGCCTTTCCCAGTCCCTTGGCCATATTGTGCCTTATTTCATTTCACCAGAGATGGTCACCCTGGCTTGTCGGATTCCTCTCTCTCCCTGGTGCAAGCAGTCAGCTTCTGCCGCTCTGAAGATGCCTGGGATTCTCGGCAGCGTGCCCTGCCTGTTCAGCATTCTTGGCAGGCAAGCCAAGATGGCCCCTGCAGCAAAATGCCAATTCATGTTCCAAATGAGGCAAGTGATAATCTGATTTACAGTTTGGGGATTCCAAATGCCTCTCCAGTCGGAGTTCATTACTCTGCTCTTCTTTGAATAGTGTTGGCCATGGGTCAGTGGTCTACACATTCATTTGTACTCCCTTGGAACCTTCCAAAAGCTTCACAAACTCTGTTGTTGGAAAAGGTCAGGTGAGACCTGGATTCCAATTTGAAAGGAAATACAGCTTTTAAAAATTTACAATGTCCTCATGTCTGCTCGACATGGCAGTAGGATTTAAAAGTGCACACAGCGGCCGTCGGGTTTGACTACAAAATGCGCTGAAAACATTGTTCGTTGGTTGCAAAGCACTTTGGAATAACTCGAGGTGTGAAAGGTGTTGTGAAGGTTGTCAGGTGTTTTCAGGAGAGGTTAGGAGGCTTGTAGGGTTGAACCCATTATTGTTAACCCATAACTCTGGACATCTCGCAGGTGCGGTCACACATGTGTGCCGCCTCATTCTAGGTCTAGGGCGGCATTTTCTAACCAATCTGGTGTTGGCTTCAGACTGAAAACCGACGAGATTCTATGCCGATGCACAGCCAAGTTGTCATTCCAGATATTCTGGCACTCAATGCACAGAGAATCTGGGCACCCAGGGGCTATACCTACCTTCTTTTAATATAAATTTAGAGTACACAATTCATTTCTTCCAATTTAGCGTGGCCAATCCACCTACCCTACACATCTTTGGGTTGTGGGGGTGAAACCCACGCACACACGGGGAGAATGTGCAAACTCCACACGGACAGTGACCCAGAGTTGGGATCGAACCTAGGACCTCGGCGCCGTGAGGCGGGAGTGCTAACCACTGTCCCACCGTGCTGCCGGCTATACCTACCTGAGCTCCCCCAGCGACCTCATCGCAATTTTTTCTTTTTTTTTTTAAACACCAGTAGTGACTAGCACTGGTGTGACATCTTGGGGTTGGGGGAGGAGGGGGGGTGAGATACAGAGAAGACCGAAGTAGCAACGTTAAGCCTGCTAATGATAGTGAAATATATTAGAATACAAGCTAATGAGGCTCAAATATATTATAATAGGCTAATGAGGCTCTTGATCTTCCTGGGCATGAACATGATCGTGCCATCGAAGGGGGTCTGGGAACATCCCGCTCGGAAATCCTCCCAGCACAAATCCCGTTTTTGGCCTGTTGCAATATTTGGCAGCCATTTCGGGAGTCACACCTAACTGTGGCCCAAGACTCTACGCCCAAGCAATGTCATCATCGTTACGTGGGCCGTACTTTTCTCCAGGCGCACATTAATCCTTGCTCTGCCGAGCACCTTCATCCTACAAAAGTTGCGATAAAAATGCCCAGGCTGTTCTCTTTCGATACAAGATCACCATTATCAAAAAGGTCTATGCATATAACCGGAGACTCCGCAAGAAGGTGCCACATCCTTACCCATTTGCTGTCCCCTTGCAAATAAGGGCCAGGCAGCCAAACCTGCTAAATCTGTTTGAGAAACGGTGTGGAAATGTAGGAAAAGTAAATTGTCACGCTGTTAGATATTTACATATGCACAGAGTGACTAAATTATAATTCAGTGATCCGGAAAATGTGGTTAACACCCAGTGTATTCAATTACCAGGTGCAAGAAAATTAGAATAGTAACATACAAGTAGGAATGTCATAGTATTATGACATTTTTATATCACAATATCTAATTATGATCGAGAACAGATGGGGCAGTTAGGATTAATATTGTTCTGTAACAGAGAGAAACTTTTCCTCTTTCGTGTCTGCTCCTCCCTTTGGTCCTCCTCAACGTGATTCGCGACCATGCCTCAGAGGGAGAATTGTCTCAAACGTCAATCCAGGGCTTAAGTCTAGGCTGGCACTTCAGTGTAGCGCTAAAGGAATGCCTCACTGCCAGAGGTACTGGGCGGGTTTCTCCGTTGGCTGGCCCCGAAATCGGGAAACACAATTGGGCAGAGAATAGGTTCCGATGCCAAAATTGCGACGGCCGCCAATTTTGACGACAAATCGCAATGCTCCAGCACCGCGACAGCCCGTCAATGTGGTCCGGAACGCACATTCAGTGGATGCCGTTTGCATATCAGTAGCGGGCCCGACCCGCTATTCTCCGGGGCCTCCACGATTCTCCGCCTCCAATGGGCCGGGTTCCCGTGGTTCATTTGTTCTTTTAGAAGTGGTGAAACTGACGTTGTGGCTGCTGAGGGAGAGAGCGGGTGTGTATGGGGGAAAGTGTCCAACATCGCCATAGTTTGCTATGGTCCGCTGGCCGGGAGGCTTCTGCCAGGGCCGGGTGGGAGCAGCGGGGGGGCGGGGGGGGGGGGGGGGGGGGGGGGGGGCGCCAGGAGGTGGGTTGTGGGGTCAGGGTGGACGGGCACACAGAACACCATTGCCACAGCTAGAAAGTCAGCCATTCAGCTGCGCACGCTGCTGACAGCCAACTTTGAACTTAGGGTCACGGGTTGTATGGGTGTCCCCCAAGCCACCCCCCCTTGGCACCCTCTGGCTCCAGCCCACCCATCAGCTGTATGGGCGTGCTCTTTTGCAACCAGTGCATTTGTTGGCTGGGATAATTGTGTGTGGGGACTGTAATGTATTGATGGAACCATCAATTCACCAGACACTTGCTTTCACATATGAACAGTGGTTTTAATCTACTTACTACAGAGCCAGCCTGTTACCCGTTGATGAACTCTCGATGAACTGCAGGCTGACTCTGGACAAGGGTATTTATACAGCAGCACAGGGGGGAGGAGTCGTGGGCGGAGCCAAGGATGGAGCCCTGTACAAACTCCTGAGCATTCCCAGAGCTACTCCCCCTAGTGGTCAGATAACGCTACTGCGCTTACAAAGGTATTGGTAAATACAGTGTGAATTACCAAGTTACATTCACCACATGTATATGTGCGGTTGCACCCCCCCTTATTCTTTTCGTTTGCAAATGCATAATACAGTGCCTCACTCACTCCAATCAGCTAGCATAATGAGTTCTACATTCAGTTACCCTGCTCTCCCAACATTAACCTTACACTAATCAACATGCTCAACTTCGCTTGTCTCCTACATCACTTTCAATTGGCAAATCTTAAAAGATGCGAGTTGCTGTGCACCTCGGTGTGGCTTACCTTGTGAATACAGCAGTATCTGCATCTCCAGGAGCACGCATGTGAAGAGCTGAACCAAGTTTTCCAAACCCAACAGTTCAAACGCTTCCCGCAGCGGAAAGTCAAACAGGGGCAACTCACTCAGCCCAGGCCGCTGGCAAATAACTGGGCCGTAGACCCCGGAGAATTTCAACGAGCGCCCAGGCGGGGGCAGGGGCACCTCGTAGAGGACATTGTGTATGTAGCTCTCCAGGGGGAGGGGCGGGGGCTGCAGGGAGCTCACCGCCTTGTGCAGCTGGAGCAGGAACTTACGGCAGGCCTGCATGAACGGCAGCGGGGTGATCAGGCAGATGCACTTCGACACGTACAGGGTGTCCCGGCTGATGTCGTAGGAGTTGTAGCGCTGCAGTTTCGCCAGCGAGGTGCTGTCCCCCTCGTCGATGCTGCTCGCCAACGAGTCCATGCTGCAGGACGACGAGGCGTAGACGCTGCTGTACTGCTCCACGTTGTGCATCTGGTAGAGGGTCTGCATGGCGCTGCAGATCTGCTTGCAGGTGACCTCCTCGTAGAAGGTGAGCACGAAGCCATAGGTACGCGAGCCATCTTCGCGGGTGATGATGAACGAATGGAACTGTGGATCTCGACTTTCCGCCTGCGTTCTGAAGGAAAGCCCTTTGGGCATGCAGAGCTGGGAGTGGGGAGGGAGGGGAAGACAAAATTATACACTTTAAATCTAAAGAACACACAAGTCTCAGCAAATAACAGAAATAATACATAACAAACTGAAAAGACCCAAGAGCGTTTCTTCACCCCTAGTAAGATGCGCAAAGTCAGTGACTTCACCCTGATGGAACCTGGCCCGGAATGACTCTATTTAACATGCTGACCATTGTCTGCATTGGTGGAGGTTGGGATGGGGCTTATAGTAGACGGTTGTACACAATGGCCGGAGTTCAGCTCTCATTGCGGTTATATTGAGTGGAAATGGCACTTGAGATGAAGATTCAAACTGTCAGACGCTGACTATGGTGGCACAGTCGTTAGCACTGTGACTTCACAGCGCCAGGGTCCCAGGTTCGATTGCCGGCTTGGGTCACTGTCCGTGCGGAGTCTGCACGTTCTCCCTGTGACTACGTGGGTTTCCTCCGGGTGCTCCGGTTTCCTCCCACAAGTCCCGAAAGATGTGCTTCTTAGGTGAATTGGACATTCTGAATTCTCCCTCCGTGTACCCGAACAGGCGCCGGAATGTGGCGACTAAGGGATTTTCACAGTAACTTAATTGCAGGGTTAATGTAAGCCTACTTGTGACACTAATAAAGATTATTATTACTAGACGCCAACATGACTTGTTTGATACAACCTTCATCTTTTAGAATGTGGCGAATTCAAGTCCCACCCCAGAGACTTGGGTACATTAACCAGACTGACAGTGCAGTGCAGCACGGGAGAGGGCCACACTGCTAAAGGTACTGTCATTTGGTTAAGGTCTTAAACTGAAGCCTCATTGGTCCTCTGAGGTTGACATTACAGATCCAATAGCACTATTTAAATGAGCAGAGATATTCTCCAGGTGTCCTGGCTGATATTTATCCCTCGTATGTGGCAGCACGATGGCACAGTGGGGAGCGCTGCTGCCTGACAGCTCCAGGGACCCCGGTTCTGTTTCGACCTTGGGTGACAGTGTGGAGTTTGCACGTTACCCCAGTGTCTGTGTGGGTTTCCTCCGGGTGCTCCGGTTTCCTCCCACAGTCCAAAAATGTGGTGAGGTGGACTGGCCGCGATAAATTGCCCCTTGGTGCCCAAGTATGTGCAAGTTCTTTGGGTTTTCCAAAAAAAAAATTTAGAGTACGTAATTGTTTTTCAATTAAGGGGCAATTTAGATGGCCTACCCTACACATCTTTGTGTTGTGGGGGTGAGACCCACGCAGACAAGGGGACAGGTTAGGTGGGGTTACAGGGATACAACAGGGGAGCGGGCCTAAGTAGGTGTTCTTTCAGAAGGTCATTGCAGACTCAATGGGCCAAATGGCCTCTTTCTGTACTGTAGGAATTCTACGTTCTATCCAAAAGCTAAGATTTTTTAAAAAATTTAGACTACACAATTTTTTTTCCCCAATTAAAGGGCAATTTAGCGTGGCCAATCCACCTACCCTGCATATCTTTGGGTTGTGGGGGTGAAACCCATGCAGACAAGGGGAGAATGTGCAAACTCCACACAGTCAGTGACCCAGAACCGGGGTCAAACCCGGATCCTCAGCGCCGTAGTCTGCAGTGCTAACCACTGTGCCATGTGCCGCCCTATCCAGAACCGAAGATGATCATCTGGGCATAATCTCATAATTGTTAGTGACAGTAGGCAAATTAATTGTACAGTTCTCTGCATCGTGACACTGCCAAAGTACTTCTGGCTGTGATGTATTTTGGGACAGCATGAAGTTAGAGTCAGAAGTTTCCAGCATAAATACAGGCCCTTTGGCCCAACTTGTCCATGCCACCCATTTTTTACCATTAAGCTAGTCCCAATTGCCTGCATTTGGCCCATAACCCTGTATAACCATCTTACCCATATAACTGTCTAAATGCTTTTTTGAAAGACAAAATTGTACCCGCCTCTACTACTGCATTTGACAGTTCATTCCAGACACTCACTCCGTGTGTGAAAAAATTGCCCCTCTGGACCCTTTTGTATCTCTCACTTTAAACCTATGCCCTCTAGGCATAGTGTTTGGTGCAGGGGCGGAGAATCAATGTTTATGCCTGAATCAGGCCCAACGCCACTCCCACGCATGAATTACGCGGCGAGGCTGGGAGGCTGTTGCCAGAGGCCCTCCCAGCGATACTCCAGTCCCGACCGGCCGATTTCCCAATGCCGTGGTTCTCATCACGTCTGGCCGGTCCGGACTCAGTCTGTGGCCACCCTGGTGTGGGGCGGGGCCTTATGGGCGCATGGGCGGCGATCGGGCGGGTCATATGGAGTGGCACAGGGCAGGTCGGTGGGACCTTGTTTGTTGGTCCAGGTCCGCCGGCTGAGTCTGCCATCGCGTTTGGCACAGCCGTTGGAGGCCGCCGCCCTGCGCATGTGCGCACTCGGAACAGGAAGTGTGGGGACTCGTATCCGCAGCTGCGTGAAGCTCCCAGGGTCTCTGCCAGCCCCCTGCAGCAAGTGAATTGATCTTTTTTTTTTCAGGAAATTCTGGAGTGAAATGCCAGTGTTTTTACGCCAGCGTGGGGAGATAGCGCCATTTTTGGAGAATCCAGCCCAGTAAGTGTCGGCATCATATTAACTGTGGTTTTCCCTCTCACTAGTTGACTGTGATGTCCAAGTCACAGCCCCAGCAGGATTGGATTGTCAATGAAACCTCGGCCCTTCTACTCTGCATGGCTTAATGCCCCTTCACTCAATTAGCACAACTTGTCTCAACATTGTCAGTGCCACGTTAGTGCCAATGGCTGACAATAAGTTACAATCATGTGGCATCATAAGTAACACTAACTGTGACAGACATTTTATATTATGCTGTTTGTCAAATGTGACTGGCAAGAAACAAGTTAAAATTGTACCGTGAAATATTAAAAATGATCAACTCACACAAAAGAGTCAAGTTGGTGACATTAAATCAAATGTACAAAGCGGAGATTAAAAAGGGACATTCAAGATGGATGCCACAACAGTAGGTGCCATCTGTGTCCGAGACTTTTTTTAAATTTTAGAGTACCCAATTAATTTTTTCCAATTATGGGGCAATTTAGCATGGCCAATCGACCTACCCTGCATATTTCTGGGTTGTGAGGCGAAACCCACGCAAACACGGGGAGAATGTGCAAACTCCACATGGGCAGTAAACCAGAGCCGTGATCGAACCTGGGACCTCGGCGCCATGAGGCAGCAGGGCTAACCCACTGCGCCACCATGCTGCCCTGTGTGTCCGAGACTTGGCCAAGAAGAAGCAACAACTTTGACTCCTCACTGGTCGACACAACGAAAAGTCAGTATTTTTCCAAAGTCGATGAGCTTGATGGCAGGAAACATGATGATTTCATGACACAACCAGCAATTATACCAGACGGCAGCATTTAACTATAGAGGGACAACTAAACAATCTCCAGCCTCCAAAATGCTTCACGGATCAGAAACAGTGCATTGTGTCTCGTGTCCACCTTTGTCTTAGGGGTTGCCATCTCGCTTCTGAGCCGTTGACCCTGGCTTCGAATCCCGGAACGCTTTGCACTCTCAGAGATACCGTCTCTTAGACGAGATGTTAAACTGCCCACTCCAGTGGGCATAGTGGATTCCGGGGTACTATTCAAAGAAGACAAGGGGGGCTCCTCCTGGCATCCTGGCCAAGCTGTATCCCTCAATTTAAAGCCAGGTCATTTATCGCATTGTTGTTTGTGGGAACATGCTGTGCACAAATTGGCAGAGGTATTTCCTAATAATAAATCAGTAAGCGACACGTCAAACGTTATTTCATTGGTCACAAGCTTCTTTAGGATGAAGTCATGAAGAGTAGTGTATAATTTAATATAAATTTAGAAGACCCAATTAATTTTTTTCCAATTAAGAGGCAATTTAGCGTGGCCAATCCACCTACCCTGCAAATCTTTTTGGGTTGTGGGGGTGAAACCCACGCAAACACGGGGAGAATGTGCAAACTCCACACGGACAGCGACACAGAGCCGGAATCGAACCTGGGACCTCAGCGCCGTGAGGCTGCAATGCTAACCCACTGCGCCACCGTGCTGCCCGAGTAGTATACAAATAAAGTCCTTTTCATTCCTTTTACAGTAAGAGCCAATAGAGAGTATATTGCTATCCTAATGGTACAGTTTTTCTTCCAGAGAAGACAGATTTTTCATTGCCAAATTATTTTTCTGGAGGTATGTACGACCCCTCCCTGTCTGTACAGTGTTCCTCAGATCAGCCTTTCCAAGGTTGCTGGTAAAGAGAAAAATAATCCCCCTCCTTCAGCAACAGTTCGGCCCCAATTAGCCAATCTACGCGAGAGGAAGAACAAACGAATGACACTGGAGGGGGAGATTCAAATTCAGATCGACACCTTCAACACTAATGAATTTAACATGATGGTTTCTTCGCCCAGGGGTTTATTGCAGCCCCTTCCCCCTCGTTGTGGGGAGGGGGAGCACGTTTATCATCATCATTTAGTTCCTTTCATTGCTTTCGAAACAGGCACCCTGGATTCGAACTAATTTGTGGACATCTCTCTGTATGAATCCTCTGGCGCTGCCGCGCCGTGACCAGGCACCAGGGGGCGGCAAAGTGCGGCCCTCTTGTTGCCTTTTATTTTTGCTTCCTGTCGTCAACAAGCTCCCTCTGCGGCCTGTCAGCCTGGCGTAGAAATGACTCATCGGAGGTCAGCAACCTGCGGCACACAAATGGGAACGTCGGCCGTGTCAGCCGGAAATAATTTCCTGCAGTTCTTCTACTTGGCACAGCCCACTGAAACAATGTGTATTTTCTGCCCAAAATCTGGCCCCTGTTATAACGGCTGTAGTTATAGAGACTGACTACACTGCTGTAAAACTTCTAATGTCCCGAACAAAGTATCTGTCTTCTCAATTGAAACAGAAAAGAATTAGTCATTTAGCCCAACAAAGTCATGATTTGGGTTGCCCGAGGGAGTGGGGAGTGGGGAATGGGGGGGGGGGGGGGGGGGGGGGGGGGAGAGAGGAGGGGAACTGGTAAGTGGTGATGGCGGGATGTGTCTAGTCACAGTGCTCCAGGTGTTGTGGGTGTGGGACAGGAAAGAGGGATAAGTTGGTCCCTCCTTGCCAAAGTTTTTGCATATGTGCTGGTTACAAACTTGCCAGTCTGGTTTCCCGCTCACCGGGATAGACGACGTTCTGAACTCCCAACTTCTACCTTGTTTTGGTGATGAGAATAGTGTTGGCAGGAAACCCTGGACACGATCCCTAGAAAAGCCCAAACACTCCCACCATTACTTTTGGGACTCTGACCCAATAATAGGCTAGTCTCCTGGGCAGAGGAGTCAAAAACCAGGGGGCATCGGTTCAAAGTAATTGGTAGGAGGATGAGGGGTTGGATTGAGGAGACATGTTTTTTCGCCCAGAGGGTGGTGGGGGATGGGAACTCACTGCCAATGGGAAATTCTCTCCCTAAACCTCATTCTGTCTTTTAGATGCTCCTGAAAACTTAAACCTCTGCCCGAACCTTTGGCCACCTGTCCTCATATCTCCTTAGGTAGTTTGGTGTCAAATTTTGCTTTATAGCATTCCTGTGAAGCCCGTTGTGATCACTGATGCTAAATGCGTTAAGTCCAAGTTGTTGTAACCCACAGTGTTTCTCTCCCTTGACTGTTGGTCACTGTCGATCGTGTCATAATATACATCCAGGTATATGATGGAGTGCAGACAGGCAGTGATTGACACACAGGATGACCAGTGAGCACACAGAACACAGCAGCCAATCACCAGACAGGACACGACCACTATAAAGCCAGGGGGCACTAGTTTTCCCGCTCTCTTTGGATCCAGCCTCTGAGACAGTCAGAGCTCGTGAGCAGCAACTAGAACAAATACCATGTGGTAGTAAGATAGTCTGGCCAGGTTAGCCTCAGGTCTCCAGTCAACTCAGCATAGTGTCAACCTATAGTTAAAGTATGTATGATAGTTAAGAGTTCAATAAAATCGAGTTGTATTTCTTCAAGTGTTGGAAGCCTGTCTCTTCACCACTGCAGTAAACGCAGTCCTCTCAGACCCAGCTTACCCAACACATCAGATTGGGCTACCATGTTCTCTGCTTAGAGATATCAAATCCGTGCCACAGACAGCGGGGTGGCGCAGTGGTTAGCACTGTTGCCTCATGGCACCGAGGTCCCAGGTTCGATCCCGGCTCTCGGTCACTGTCCGTGTGGAGTTTGCACATTCGTGTTTGCGTGGGTTTTGCCCCCACAACCCAAAGATGTGCAGTGTAGATGGATTGACCATGCTAAATTGCCCCTTAATAGTAAATTATGAATTGGGTACTCTAAATTTTTTTTTTTTAAATCTGCGCCACGATTTGGGTCATCAGTAGAGGGGTTTCAGTCTTGCAGGACACCATGGGCAACTTCAGACGCCACCGCACTGGGCCACATGTGATGTTTGACTAAAGGGCATTGAGCTCTGGGGCGGCACGGTGGCGCTGTAGTTAGCACTGCTGCCTCACTGCGCCGAGGACCCCGGGTTCAATCCTAGGCCCAAGTCACCGTCCGTGTGAAGTTTGCTCATTCTCCCCGTGGCTGCGTGGGTCCCACCCCACAACCCAAACAGGGGCTGTTTAGCACAGGGCTAAATCGTTGGCTTTCAAAGCAGGCCAGCAGCTCGGTTCGATTCCCGTAACAGCCTCCCCGAACAGGCGCCGGAATGTGGCGACTAGGGGCTTTTCACAGTAACTTCATTTGAAGCCTACTCGTGACAATAAGCGATTTTCATTTCATTTCAAAGGTGTGCAGGGTAGGTGGATTGGTCACGCTGAATTGCCCCTTAATTGGAAAAAATTGTAAAAAGTGTGTCAAGCCCCACCAGCCCATTGACAATAATCGAGGCTTTCACTGCTCAAGAGTCACTATTACAATCATCATGTTTTGAAATCATTACGGAGACAGTCGTAATTTAGTAAACACCACATGCTTTATATATCAACAGTCTGGTCTTCTAGGTATTAAAACAACTGGGCTGTTGGCAGACGCCCAGCAGGAACCAAAGATGTTCTCGGGCTCATGCATGTTCTGCAGGAGGATTGAACAGGCAGGCGGCTGCGATTCACCCACGTGTCAGCTTAGCCAGGATACGGTGACCTCATATACCTTTCAAAGTCCATCCGACTGCCTGTTTCAATCCACAGAGACTGAGCTATTCTGTCGGTTAAAATTTCACCTTAAAACGTAAATAGGTCATAGGGGTTTAAATGTGTTACTCTCACTGGCAAGATTATCAGGACCATGCATTAAAAAACAATTTGTGCAGACAGTTCATTAAAGAGAGGTTCACGCTTTAATGACCGAGTCTAACAAACTGATGAGCTGGATTAAACAGTCTCATCTTTAGGATCCCAGTCTCCTCGCCTACTCACCAATTTTTCACCCCTCCCCTCCTTGTAGCTGGGGTGCAGCGTACGGTTCCACAGGCACCAGTCACCCAGTAATGTTTAAGGTTTGCGTGAGGAGGTTCAGCAGGCCACTTCACAGTGGGCACCATCATAGCCTGGCCTGATTCAGTTGCCAGACAATATGACCACACACACCCCCCCCACCACCCTCAACAAGGTCAGTGGACAGCGATGGACCCAAATCGCTTTCCCTTCCCCCATCGCTCTAACCCAGGGGTGGTGAAGTCTGGCCTCTACAGAGGCTGTGATCAGTTAAGGCCGGCTTTCGAACAAACCTGGGGACCTTCCTGACCTTCGTCTCACTGGGTGGTCAGTCCCAGTCCATCATAATTACCCAGATCACTGGCAGCCATATTAGTTCAACCTGTGGACCAAACTCCACAACACAGGATGGCAGTGGGTTCCACTCAATTTGACGGTTCGCCCTCTCGGGTGAAAGGCCGACTTGCTGGAGAATCATAACCAACTCTTCAATAAAAACGAGACCCTTGCAAAAAGGGGGTTAATGGGGATGGGCAGTCTGGGAAGGTTGACAAACAGCGGCAGAAGCCAGCTGCAAACCAGAATAGCGGTAGAGGTGCCACCTGATGCGCACAAAGAGAAGTCCAGAGGCAAGCTGACAAAAACGGCGAGCCCAGACGGATAACTAGAGGCATTAGCCGTTGCTCAGTTGGTAGCTCACTCATCGAGTGAGGAGGTCATAGATCGGCTCACACTGAACACAAAATGAAGCACGTCTTTCAAAAGAGATATTAAGAGGATGTCCCTCTGGTGGGGTCCCTCTTTTGTCCCTCGCAAAAGTCTCCGCGGTACTCCTCAGAAGAAGAACAGGGGGATTCTTCTTGGTGCCCTGAACGATATTAATCCCTTGAATAATTCTGATTACCATCTCATTGCTGTCTTGTGGGATCTTGCTATGCATAAATTGGATGCCGTATTTCCTACGTCGCATTTTCATTTCATCCCATTTCAAAAACTCCTCAGTGGCGGCAAAATGCTTTAAAGGGGTGGGGGAAGTGGGGTTTGGCCTGAGAACACTACATCTGCAAGTTTTTTTTTTAGTTGGAGCCAATGAGATAGTGGATCAACTACAGGGCACTGCACAGAGAACGTCCTCTCTTCTTATTTAAGGTGGTGGGCTTACATGTCCACCAACCTTCAACGCAAATCAACTACTATCTGACATGAAGCTGGCTCTCATCCAAATCCCCAATGCTAATAATAACATTTCAATTCTGCTCTAACACTCAGGTTGACCAAACACATTCACAACAGATCAGCAATGTCTATCCAATCATTGAGTCATAGACTAGAATCCCTACAATGCAGAAGGAGGCCATTCCCCCATCATGCCTGCACCAACCCTCCGAAAGAGCACCCCGCCCAGCCCCACTCCTCCACCCTATCCCCATAACCCTACCTAACCTTTGGACACTAAGGGGCAATTTAGCATGGCCAATCCACCTAACCTGTACATCTTTGGTCCACAGCAATCAGGCCACAACATTTCTCACGCTGGGCTGCCGAATGCTTCGAGAGGCTCTGCGACTGGGAGAAAGATAGATCAGACTATCCTCGGCCATGAGCTTGGCTAACACCAGAACCAGAAATGGGGAGACGATTGCGCTGTGACACTGTCGTTGGACTAATAGTTCAGAGACCCAAGCTAGTGGGTTCAAATCTCAGCACGGTGGATAGTGGAAGTTTAATTCAAACAATTTTTAAAATCTGGAATGGAAAAGACAGCCTCAGTAACGATGACCATAAAACCATTGTCAATTGTTGTAAAAACCCATCTGGCTCACCAATGTCCCTTAGGGAAGGAAATCTCCGTCCTTACACGGTCTGGCCTACATGCGACTCCAGACGCACAGCAATGTGGTTGACTCTTAACTGCCCTCAGGGACAATTATGGATGGGCAATAGATGCTGGCCTAGTAAGCAACAAGCATATCCCATGAAAGGTAAAGTTTAAAACAAAAAGAGGGCAGCACGGTGGCGCAGTGGGTTAGCACGGCTGCCTCATGGCGCTGAGGTCCCAGGTTCGATCCTGGCCCTGGGTCACTTCCGATTGGAGTTTGCACATTCTCCCCGTGTCTGCATGGGTTTCGCCCCCACAACATAAAGATGTGCCGGTTAGGTGGATTGGTCACGCTAAATTGCCCCTTAATTGGAAAAAATGAATTGGGTACTCTAAATTTATATTTTAAAAAAGTTTTTTAAAAGATTCTTTAGCGCCAACGTCAAGAAAGCAGAGCTCTCTATTGCAGGCTGGAGGAATTGTGGATTAGATTGCTAAAAATTCACCTCCATAGCCTGACCGGAAGGAGATACTCAAAGGAGATTTACTGGAATCAAGCTCTGTGGTAAATCTCGTCCATCAGCTCATCGGATTAAGGTGTGAGTTATAAAGGCAAGTACTGCTGATTGAATCATTTTTATTTCCAGACTGGTTTACATATAAAAAAGAAAGATTTGCGCTCATAGCGTTCTCTTCACAACCTCATGATGCCCAAAGCATTTTAGATCCAGTACAGGACTTTTGTAAGTGGAGTCATTGATCTGATGCAGGAAATGTGGCAGCCGTTTTACACACAGCAAGATCCCAGAAGCAGCCATCAGATAATGTGCAGGTTGACTGTTTTGGATGGTGCTGGAGGTCAGATAGGGGCCTCGGTTATCCCACAGATGGCAGTTCTGAAATGTTGCGTTCCATCAATCTCCCACTGTAATGCCAGCCCGGACAAATGTGCTCAAGTCTCTGGAGTGGGTCCTGAATCTACACTCGTCTGATTCCGAGTCAGGAATGCTACCCATTGAGCGAGGTCAGATGAGGAGAATGCTGGGCCCTCTGGGAGTGAGAGATGGGGGTCTGACTGGAAGAAAGCACTGGACATGAAGTGATAGCTGGAATCTGAAGAGGCCAAGAAAATTGTGCCAACTCACCAGTTTAACACTTTGGAAACTTCGAGGGGGCGCGTGCGGCGGAGGAAGATTGTGAATCACCAGATGTAAAAATGATCAATGCAGAGAGATTTCAGGAAGAAACCTTGCCAATGTTTCCAAACCCGAGAGTTGTCACTGAGTTTATTTAGCACATCAACACAAATCCTCTGTAAATCGTATCGTTTTTGCACTGACCCTGCCCTGTAATAACATTGTTCACCGTCAATCACCAAATCAGATTAACTGGTCAATTCATTCAGTTGCAATTAGCGGGATTGTAGTTGCCGCATTGCGAGCACTGTGCCCGTCATTGCTCTTCCAAACAATTCACTGCATGATGCTTGGAACAGTAATTGTACCAGAATTTCCCACACCGTTACACAATGTATTAATCTCTCACACTAGTAGCACCATGGGATCTTTAACAATCTCTTGGTCCAGTGGAACAAGCTGACAAGGCAAAGAGATGGGATGAAGTGCAATAAAAATCTAAAGTCTTCTGGCATCATTCAGTCCGGCAAGTCTAGCAATAAAGTACGCTGGTTCCAACACTCCAAAACGGACCTAACGTAGGAGGACATGGGCATCATTAGCTTCAGGTACCCTTCCATGTCACATCCTGACTTTGAACTATATCGCCGTCCCGGCGCTGGAGCAAAATCCTGGAATGCCATCCCGAACAGCACTGTCACCCCACTCCACTGCAGCGTCGCCCACCACCACCTTCACAAGGCAATTAGGGGTGGGCTATAGATGCCAGACAGGTCTGCCGACAGCACTCATATCACCAAAGTGAATTTAAAACATATACAGGGGTTAAAAGGCTGTGAAAGGGGAGGTGAGCAGATTAGCTGCTCTTACACATCCAGCTCTCCACTGACTAAGAGGAAAGATCCATCTATAATTTTAATGGGATAGCAAAACAATAACATAAGCAATACTCCCAAGTCCAGTCCCTGCACTAACCATTTAGTGGCCTGTCTGGGGGTGGGCGATGTGATTCTGCAATAGCTGTCTGCGATCTTATTAGTGTAAAAGATAAGTAGCTCAAAATTCAGCTTACAAGAATATGACACAGCTTACAGGAACTATCATACATAAATGCTGCCTGGCTCTTCTTGTGCGAGGCTTAGCCTCATACAGTTTAAGGTGCTGCATAGGGCTCACATGGCCGGGACAAGGATGGGCCGGTTCTTTGGGAGCGAGGACAGGTGTATTAGGTGCTCGGGGAGCCCAGCAAACCATGCCCATAGGTTCTGGGGGAATTTTGGAAGGGCGTAGCAAGGACGGTGTCGAGGGTGGCAGGATCCAGGGTCAAACCGGGTTGGGAGCCGGGAGTGCAGGAGGCGAAAGAGGCCGGCATTCTGGCCTTTGCGTCCCTGGTAGCCCGGCGGAGGATTCTTCTTCAGTGGAAGGATGCGAGGCCCCCATGCGTGGAGGCCTGGATCAACGATATGACGGGGTTTATTAAATTGGAGAGGGTGAAATTTGCCCTAAGGGGATCAGTGCAGGGATTCTTCAGGAGGTGGCAACCATTCCTAGATTTCCTGGCAGAACGGTAGAAAAAGGCCAGCAGCAGCAGCAACCCGGGAGGGGGGGCGGGGAGGGGGGGGTCTTTTTTGTATACATGGGGGGGGGGGGGTTCTGTTCTTTCTGTTCTTAGTATTTTCTGTTATTGATATTTTGTGAAAATTTGAATAAAAATTATTTTTTTTTAAAAAATAAATAAATGCTGCCTGATGCACCTCTCGCGCAGCAGTCCACATTTATCACCGTAACTGTCACTGGCAATACATCCGTAAACAGAAGAATCGCTTCTGTATCCTTGCCTCGGAGTCAGAAAGGTTCCAGCTACATGACCCATCTGACGCTCTTAGGGCAATAGTGGTATAGTGCCGGAGGTGCCACGGAGCTCTCGTGTCTTCCACCGGCTCAGAGGTGTTCTATTTGAAGAGCAGTGGCAGACATTCCCCTCCAGCCCTTCGCACCCACAGAAACACGGCATGAAAACCAGATCTGTTGGCATTTTGCCTCGTTGTTAAGAAGAGGGACAGCACTGGTTTGGAATAAATTTTTGTTAAAGTTTCCAGTCTCTTTCCCCTTTCTAATTTTTAACATAATAATAATGATCTTTATTAGTGTCACAAGTAGGCTTACACTAACACTGCAATGAAGTTACTGTGAAAATCCCCTCGTCGCCACACTCTAGCATCTGTTCGGGCACACTTTCATCCTGCCTGGAGTCTTGAATGGCAGAGGGGAGAGAGCAGAGGCACAGGCTGGGCAGCACAGCACGGAGCAGATCCTCTAGTGTTAAGCTGAAGGGGAATGTTGGCTCGCCATTGGCTGCCTGCGGGGTCTTCCGGTCCCACCGAAGTCAATGGCCATTCGTGTTGCTCGCCAGCCATGCCGCCAGGGAACCAGCCGCGGGGGGGGGGGGGGGGGGGGACCGGATAATCCCGCTGGTGGGAAGGGTCAGAAAATCCTGGCCATATATTTCGCACCCGTGCTAACCACAGTGCCACTGTGTCAGTCTGCCACATGCACATTGAGGAGAAAAAGGACTCGTGTGATGGAATTGTGGAATATATAACTGTCAATTAACTACTTAGCGCAACTATTGTAACTGCACATTTGAGGAAAATCCCTTAAAAAGGGTGGTTAGCTCACTCAACTCTCCCTAAATAACCCGATTACCTCATCATTCTTTCCGTTCCTCAAAGCTATAAGCACAAGAAAGCCTGCAAATTATTTTCCTTATTCGCCATTTCAGCCACCTCCATTGGAGCCAAATATTACCGTCCTTTGTAGCAGCTTGTCTCTTGTTACTTTCCCCATTTTTGGGACTTGAACTCGTAATCTAGGCCGATACTTGCATGCAGTAATTTAATTTAATTTAGTAATCTTTACTGTCGCAAGTGGGTTTACATTAATACTGCAATGGAGTTACTGTGAAAAGTCCCCAGTCGCCACATTCTGGCGCCTGTTCGGTCACACAGAGGAAAAATTCAGAATGTTCAAATGATCCAACAGCAAATCTTTCAGGACTTGTGGGAGGAAACCGGAGCACCCGGAAGAAACCCACGCAGACAAGGGGAGAACGAGCAGACTCCACACAGACAGTGACCCAAGTCGGGAATCGAACCTGGGATCCTGGAGCTGTGAGGCAACGGTGCTAACCACTGTACTACTGTGCTGCCCACATGGATTACAGAATCCAACCTTGAACGGTGACTGAAATCACACCGTACAGAAGGAGGCCATTCGGCCCATCAGGTCTGCACTGGCTCTCTTGTTCAGATTTTAGGAGACCTAGATTTATTGATCAATTGCTCACGTTAATATTCCACGATTACTGTGGGACAATACAAAGAGAGACTTTCCACCAGCACTATTTGCTCTACAAGTCCCCGGGGTGGAGTATAACGGTTATTTTATACCTTGGCTGTAATTTGGTTCCACCATGTGCCATTCATCATTGACGACATTTGCATAATTTAACATCCTCTGAAGGCACTCGCTGTGCAATCTTGACCAACTGCCATGCACAGTGTACGAGACTGGCGGTCCCATGGAAACAGCTGTTCCCTTGGCAACAATGGTTGCCTGAAGGAGATTACTGCTCACTTTAACTGCCATGACTTGTATTGTTCCCACTTTGCTCGTTGCAAATTTAAACCGGGGCTCAACTTGGATTTCCCATGCAGCCTTGGGCACTCATTTTACTGCAGAAACATTCCTTCCTCGTCTGGATGGGTTGGTGACGTGCAGCACCAAGGATCAAACTGGGGGTTTCGGAAAGCCGAAGTCTTTAATGGGGAGCCAGATGTTGCAAAGAAGAGGCACAACTGAGAGATTTGCAATGACATCCTACATCATGATGGGAGGTTCGGAAGTAAATTCCCCATGACAGCTGCATTGTTTATTTGCAGAAGGATGACGTTAGCATCCCTCAGCGGGAGGCCTCCACGAGGGGAACACCTGTCGACCGACATTCAGAGCTGTCACCCCCTTCAACAGATTCCCGGCGATCCGGATATCCCTGTGCATGGCCTTATTTTATGAGCCAACAACAATAATCTGCATTTATATGGTGACTTTACTGTTTTGCAACATGTAATGCACTTTACAGGAGCCTTACCAAGCAAAGAAGGGGTGGCATGGTGGTTAGCATTGCTGCCTCACAGCACCAGGGACCCGGGTTCAATTCCAGCCTCGGGGGACTGTGTGGAGTTTGCACTTTCTCCCCGTGTCAGCGTGGGTTTTCTCTGGGTACTCCGGTTTCTGCCCACAGTCCAAAGATGTGTGGGTCAGGTGGATTCGCCATGCTAAATTGCCCCCTAGGTGTCCAGAGATGTGCAGGTTAAAGTTTGAAGCTAGTGTAGCCACCTGGTTTGGCCACTTCCCGACTTTAAAATGGAGATTCGCTAAGAACGCAGGGAAAAATGGACAGGCACAGGGAAGCAAGCAGAATGCAAAGCTTCCTGTATATTAGGACTTGCAGAAAACCAGGCAGCACTGAAACTGACGACCATCTGCATATTGATGAGCGATTCCCGGGAACAAGTGAAAACAGTTAAGATAATCGAGGCAAAGCCACACTCCTAGGCGCCAGCGGGAGCCAAAACAAAAGAAGCCAACGGACACTTAGGAACCGCCCAGCGATCAGGGAACAGCCCCAGTATTGGGAAAATCAAACAAGCTGATTGGGAACATGGTCCAATCAATTGGAACCAGGTACGGGACCGCCCAAAAGGGCGCAAAGCCCCTGGGGACTATAAATTAGAGTCCCCAAGTTAAATTCGGCCTTCTTGGCAGCTCTCAAAGAACTCAACCGCGACTCTCAACTTGGAGAGACTTGCCTTGCAGCTGCACCAACAAGTAAGTGTCCAGTCAACGCACGCTACGAGATAGGCGCTCCTAACCCTTAGTCCATACCAGCTGGAAGTCTGCAGACTCAGGATCGAACGAGAGGTCATTGTTCCCTGACCTAGTGGGTCCCTTTTCCGAAGCTAAGTATTGGCCTGTAGCGGTAGAAGTAGCTTAGTTTTGTAGTATTTATGCATGAGTAGCGATTGACTGTGTATATAATAAATGT
The DNA here is from genome assembly GCF_902713615.1 of Scyliorhinus canicula. Classification (NCBI taxonomy): domain Eukaryota; kingdom Metazoa; phylum Chordata; class Chondrichthyes; order Carcharhiniformes; family Scyliorhinidae; genus Scyliorhinus; species Scyliorhinus canicula. The sequence continues at coordinate 74,683,831 of NC_052165.1, forward strand.
GTTTTGATTTGAACCTTACTAACTGGTGTATTGAGTTATTGATTAGCACTTGAACTTGAACCTCGTGGTGGTATCATAAAGATACCTGGCGACTCTAGAGCAAGGTGATTAAACAGAGCCAAATTAAGTAAAGCACAACGAGCAACTGTGTCCAGGGATGTGCAGGTTAAAGTTTGTAGCTGCGACCTGGCTCATAGCCTCGGGCCAGTTTGAACGTGATGTGAACTCCAATTCTTTATAAAATTAGAATAGGAAGGTTTAGATTTTGTTCTCATCCTCGTGTTCGAATGCCTCCATCGTCTCAAACCTCCCTATCATTGTAATCTCCTCCAACCTCACAATGCTCTAAACTGCCTGCGTCCTTCAATTCTGGCCCCTTCTGCATGGCCAATTTTCATCCTTCTATCATTCTTCAGCTTCTCAGGCCCTAAGCTGATGAATTAATTCCCTAAACATCGAGTCCTCTCTATCCTTTAAGACATTGCTTAATGTTGAATCTTTACCACCTATCCTCATATCGCCGGTGTGACTCACATTTTAGAACCATAGAAAGAAAGATAGAATTCCTAAAGTGGCGAAGCAGGCAATTCGGCCCACTCAGTATCGTCAATGTGAAGACAGTACTTTGTCTCCACAAGGACTGTGTAGCGGTCACTCTTTCCGATACTGTCACGGACAGATACAGCTGTGGCAGGCAGGTTGGTGAGGATGATGTTAAGTATATTTTTCCCTCCTGATGGTTCCCTCTCCACCTGTTGCAGTCCCAATCTAGGACCCGGGTCAGCTTTGTGTGTGGTGGGGCCACCACCGAGCGACATTGAAGTCCTCTAGTCCATTCTGCACCCTCGCCAAACCTCAGTGATTCCTCCAAATGGTGTTCAACATGATTCATCAGCTGAGGGTTGTCGGTTCGTGGTCATCTGTAGGAGGTTTCCTTGCCCATGTTTGACCTGGTGTTGATGTTAAGGACTTCCAGGTGACTCCATGTCGAACTTATACCATTGAGCCTCTCCCCCTGCTGTGTGCGTCCTGCTGGTGAGACAGGACATACCCAGGAATGGTGTCTGGGACATCGTCTGTAAGGTATGATTCCGTGAGCATGACTATGTCAGGCTGTTACTTGATTAGTCTGTGAGGCAGCTCTCCCAATTTTGGCACAAGTACCCAGATGGAGCACTTTGCAGGGCTAGGTTGTCACTGTTGCTTCCGGTGCCTAGGTTGATGCCAGGTGGTCCGTCCGGTTTCATTCCGTTGTCTTCATATCAGTTGAATAGGTGGTTTGCGAGGCCATTTAACAGTTAACCACATTGTTGTGGGCCTGCAACCCCATGTAGCCAGACCAGGTAAGAATTGCAGGTATCTTCCCCTCAAGGACATTTACGACAATGGTCATCATTAGACTTTTAAAAAATTTTTGTAACCCACTGTAAATTCCACTACCACTACATGGCAGGATTCGAACACGATACGCAGCGGATTACTAGACCAGTGACAATAAATACCGCTGTGCCACCTGCCAGTGATGCTCACCTCCCATGAACGAAGAGGGGAAAAAGTCTACTGCGCTTTTCACAACTGTTACAACCAAAGTACTTTTTGAAGTGTAGACATTGTTGTAATATAGGAAATGCAGCTGTCAATTTTGCACACAACAATGCTTAATGTTTTAGTTTGCAGTTTAATAGAAATTGTTAACCTGTTAAACAAGTTGTACTTAAGTTTCCCTAACACCTTAATTGTCAGATTTTAAGTCACTGGAACCTTTCCTGGGTGAATTATTTTTGCTTTGTCGTTTCAAAAATAATACAAGATGCTTCAAACAATGAGTCAAGGATCAACATTTTCTGAAGGGGAGCAAGCGGTGAGATTTCACTGGGAAATAAAGAGTGTCACCCTGTGGTGACACTCATACAAACAATCAAATTACAGTGGCGTAATGGTATTGCCACTGGACTTGTAATCCAGAGACACATCGGTAATGCTCCGGGGACCTGGGTTCGAATCCCGCCATGTCAGATGGTGAAATTTGAATTCCATTAAAATAAAATCTTGAATTTTTTTTCATGGGCAACAGATCGTTATTTCATTCTGTGCATAAACCCTTTATGTTGCTGGAGCAACAGCCGACTGGGACCTTTGGACTGACACTCGGGTGTGGGTCTTGGCCGGATGATCAGTGAATTCCTGGTATGGGGCCTTGGTAAACACAGTCTCTTTCCGCAGATCCGGGGTCAGATAACTGTAGGTCTTAGAGATGGCATCAAAAGTAGCTTTAGCAAAGTTGCCCACTGGTGTGGCCGTGCAGCCTCTGTAGCAATCGTCAATGCCAGCCATCTGTAGCAGTTTCTTGGGCACAGGAGTTGAGACAATACCAGTACCACGAGGTGCAGGGGTTAGACGCACCGACTGAACCGCAACGGCCAGTCACCTTCCATGGTACAGTGTGGGGCTTTCCAATTTTGTTACCCCAGTAGCCCCGCCTCACAGGGATGATTGACAGCTTTGCCAGAATAATAGCTCCGCGAATGGCCACTTCCTTGGAGCACTTGACACACAATCCAACATGTCCATTATAGTCCCCAATAGCAACAAAATCCTTGAACCTTGTGCGTTGACCGGCACGAATTTGCTTCTGTACAGGCATGATCTTGACAACCTCGTCCTTTAAAACCGATCCCAGGAAAAAGTCAATGATTTCAGACTCCTTTATAGGACGGGAGATGGGGTAAATTTCCTCCAGCGTTTTGATCTTCATATCCTTTACCAGACGCCCAAGCTTAGTTACTGGCACCCACTCCTTATCTTCAGCCTTTCCACCACAGGCACCACGGCCTCTGCCGCGTCCCCTACTGCGGCCTCGGCCCCAACCACGGGAGCCAAAGCCACCACAGAAACCTCCTCTACCACCGGTGTTGTCCGCCATTTGGTGACAATTTTCAATCAGAAGCTGGAATTAAAAGTTTAATGATAACCATGAAACAATGGTTGTAAAAACCTATCTGGTTCGCTAATGCCCTTTAGGGAAGGGAATCTGCCATCCTTACCTGGTCTGGCCTACATGTGACTCTTAAATGCCACCGGGAATGGACAATAGATGCTGGCCCAGCCGCACACATGCCATGAATAAAAAAAAACGCAGCTTAAGCTTCTGGGAAGCTCCCCCCATCCCCCATTCCCCTCGCACCACTACATTTCCAGTCTAACTTCATGTGTCAAAAAAACCTGTTCTGTTTGGTAGTTAGTATTCCTGAGCTTTACCGCCTGATCTTCCAGTTTGGCCTGCACGTATTTTATCTTGTGGTGTATTATCGGATGTTTAAAATTGCAGCATTGCTTGACAGAGAGAGAATAAGGACTTGTTCTCTAAATGCTGCTCAGCAGCCTTAAATCATTGCTGCAAATATATTTTTGCAGGTCAGCTTCTCAGTGTAAAGCATAAATTTCATTTCAAGTAATCGTCAGTCCTGCAGTACAAGTCAGACGTGGTTGAAGAAGATTGCCTGCACAGCAGTGAGGATAATTACGTGTGGAACAGTGATTCATAAAACAATTTATAAACTGGTTCCAGTTGCAGCGTGTTGAATAGTCACAGACAGCAGCCCTCTAGCCGGCGAGAAGATTGATTTTACTTCCAATTATCTTTTAGAATTGCACAAACTTCCAGCACAGGAGATGGATATTCGGCCATCATGCCTTCGCCAGTTCTTGGAAAGAATTATCCAATTACATAAGAGCATAAGAACTCGGAGCAAGAGTAGACAATTCACGCCCTCGTGCCTGAGCCGCCATTCAATACGATCATGGCTGATCTCATCTTGGCCTCAACTCCACTTTCCCACCAGTTCTCCATAACCCTGCAACTCATTTACTAATTGAAAATCTGTCATCCCCTCTGTCATAATATACATCCATGTATATAATGGAGTGCAGACAGGCAGCGATTGACACACCGGATGACCAGTGAGCACACAGAACACAGCAGCCAATCACCAGACAGGACACGACCACTATAAAGCCAGAGGGCACTAGTTTTCCCGCTCTCTCGGGACCCAGCCTCTGAGACAGTCAGAGCTCGTGAGCATAGCCAGTGCTAACACCATGTGGTAGCTGGTAAGTCTGGTCAGGCTAGCCTCAGGTCTCCAGTCAAGTCAGCATAGTGTCAACCCACAGTTGGACACGTAAAATAGTTAGATGTTAAATAAAATCGTGTTACATCTCATCAAGTATTGGAAGTCTGTCTCTCACTGCACTGCATCAACGCAGTCCACGTAGACCCAGCCTGCCCAACACATCACCCTCGTTAAAATTTACTCAATGCCACTCACCATCCTGATTTTGAAATATATCGTCATTCCTTCACAGTCGTTGTGTCAAAATCCTGGAACTACTTCCCTAACTAACTGTTCAGTGGGTGTACCTACACTATGGACTGCATCAGTTCAAGAAAGCAGATAAGGGGCGGCACAATGGCAAGCACTACTGCTTCACAGCTCCAGGGTCCAGGGTTCAATTCCGGCTTCGGGTGACTGTCTGTGTGGAGTTTGCACTTTCTAACAATGTCTGCGTGGATTTCCTCCGGGTGCTCCGGTTTTCTCCCACCTCCCAAAGATGTGCAGGCTCGGTGGATTGGCGACGCTAAATTGCCCCTTAGTGTCCTAAGGTTAGGTGGGGTTACTGGGTTACGGGGATAGGGTGGAGACGTGGGCTTAAGCACAAGTAGGGTGCACGTCATTCTATCCGTGTTTGCGTGGGTTTCGCCCCCACAACCCAAAAAGATGTGCAGGATAGGTGGATTGGCCACGCTAAATTGCCTCTTAATTGAAAAAAATTAATTGGATACACTAAATTTTTTTTTTTAAAGTTGCGTGCACGTTCCAAGGGTCGGTGCAGACGGTGGGCTGAACGGCCTCTTTCATGCACTGTAAATTCTATGATTCTATGATCACCAACACCTCCTGCAGGGCAATTAGGGATGGGCAATAAATGCTGGCCTAGCCAGCGGCCCCCACATCCCATAGGCGAACAAATAAAACAAAAGATGACAAATGGCATTGAGTCAACAAAGGGGACATTAAGCCTGGTGACCACAGTTTAATCAAAGATGTAGACCAGAACCTTCTAGCCTGGCCGTGGCGGGCCTACCGCACCGTGGCGTGCCTCCCCCGCAGTGGGAGATGAGCCATTCCAACGTCCATTGACTTCGGCAGGACCGGAAGATCCCTCTGGCGGGAGGAGCTGAAAAGGCAGCACGGTAGCATAGTGGATAGCACAACTGCTTCACAGCTCCAGGGTCCCAGGTTCGATTCTGGCTTGGGCCACTGTCTGTGCGGAGTCTGTACATCCTCCCCGTGGGTGCGTGGGTTTCCTCCGGGTGCTCCGGTTTCCTCCCACAGTCCAAAGATGTGCAGGTTAGGTGGATTGGCCATGATAAATTGCCCTTAGTGTCCAAAATTGCCCTTAGTGTTGGGTGGGGTTACTGGGTTATGGGGATAGGGTGGCGGTGTTGACCTTGGGTAGGGTGCTCTTTCCAAGAGCCGGTGCAGACTCAATGGGCCAAATGGCCTCCTTCTGCACTGTAAATTCTGCAAATTCTATGAAAATATCCAGCCGCAGGTTCGAAGAAGGCTGTGAAAAGGTGAGGGAGCCAGAAAGAGACATTTGGAAAGGGATTCAGAGCTTAAAACCTGGGCAACCTTTTTGTTTAAAACCAGTGGACCATTTCTTAAAAAGGAAATAGCCTAAAATATAGATTCTGGGAGCCACTAGACCAAAAGTCAGCATTTCTACACCAGATACTTGCCAAATTGCTGGGTGTCTTGGGTAGAATGCAGAATTCACTTAATTTAATAAATAAAATACACGTTTTAATTTATGTCACGGTGGGGGGAAAAAACACCATTAAAACAGATGAAACTCGAACAGATGCAACACGGGCAGCACGGTAGCATAGTGGTTAGCACTGTGGCTTCACAGCTCTAGGGTCCCAGGTTAGAATCCCTGCTGCGGAGTCTGCACGTTCTCCCCTTGTCTGCGTGGGTTTCCTCCGGGTGCTCCGGTTTCCTCCCACAGTCCAAAGATGTGCAGGTTAGGTGGATTGGCCATGCTAAATTGCCCTTAGTGTCCAAAAAGATTAGATGGGGGTTTTCAGGATAGGGGGAAGTGAGGGCTTAAGTGGGTCGGTGCAGACTCGATGGGCCAAATGGCCTCCTCCTGCACTGTATGTTCTACGTTCCATGCAACTCTGAATCATCACTTTCTTAAAAATCTTTTCTCACTATAGTTTTGTCAGTGACGTCATTCTTAAAACAAACTTCCATTGAGGATGTGATGAATTAAAACAATTTCCTTGGTTATTCATTCTCGTGATTAAAAAAAGGCTGGCAACAGCGCAGTCAGAATAATGTCTCATTTCAGAACAATAATGGTGATAGCTACTTGAATCGAGCATTGTTTTACAGCCACAGTGTCGATGTACCACTCAAAAAGGTTTACGTGGAGCACGATAATGATTTTCATTAAAAGAATAATTTGAGACTAGAAAGCGCAATACGTCGATTAACCTTTTGTCCCGACAACATAAACACAGCTCTCATTTTTCTTGACTTAATTGTTTTTCAGGCTATTGTACATGTTAACACGGTAGCACTGTTGCTTCACAGCTCCAGGGTCCCAGGTTTGATTCCCCGCTGGGTCACTGTCTGTGCGGACTCTGCCTGTACTCCCAGTGTCTGCGTGGGTTTCTTCCGGGTGCTCCGGGTTCCTCCCACAAGGTCCGAAAGACGGGCTTGTTAGGTGAATTGGACATTCTGAATTCTCCCTCTGTGCACCTGAACATGTGTTGCAACTAGGGGATTTTCACAGTAACCTCGTTGCAGTGTTAATGCATGCCTACTTGTGACACTAATAAAAAGGTTAGGTTTCAGATACAACTGGGAAATGCAAACAAGATGTTAAATGAGCCAGCCATGGCCCCGGGATGGCAGGCAACAGACCCCTGACCTGGGCGATGGTGCGGAGCGGAAGATGGAGGTGGATGGACAAGAGGACAGAAAATTGGAGGTATACAAGAGATCTCGGAGGGTTATGGAACTGGAGGAGGTCACAGAGGTAGGGAGGGGTGAGCCCATAGGGGGTTGAAGCAGGAGGATGTGAATTCTGAATGGGAAACGTTTGGGGACCAGGTGCCAACAAAGAGCACAGGGATGATGAGTGAAGGGGCCCTGACATGCGAATGCCAGATAGACCCAGGAACACTGAATCGGAGCAAGGCACAGCCAGATAGAAACGGATACCCTCACATTCAGAAACTGCCTCCACTTGGATTCAACCTCGGGGTATCTGATTTTGCTGAAATATACCGCACTGTAACTTTTACAGTGAGGGTGCAGAGTTAAAGGGGGTAGATATTTAAACTCGCCACCCAACAGAAATGAAACCTGAGCATGACTTTCTAACTTGCCACCCAATCTGAAACCTCAGCATTTACCAAGGTCTCAAGTTGTATTTGGTCTTCAATGGTGGGCCTGAGTTCACCTTAAAAGCTATTGGGATGGACAAGATTTACACACAGTAATGATATTTAAGGGAAAGACCAACCCAGAGTCCCACCCAACTTCTGCAAAGAATAGATAGCAAGTGATGAAGGGTTATGATTTGTAATGTGATTAAATAATCCTCCTCAGACAGAAGATTGGGGAAAGATCAATTTATTGCTGAGTAAAGAGACATGCTATTGAAGCTTTTCAGCTTGCACTCATCAGGACAGATATAAGAAAGCCAAATTCCAAAGAGAGCAACAATTTATGCTGAATGAGAAAGGGGTGCAGAATGGTTGGAAAGTTGACTCTCATTGTGGTGGCACGGTGACGCAGTGGATAGCACTGTTGCCTCACGGCGCCGGGGACCCAGGTTTGATCCCGGCCCAGGGTCACTGTCCGTGTGGAGTTTGCACATTATCACCGTGTCTGTGTGGGTTTCAGCCCCACAACCCAAAGATGTGCTGGATAGGTAGATTGGCCACATTAAATTACCCCCTAATTGGAAAAAATGAATTGGGTACTCTACATTTATTTATAAAAACAATCCTATATTGGTTTTAGAGCAATTCATAGCACACTTGGGAATATTCAGCATGTACTGTCCAATTGCGGAATCACGTCGAGCATCAAACATTAGATTGCCTGGGCGCCACATGCTGCCTACGCCGCTGGTGACCCGGGTTCGAATCCTGGCCCTGTGTCTGCCTGGGTTTCACCCCCACAACCCAGAGATGTGCAGGATAGCTGAATTGGCCACGCTAAATTGCCCCTTAATTGGAAAAAAAACTTTGGTTCTCTAAATTTATATGACATTTTCTTTTTAAGTCATTAGATTCTGAGTTTGCAAGCACAGACTACTAGTCTGCCGATCTGCCAATGAGATATGTTGTCCTGATAAGTGCAAGATAAAAGCTTCAACAGTAAGTATTTTTGTCTCAGCGATCCTCAAGTTGTTTACTACCAAGTGGCGATTTTAATAAATTTATCTTCACACTGCTGGTACATATCTTCAGACTTTGATCTGTTTTGTCCTATTGTATGTAAGGGCTTTAAGTGAGGATGGTTACGATAGGACTACCAAGTGAGTTGGCTATGGTCCCTCCTACCAAACTCAGCTGGACTACTTTCAGGGCATGACCCTCACCACAACACATTTTGGTGAAGCCACATATAGAGCCATGTGGTGTGAACCAAGACCAATTCGCATTGTGGATCCGACGTGCAGTTTTGTGGCAGGGTTCATGGCCTGTTTGAAAAATGTTCCGAAGGTACATTCATTACTTACAGCACCTGAACAGATAAAGATCTGTCTGTAATGAAGAGCTGAGAGTATGCGATAATCGAAAATCCATTAGAGTTGGAGAACCATCGCCGGTCTCCACCCCCAGCACTTTATAAAGACCATCTGATCCCCAAGAGTGATCACAGATCTCTACACCATTTCCAAGATTTGTTGGAATGAGTTCTTAATGACAATTCCACTGTTTCCTTACCTCATTAAACAGATGAGCTTGAGATAAGTAATTAACATATTTTAAAAAATTATCTCAGGGATTCGGAATTAGTGCGGCAGCTAATTTGATTTTGCGAAGCACTGTTTTCCCCAGAGGGTGTAAACGGGCATATTACAGCGTTGTTCAGCTAGAGTGTTTCACAATTATCATTAAGACAACAAGTTCCCTTTAACACACAGTAACAACCCATTGTCGGTTTGCACAGCAGCATTAGAGTTGGTTACGCAGCTTTGTATCCAGGATATTTCTGCCCAACCACTATGGCGCGTGTGGGTTACCCTTTCAGAGTGAATAATTTTTGGAAGCTCGATTGAACAGAGCAACGCCACGAGGTGGATAGATCGTGCGGGAGACCCTGCATCAACTCGGCAAGCTTACAGCTACAGCACGTCCATCAGCAGACCAGCAATAACATGAGATCATCACCACTTGTAACTTCCACTCCATGTGCACACCATCCTCACAAAGGGACCTAACCCTCTCAGCCCCATCAAATATATCCTTAAGACACCATTATTGAATCAATAATTGAAAGCATTTAAAGCAGAATGATCACATTCGAGGTTTTAATTGCAGATCATCATACACTATGTTGGCGCTCATTTAGAGGTACAATCTTGTTAAAACAAATACGATTCTGACAGGTCAGATGCGGAGAGGATTTTTTCACTCATTGGGAAATCTAGAACGAGTGAGACACAGCTTCAAGCTGAAGGGTCTCCCATTTAAAATGGAGATGAGGAGGATTGTCTTCTCTCTGTTAATCTTTGGAATTCATTTCCCCACAGAGCAATGGAGGTTGGGTCATTGAATATGTGCAAGGCCAAGTTAGACAGAGTTTTGATTTGAGGAAGGTGTCAAATGTTATGTGGGGGATGGGGGGGGGGGGTGGGATGTGGTCAGGACGAAAGTGGAGTTTGAGGTCACAATCAGTTCAGCTATGATAGTATTGAATGGCGGAGCAGTCACGAGGGGCTACCCCTGCTCCTAATTCTTGTAACATTACGTTTGCATGTATCCTCTTGCTCTCTCTCTCTCTCTCTCTCGTATGAACAAAGAAAGGTACAGCACAGGAACAGGCCCTTCGGCCCTCCAAACCTGTGCCGACCATGCTACCCGTCTAAACTAAAATCTTCTACACTTCCGGGGTCCGTATCCCTCTATTCCCATCCTATTCACGTATTTGTCAAGATGTCCCTTAAACATCACTATCGTCCCTGCTTCCACCATCTCCTCTGGCAGCGAGTTCCAGGCACCCACTACCCTCTGTGTAAAAAAACTTGCCTCGTACATCTCCTCTAAACCTTGCCCCTCGCACCTTAAACCTATACCCCCTAGTAATTGACCGCTCTATCCTGGGAAAAAGTCTCCGACTATCCACCCTGTCTACGCCCCTCATAATTTTGTCGACCTCTACCAGGTCGCCCCTCAACCTCCGGCGTTCCAGTAAGAACAAACCGAGTTTATTCAACCTCTCCTCACAGCTAATGCCCTCCATACCAGGCAACATCCTGGTAAATCTCTTCTGCACCCTCTCTAAAGCTTCCACATCGTTCTGGTAGTATGGCAACCAGAATTGAACACTATACTCCAAGTGTGGCCTAACTACGGTTCTTTACAGCTACAGCATGACTTGCCAATTTTTATACTCAATGCCCTGACCATTGAAGGCAAGCATGCCGTATGCCTTCTTGACTACCTTCTCCACCTGTGTTGCCCCTTTCAGTAACCTGTGGACCTGTACACCTAGATCTCTCTTGACTGTCAATACCCCTGAGGGTTCTACCATTCACTGTATATTCCCTAACTGTATTAGACCTTTCAAAATGCATTACCTCACAGTTGTCCGGATTAAACTCCATCTGCCATCACTCCGCCCAAGTCTCCAGGTGATCTAAATCCTGCTGTATCCTCTGACAGTCCTCATCGCTATCCGCAATTCCACCAACGTTTATGTCATCCGCAAACTTTCTAATTAGACCAGTTACATTTTCCACCAAATCATTTATATATATATTAGTATGAATATTAACACTGAAATTAGTATGTCATGTTCCAAACAACATACTTTATGTATAGAAAACTGTTTTGACAAAAGCCAAATGGGGTCAAATTATGTTTCCCCCAAAAAAAGTGCCAGTTTATTAAAACGCAGGCAGCAGGGGAACTTTGAACTATCTTTTCATTCATTATAACAACTTCAGCAGGTACGTCAATGGTAACCATGCTCTTCAATGGCTGCATGCATTAGCAGGGGATTCCCACTGTAAATTCCTAATGCCACTTACCAACACCCTCATCACCCACCTCCCAACACCCTCATCACCCACCTCCCAACACCCTCATCACCCACCTCCCAACACCCTCATCACCCACCTCCCAACACCCTCATCACCCACCTCCCAACACCCTCATCACCCGCCTCCCAACACCCTCATCACCCGCCTCCCAACACCCTCATCACCCGCCTCCCAACACCCTCATCACCCGCCTCCCAACACCCTCATCACCCACCTACCAACACCCTCATCACCCACCTACCAACACCCTCATCACTCACCTACCAACACCCTCATCACTCCCCCACCAGCACCCTCATCACCCACCTCCCAACACCCTCATCACCCACCTCCCAACACCCTCATCACCCGCCTCCCAACACCCTCATCACCCGCCTCCCAACACCCTCATCACCCGCCTCCCAACACCCTCATCACTCATCTACCGGCACCCTCACTACTCCCCCACCAGCACCCTCATCACTCGCCTCCCAACACCCTCACCACTCACCTCCCAACACCCTCACCACTCACCTCCCAACACCCTCACCACTCACCTCCCAACACCCTCACCACTCACCTCCCAACACCCTCACCACTCACCTCCCAACACCCTCACCACTCACCTCCCAACACCCTCACCACTCACCTCCCAACACCCTCACCACTCACCTCCCAACACCCTCACCACTCACCTCCCAACACCCTCACCACTCACCTCCCAACACCCTCACCACTCACCTCCCAACACCCTCACCACTCACCTCCCAACACCCTCACCACTCACCTCCCAACACCCTCACCACTCACCTCCCAACACCCTCACCACTCACCTCCCAACACACCTCCCAACACCCTCACCACTCACCTCCCAACACCCTCACCACTCACCTCCCAACACCCTCACCACTCACCTCCCAACACCCTCACCACTCACCTCCCAACACCCTCACCACTCACCTCCCAACACCCTCACCACTCACCTCCCAACACCCTCACCACCCGCCTCCCAACACCCTCACCACTCACCTCCCAACACCCTCACCACTCACCTCCCAACACCCTCACCACTCACCTCCCAACACCCTCACCACTCACCTCCCAACACCCTCACCACTCACCTCCCAACACCCTCACCACTCACCTCCCAACACCCTCACCACTCACCTCCCAACACCCTCACCACTCACCTCCCAACACCCTCACCACTCACCTCCCAACACCCTCACCACTCACCTCCCAACACCCTCACCACTCACCTCCCAACACCCTCACCACTCACCTCCCAACACCCTCACCACTCACCTCCCAACACCCTCACCACTCACCTCCCAACACCCTCACCACTCACCTCCCAACACCCTCACCACTCCCCCACCAACACCCTCATCACTCCCCCACCAACACCCTCACCACTCCCCCACCAACATCCTCATCACTCCCCCACCAACACCCTCATCACTCCCCCACCAACACCCTCATCACTCACCTACCACTTCTGTGGTAGCTCTGTCTATATATGTTTTAAAAATATGAAATAATTACTTTTTTTATAAAGCCTTTCAGAACCACCCAAAGCACTATGCAACCAATGAATTACTTTTTGAATTTGAGTCACTGTGGTAATGCAGGAAACACAGCTGCCAAGTTTCACACTGTAAACCCTTATAGCCAATAATGAGCTAGATGACCCGACATTCTATTTTAGGTCGGGGACAGTATGGTGGCCAGGCCAAACCAAGATGAAAAGGACGACACCCACACAGCTCGACTGAAATAGGTGGAAGAGAGAATGAAAATAACTGGCAAGATCCCAATTATCCCCTTTGGATCTTTTGAAAAATCCCCAAGCTGATGTGTGGCCCCAGATCCATTGGGTGGGGGAGGAAAAGGTCATTAAAATTCCCTACTCACCATATTAACAGCATCCTGGTCGAAGGGATTGTACTCCACATTCTGAGGATAGTGGGCTAACACTTTGGACTTGAACGTTCTTCTCAATGGGCTCTGATCAAAGTTTTCTCCTATGAGATGAAAATAGAGAATTGAATTATACAGTCATCGCCAGGACGTTTCAACAGCCCATGGACAGCTCTCCAATTGGATGTCAGTTGGATGGTAGAAAATGGTGTTCACCAGCTTACCTCAATGGAAAAGTAGCTTTCCAAAAACTTACATTACCAATAGCTGTCTTTATATTTTAAAAAATAGGTTCTCCTGCTTTAACAACCCTTCATGTCACACGGAATCACCCAGAAAGGCCCACCACATGACCTGCTTGTGGGTCTTGGCGTATGCAAACACCACATCACCTGATGGCTGAGTAACACTATCCAAGAGTAGAAATTCCTCCTCATATCGGTATCTAAGGAAGGATGTGCTGGCCTTGGAGAGGATCCAGAGGAGGTTCACAAAAATGATCTCTGGAATGTAGAGCTTGTCCTCTGTGGAGCGGTTGAGGACTTTGGGTCTGTACTCATTGGAGTTTAGAAGGATGAGGGGGATCTTACTGAAACTCAAAGGGTAGCGAAGCTTGGATAGAGTAGATGTGGAGAGGATGTTTTCATTTGTAGGAAAAACTAGAACCAGAGGGCACAATCTCAGACTAAAGGGACGATCCTTTAAAACAGAGATGAGGAGGACTTTCTTCAGCCAGAGGGTGGTGAATCTGTGGAAGTCTTTGCTGCAGAAGGCTGTCGAGGCCAACTCATTGAGTGCCTTGAAGACAGAGATAGATAGATTCTTGATTAATAAGGGGATCAGGGGTTATGGGGAGAAGGCAGGAGAATGGGGATGAGAAACATATCAGCCATGATTGAATGGCGGAGCAGACTCTATGGGCTGAATGGCCTAATTCTGCTCCCATGTCTTATGGTCATAACACAGGACAAGTTAGGGCACAGTGCAATCACAGCCCAGTGCACTGGAGTTGCCTAATTTCAAATGAGCTGTTTGCTCTCCACACTGCAAAAGTCAACTCGTGGAAGCGGTAATCCCTAATGTATGGTGAGTCCACGTTCTGGCCTCCAAGTGGAGATGGTGCGATTATGATATATAGGGACGATGCCAGAACAGAAAGGTTATAGCTATCTAGATGGATCAAACAAACTGGGGCTGTTTTCTCTCGGACGGGGGAGGCTAAAGGAGAGTGGCCTTTAAGAATACAAACAGACGTAGAGAAGATACTTCCACTTCTGGGGAGACCCAGGAGAGAAGATAATGACAAATAAATGCCATACAGGAATTTAGGAGAAACGTCTTTACCCAGAGAGTGGTGGGCAGGTGGAACTGGTTAACAAAAATGGTCGAGGTGAATAGCAGATGTATTTAGGGGGACGTTAGATACACACCAGAGGGAGAGAGGAATATAAGGGAATATTAATAGGATGAGGTGAAGGAGGGTTGGAGGAGTTTTGTGTGGAACATAAAAACTGGCATAGAGCAGATGTGTTGAATGGCTTGTTTCTGTGGTGCAAAGTTCAATGCAAAAAGCAAACATCCGCAAGTTGCAACAATGTGAGAGGGACAAATAAACCATTCTTTGCTGCTTTGTGTTCCAGCAACGCAGTTATCAACCTGTTTCTGGGGCTGGTTCAGCACAGTGGGCTAAATAGCTGGCTTGCAAAGCAGAAAAATGCCATCAGCGCTGGTTCAATTCCCGTACTGGCCTCCCCGGGCAGGCGCCAGAATGTGGCGACTAGGGGCTTTGCACAGTAACTTCATTGAAGCCTACTTGTGACAATAAGTAATTAGCATTATTATTTCTCTGCAAGCCAAAAGTTTCACCGACTGGTCTCAAACAAGGCTGCAATAATGCTGCTGCAACTGAGGTCGGTGCAAATGGCAAATTCAGAAGCCTGCTGGGTGTCCAGGAAGCTCTAAATGTCACCAGACGCACATCCGTGCCTCAAGCAGAGAAGGGGAGATAAAAGATCAATTCTCCCCGTCTAGTCAACAACGTACACATACAGAATATTTCAAAATCAAGACGGCATTAATCACAGGATTAAAAATTGTAAGTAGAAATACTTAGCTAACAGTTGAAAGGAGTTTTGAGTTTAATTGTGTTTCTCACTCAATTTGGAACTTCCCAGGATAGCGAGTTAGAATTAACGTTAGGCAGGAACAGCCTAATTTGTTTGAATTAACGGTAAACAAGCCACGTCAGTGGGGTCAATGGATGTGCAACCTGACGTGGCATTCCTATGGCGTTTGAAGGGTCAAATAGGGTCTCCTTTTAGCTGTTGTTGGCAGTACTCTCGAAGCGAATGCGCGAGAAACACAATACTGGTTCATTATCAAGTCAATAGAAACCCACAACCAAGGAAAGCAATGCAGGCAATGCAGAGGGCACCTAGAAAAAAGGCCCATCACCAAGCACCAGTAAGCCAATAGAAGACATTAACTCCCGCCTCTTACTAAAGCCAGCAAGAATCTTCACGGATTGTCCAGGAATGATGAGGATTCTTTGAAGGAAAGCAGGAAGGGATAAGTGGAGGTTGATTAGTTTGATTGCACTATCCTAGTTTAGAGAGAGGATCATAGTCTGCAGTTGCTAGGAGAAGGTCCTGCCAATCAACTGCAGCAGCAGCTGCATCCCCACGGAAACCCATCATCCCGTTCGGCCAGGCATAATGGGTCGGCAGAGATTCCAGCAGAATTTCCAAAATTTGGAAAAGCGGGAGAGTGATACATTCGGAGAGGAAACAGAAAAGGTGAGAGATCTAGTGGTTTTCCACTTTTTACCTGTAGTTTTGTTTGGACATGGATTATCTTGGCTCCTGCCAAATCGCTTTGCTTCTAGCCACTGGCATAGTGCTACACAACACAAATAAAAGAGACAAAAGGGTGGGTAAAAATAAATTCAAAAAAGGGGGTGAGAAACGGCTTCGAAAGGCGGTTAAGAACATGTCAATGTTAAGAAAGGCTGCACTCAAACCCCATTTTAAAAACACTCGATCAAAAGCACAATGCAAGTGAGAAAATAGCCACTCGGCCCATCATAGCTACTGATGAGACCATCAATTCACTAGACACGTGCTTTGAGATATGAACAGTGGTTTTAATCTACTTACTACAGAGCCAGCCTGTTACACGTTGAACTCTCGATGAACTGGTCGGCTGGCTCTGGGCATCGATATTTACACAGCAGTCCAGGGGGAGGAGCCATGGGCGGAGCCAAGGGTGGAACCCTGTACAAACTCCTAAGCATTCCCAGAGCTACTCCCCCTAGTGGCCAGGCAACGCAACTGCGCTTAGAATCGTACGGTCTCATATATATATCAAAGTGTGAATTACAGAGTTACATTCACCACAGCTACTCCCACCAGAATTCATCCATGCTTATGGGATGCATTGGGATCCACCCTCACCACCCTGCTGTCCCCTGCTTTAGGGAATGATATTTTCCTTCCTGTGCCTCACCTTAAAATAAATCAAGCAGTGCTAATAATTCCCTCCACTTGGGGCCCAGATCCGTTGTGAAAGATCCCAACTGACCGTGGGTCAGCTAGGTTTTCCCAGCCTTGATTTCACAGGTCCATTATTCTGTTGCTGGGGGTGTAGTTGATTTTTAACCTCTAACCTTTTTCATGTCTTCTGATTGTTTTAACATTGACTCCCCGAAAAAAAAACACATTACTACGGATGGGGTTTGAGGAGCTCCGGTTACCTCACATTTTCCTCCACCCTCTTCATTCCAACAATGGTCAAGATCTCCTGGTCCCGCCTCTGTCAATGGGATTCGCCATTGAATCCACCCCTCGCCACCTGGAATCCCGTGATCCGCAGGACCGGAAGACTCCGGAGGCATGAGCAGCCAGAAGATCTCTCCCATTGTCCCTCACATTTCTAAGCTGATAGGTGGCGCAGTTGCACAAGTAAAGTTCAAAACTAGGGCAGCAAGTTTCTGCAATGGTTAGCACTGCTGCCTCACGGCACCAAGGGTTTGGTCCCGGCCCCAGGTCACTGTCTGTGTGGAGTTTGCACATTCCCCCCCCGTGCCTACGTGGGTCTCATCCCTACAACCCAAAAAGATGTGCAGAGGAGGTGAATTAGTCACTCTAAATTGCCCCTTAATGCGGAGAGAAAAAAAAAGAATTGGGTATTCAAATTTATTTTAAAAATATATATTTCTTTACACATTACCGTTCCTTTCCATAAAGACATTTCACATCTTCAGAAAATGAATTGAGAGCTCTCTCATTATTTTGAATTTCTTGCCCCCCACACCAGTGCTTGCTTTCCTACCCACCACTCTTAAAGGTGAAATTCTCCCATCTGGGACTAGGTCCAGCTGCAGAGGCCGACGGAAAGCCACATCTTCCATCCTCACCATAATTAACTGTGCATCCGCGAGGGGTGTTCATGTCATCTTCCATGGCAGGGTGAGCGTGGTTACGTGCATCCCACTGCCAAACTCGGGTGTGATATTTAAAGGCCAGCTGACATCACTGACCCACCGTTAAAGAAATAAGAGGGAACTCCAGGAGCAGGCCGAGGGTGGAAGATGGACCTCCTCAATGATACTGAATCTGGACAATCCGCCTGTACATGCTCCATTCCCACCTACCACAGCTGTGGTATTCTGGGGTTGCTGGCGGCTTCTATCCCAAACTCCAGAGGCAGCCCCAGACATTCTTCGGTAAGTCCCGGCTCCTGCCATGTTGTTCCAGACATGTTCTGGACAGGCGTGTTTTCCCGCTGGCGTCGCGGACAATCAGGTGTGGGGATAGGGAAGAGATTCTAGCCTGAACTTCATCTGCATGCCATTAGCGGGATGCAGATCGGTTTCCCAGTTGGCCTCCTAATCCGCCATGGCGGGCAGCATGGGAAGATCCGGTTGTAAATTCATGCCAGCGGGAAACTGATATTTGGGGCTCCTGTTGAATTCCCCCCCCCTCCTCCTCCTCCCCCCCCTCCCTCCTCCTCCCCCCCCCCCCCTCCCTCCTCCTCCCCCCTCTCTCCCCCCCCCCCCCCCCATCCTATTGATCCCACTTGAGGTGGGGGCGGGGTGGGGTATTGTCAGTTTGGATCCGTTGCTCGTCCTCTTGCTCAGAGTAGAAAGACTGGATTCAAGGGGTTCAATTTGCTGTCCCCCACACAAGTCAATGCTAAGTCAATGCTGCATTGTTGAAGCCGCCATTCTGTCATGCAATGCTGACTGAAGCACCGGTTAATTCCCGCTGCTTCCAAAAGGGGCATAAAAGATCGCATTGCACTACTGAATATTAAATAGCTATTCTTCAGTGACAGCGCGTGTTTTAAATCTTAAACTCAAGTAAATGCTGGCCAGCCTGTGTCACTTAAATCCAATCAAGTACCATCCAAATGATTTTGATTTGAATCTCTGAACAGGATTGCTCCAGAATTAACCAGTCTGCTTGCAAAGGAGAACACTGGAAGGAGAAGGTCCAAGAACTAATCCTGCCAACTGCGGGTTTTGATAAACAAAATACGCAAGTGGCAAACACATTTTAATTTAATTGCTTCAGTAATGAATCAGTGCCGTACTCTGATGATATCAGATGCCCTTGGGGCAGCGCCGAATGGAAATTTCCTTCCTATATTCAAAGCAGTTTAAATGGCAAATGGCAACTGGATGGTATTATTGAGTGTGTTACAGTGAGGCCTCCCGAACATAGTCATCAAAGGGACAATGCAGTTTTCAGCAAAACAACATTTCAATGGATGGCCTTGCAGAATAATTAATGAGCAACGATGTAATTCGATGTTCCAGACATCGTAACTGTCAGCTACAACAGTCAGTCTTAACCCATCCCTTCAGCAATTTAGCTCTCCGCTGATTATTTGTTGTAGCAACAACTGCCGGCATTTATTTGACTCATTTAATGTAGCAAAACATCCCAAAATGCTTCACATCGAGCGTTCTCAGTCAAAAATTGACACTTGTGTCAGATGGGGTGCAGATCAGACAGGGTATATCTTAAAAGGAGAGACTTATAGGGGGGTTATGAAGGCCGTAGGACTGGAGAAGGTGCAGGGAGGGGTGAGACTACAGAGGGATGTGAAAACAAGGATAAGACTTTTAAACATGAGAACTGCCAGGTCACGAGTCAAGGCAGGTCAGTGAATACAGAGGTGATGGGTCAATGGGTACTTGTTGCTTAAGTGGCAGAGTTTGGCATAAGGTATTTCTTTAATAAATTTAGAGTACCCAATTTTTTTTTCTCCCAATTAAGGGGCAATTTAGCGTAGCCAATCCACCTAATTTGCGAGTTTGGCATAAGATGAATTGTCCAGAATATGTAAAACATTTAAAATTTGATTGATATGCTCTGTTTAGCTCCTCTCAATCGCCTCGAAATGATACTGCAGATGTCCAGAAAGTTCCAGATTCCAAGTTGAGTTGTTCGCTCTCAACCAAAACGATATTTGGGGATGCAAGAGCGTTCTAAGGAAAATATTCACAAACAATTCATAGAATCCATAAAATTCCAGGGGCAGTACGGTGGTGCAGTGGGTTAGCACTGCTGCCTCACGGCACCAAGGTCCCAGGTTCGATCCCGGCTCTGGATCACTGTCCGTGTGGAGTTTGCACATTCTCCCCGTGCTTGCGTGGGTCTCACCCCCATACCCCAAAGATGTGCAGGGTAGGTGGATTGACCACGCTAAATTGCCCTTTAATAGGAAAAAAAAAGAATTGGCCACTTTAAATTTTGAAAAAAGAATCCATAGATTTCCTATAATGCAGGAGGCCCATCAAATCTGCACTGACTCTCTGAACAAGCACCCAAACGAAGTCCTCTTCCCCACCCTATCCCCATAATCCACCTAACTTGCACATCTTTGGACTGTGGGAGCAAACCGGAGAACCAGGTGGAAGCCCACGCAGACACGGAGAGAACTCCACACAGACAGTCACCCAAGGCCGGAATTGAACCCGGGTCCCTGGTGCTGTGAGGCAGCAGTGCTACCCACTGTGCCATTCACTAGGTCATCAAATCCGACCCAGATCCTGGACGTCAAGACACCAACTCACTCCCCCAGCAGAACCTCCCAAACCTGTGACTTCCACCACTAACACAGAGCAGCAGTCACATCGTCTCTAAAGTCACACACCAAAATATATCCCTTCATCGTTGTTGGATCAAATTCATGGAACTCCCTACCTAACACCACTGGAGAAGTATCTTTGCCACGTTGCAGTGTCTCAAGGAAAAAGCTCACCTATCAGCCTCTCAAAGAGGAATGGGCAATAAACACTGGTCCAGCCAGCGACACACTTATACAGAGAATAAATAATAAAATATACAAGGACGGGATCAGGTGTGATGCCTTTTATGGCTAAATGCCTTGGTGCCCTGAAGAAAACAGATTACAACTACCAGCATTAAAGCTGATTATATGATCACATATCTTTCTGCCGTTTGTGGGAGCTTGCTGTGTACAAATTGACTGCACAGCAAATTGGCTTCGTCCGTTACAACAGCGACTACACAACAGAAGTACTTCACCAGAACCTGCGGTGAACTTACCTACCCTTCCACAGATAGTACGATGGGATCTGTTCTTTCCACCCGAGAGTGCAGACAGGCCTCAGTTTAACGCTCTCTCCCAAAAGGCGGCACATCTGACAGTGCTGCATTCTCTCGGTACTGCACCAAGTGGCTTCAGTTTTGTTTCCAAGTTTGTAGAGGGGACTCTGGAAGCGCAACTTTCCGACACAGACAGTAATCCTCAAGGCCGGGAATTGAACCCTGGTCCCTGGCGGCTGCAGTGCTAACTACTGTGTTGCCCCGATCGCCTCTCAATTTATCTAAACTCCAGAATATGTGCACCTAATTTACTCAGCAGCAGTAGGACAACCCTCTCAGCTGAGGGATCAATCTAATGAACTTTCTCTGCACCGTCTCCAAGGCAACCTTTGACATGGAGGCTATAACTGTGTACAGCATTCCCGGCGTCATCTCAAGGTTTCCTTGTTCCTGTGCTTCTTGCAATAATTTATATTTAAGGGTAGTTAAAAATCATGGTCCATCTCCATGCCTTGTTAAAGGAAATGTAAGAAACAATGACGATTATAAATAAAGTGATTGAATAAAAAAAAAACTACGGGTATTTGTCTTTCTTTGCTAACATTTCGTGTTACATGTTCCGAGTACATGCACGTCTCTACCTCTACGACATTTTTTTTGGCTACATATTCTATGTTCCAATAACTATTTTTGTAGGATATCTTTTCTTCTAACTTCACTCTTTGAAGTGACAGCTTGAAGTTGCAGACTCCTCTCTAAGGATTCCCAATCCAGAGGAAATGGCCTTTCCCTATTCACCCTGTGTCAAACCCTTTCCTCATTTTAAAAAAAACATTGCACTCCAGGCTGAAGCTAAGTTTAAATAGATCAAAGCCCTAATTCTAAAGCTGGGACTTCTCCCAGAGTTCCAGGTCATGTCGACAGTGTCTGAAAATGTTGAAAATTCCTCAGGACAACACAGGGGAATTTTCAGAGTGTCATTAAAGCTTCCATACCACGACTGGATGGGGCCTTAACCTGACACAGTAATGGCCAATGATCTGCAGGTTTCGACAAGGTTAACCACAGGGGAAACCTTGTTGCCACAAAACCATGTTGAGTATCTTGGCTTTAATTATCAGCAGCGCACACAATGCTAAAAATACATTAACCCCTTGTTCTTTCTGTTTAACATTGATCAATGAATCAGTCTCTCATGAGAGAGAGAGAGAGAGAGAGAAAGAGAGAGAGACAGACAGACAATGGCTGGATCTCTGTGATAAGTTAGGACTAATAGGGGGCACTGCTGCCTGGGTAAAGCATTATGACCACACAGCATTGCCCCTTTCCCCTCATTGTTAGCGTTTCCTAGGCAATTAATCCAGCAACAATATAGGCCTCACACCCGCCTTTAACCAGAACTGTGGCTCTCGCACCACCTCCATTGCCAAAGATTCCTCCAAGATGCAGTTTCCTATTTCATAATGAATGCATCCTTCCTACTTCACTTTCTAAAGTCCAAGTAGAGTTGCGGACACTGCTACCATGGCACGGAAGATTCTGCAGGTGTCTCATACCTTGGGACTTTTTAACCTCCAATTGACAATCCTCTCTCACTTGTCGTGTCCAAACTTTACTTAACAATCTTTCATTGTTGTAATATGGTCAAAGCTGCTAGGAATCTTTCTTCCTACACCTCCTGGACGCCCAACTAACTTCAAACGCAGCTCACCGATTCCAAGACTTGTCAAAAAAGTATTTTGTTCCCCAGAATATGCAAACACTTTGCACTGCTAGCCCCTTCTGGACAAGTTGATGGGTACAACATGCACTTTGCGTGCTGAGGTTATCTTCTGCCAGACCAATACTGTCTCGATTTGAGGTTCTGATGTAATTGGAACAAAGAGAATCCAAACAGATTGTAGTTCATTAAAAACAGATTCCCGGGTTGGATGAGCTCTTGAAACTAAAACCCATTGCTGTGTGGACTATTCCTAACCAGTAAACCATGTTACAAGCTCAAATGGTCCCTTAGCATGGAAAGCTTACTCTTTCGACATATTGGGAAGAATCTTGTGCCCTCTCCCGTTGGCAAGTTTGGTGGGAGAGGAGCACATTCAATTAGGTGGCAGAGAGGCAGGTGGAGATCCTGCCACCTTCCAGCCCCACTTTAGTCCTGCTACTTTAGTCTGTGGCAGAAAGGAACATGGATGGCCATCCAACCGATAGAGGCTTTTAAGTGGGCAACTACTTTTTAAAAATTAAATTCAGCCCCTTCCAGTGTTGTTATGATCCAGTTAGGAACTCTTTGTTTGAAATAGATAAACTTTGAAATCCCAGGTACTTACCAAGAGATAAAAGCCACAAGATTCCATAGCTTTGAATAAACAAAATAAATTTTACCATAAGAAAATTTACAATATCCTCCTTATATTCTAGTATTTAGAATAATTAGATAAATATAAATTAACCGGCAAACTATGCCCGCCAAACTACACTGCACATTAAATGGCAGATGCAACCAAGGCTGATCCCATGGATTTCTCAGCAACCCACCCCAGATGTCAGTGACCACTGTGAGCCACAAAATATCGTTAAAACTCTGCCTTCCTCACAAGGGACTACAACCCCTCACCTTCAAAGATCTGCCTCTGAATTCACTTAAAGGCCTCTCCGACTCAGATTGCCTCAATCACTGCTCACCTTCCAATGGTTTAATCTCTTCTCCTGAGATAGTGTTCCATGAGGTTCACAAAGCTGCACTCCCATCACCAGCTCAATTACAGCTTTTTCGCAAATAGCTTGCTTCACTAAACTGGCTTCCCCCCCCCCCCCCCCCCCCCCCCCCGCCACCCACCCCTCGGGCTTCCCCAAACACCAGGCTGCACCAAGCTATAAATTGCTTCCGGTGCTTCTTATGAGCCCTAACTGCATCAAACAGCTCCCAAGGCTACTCTAACCAATGATCTTCCACCACGTTCTCAGCTCCCAGGGCTTCTCTTCCAGCTGCAAACCAAACAAGGTCCAAACTGCATGCAACCCCCTTCTCCAAGCAAACACACAGATAAATTGAAAGCAGAGAACTTTCTTAAGTTCCACCCGCCTTCCTAATGATGTGGTCTTTCAGAGTTCACTGGATACATCTAAACTACTTTAGCTCTCACTCTCAAAGCAAAAATCCAATTGGATTGCATTTCTTTGCAAGCAGCGCATCAGATTTCCAGCTCTCCGGCTACGTAACCTGACTCTTATTAAATATTTTCTTTCAGGTGTTCTGGCAATCGCTCAAGCCCTGCATCATATTTATCCTATCTTCATCCCAATAATCTTCACAGAACCTTACCTTAAAATATTAACATGGATCTTGAACCAGATAGTCGTGACAGTGTACATAAGTTCCAATAAAGATTAGCTGCATTAACTGCAACAAAATAATAATCTTTATTAGTGCCACAAGTAGGCTTACATTAACATGGCAATGAAGGGGCAGCACGGTGCATGGAGTAGTTAGCACTGCTGCCTCACAGCACTGAGGTCCCATGTTTGATCCTGGCTCTGGGTCACTGTCTGTGTGGAGTTTGCACATTCTCCCCGTGTTTGCGTGGGTTTCACGCCCACAACACAAAGATGTGCAGGGTAGGTGGATTGGCCACGCTAAATTGCCCCTTAAAACAATTAATTGGGTACTCTAAATTTATTTTTTAAAAACATTGCAATGAAGTTACTGTGAAAATCCCCTAGTCGCCACATTCCGGCACTTATTCGGGTACACAGAGGGAAAATTCAGACTGCCTGATTCACCTAACAGCACGTCTTTTGGGACTTGTGGGAGGAAACTGGAGCGCCTGGAGAAAACCCACGCAGACACGGGGAGATTGTGCACACCCTACACAGACAGTGACCCAAGCCGGGAATCGAACCCGGGTCCCTGGAGCTGTGAAGCAACAGTGCTAACCACTGTGCGGCAGTGCCGCCCTACCCAGCTCCCATTCTTTACTGTGGAAATCATTCCCATCTTCCCTTGCATTGTTATCCCCTTCCTTGCCAGGTAGTTTTGCCACCATTCAAATTGAACAGTAGGGTGAACAGCAGGAGATTCACAATCATCCCTTATTGATCCTGTCTCGTAACTGCCCCCCAATTTCTGTTACACCTTAAAAGACATAACAACCAGAAGCTTAATAGTGGGAAGCTAACTTAAATCACTGTTATTGCCAAGCGCTCAATTCCAAGAGCTGCCTACCCCCTGCTCTGCAATTGTGTATCTGTAGATTGCACTGCTCTTTATCCGAGAAGCAATTTCTCCAAATTCGTGTAGCTTAAAATGCTGGAATTATTTTCCGAGACTCCACTGACAGTTAAATGCAGGCTAGCCCAGGCAATTTACTCAATTGGACAATGAGTTTGTGCAGCCAATGAACTGTTTTCAAAATCTTGAACCCACTAATGAAGAACTATTTCAACATATTGTTACACCAGACATAAGAAACCCACTCTCCCAGGCAACATTCTGTCTGCATCTTTAGGCGATTCCTTAATTTAGAGTAGATTACTTCAGAGTTTCACTGGCAGTCAACCTTTTGTTGTTGTTCCACCGCTTACATTGTCTTGGTAAGTGATGTTGGTGAGTGAAGCTGCCAAAGGGTTTCAACGTTTGCAAACTACCTTTGCACTGAAGCAAAGTATTTGCATTTATATAGTACCGTTCACAACCTCAGTGTCCCAAAGTGCTTTACAGCCAACCAAGTACTTTTGAAGCATTGCTAAAAAGAGACATGTTGTCAAAACTTTTTTGCCTTGCACTCAGCAGGACAAAAGAAAGAATGCCCAATTTCAAAAGATCACAACAATTTATACTACACGAGAAAAGGGTGGATGGGGTACAGAAAGAAACGGGGAACTATAGATTCCACAAGCTCCCCCAGTAAATCAAAACAGGCATACGACTTGAACATCAATTAAAAAAATCTGTGGTGAATCAGACAGAGTTAATGCTCTGAGCCAATTAACACAGAGCTGAAGGGAGGTAGAAACCTGATGGGGTTTACACGATTGAAAGGATACAAGGGGGAGATAGAAGGAAAGGGAAGGTGTTAGAGGGCGGGAGAGATTAATTAACAATGATCCGTGGAACAAAATCTGAAGGGAGTGGTCATGGTTCTAGTAAAGAAACCAAGTATTTGCCCAGCCTGACTGTCAATGACAGAATAATGAACAGCTCTATCCAAAAACAGGAACATGAATACAAGATACAGATTGATATTTGGCATAACAAAAGACACAAAATAAAGGACCGGGCTCATGGTCTGAAGTTGTTGAACTCGATGCCGAGTCCAGGTGTTGATTCCTGGTTAATTTGCTGTCAGTCTAGATTCAATAAAATCTGAGATGGATTTGCAGGTATCATATCATTTCATAATAACTAACTTGCAAGGCTGCATCAATCCATAGAGCTACAGGACACACACACTGCCTTCTGTAGCAGCCAGGAGTAAAGAGATCATATACAGAGAAGCTTCTGCTGATATATTCAAAATCACAGTAAGATTCACATATAAGCTTCCCATTGGTCATTCTATACACCTCCTGACCTGGCCCTATATCCTAATTGGTCACTTTGCATTGTAACCCCAGCATCCTTTTCACCTTGGCCACCCTCCCCCGATGGTTTCAAACAGGCTTTGGCTAAATCTCTTTGTCCTTTGTCTGTGAGCCCCCTACCATCAGACCGGCCCTACTAACATCGGACCGGCCCTACTATCTATCCTATCTTAACTAATAATTTTAATTTTATCACATTCATTTATTCATTTCCTCACAGGTGGCTGTCGAGTGCCTAATTAGAAGGTAAGGTGCTGTTTCTGTGAATTGTGCTTTCACATAGCCGTCTGTCAGTCCAGAAGTAAAACACTCGAACACGTCAGTAACGAATATTTGTTTATTCACGGCCGGGACAAATCTCTAAGTAGTCGGGGAACCACCTTCGAGAAGTGCCAAAGTCCCAGAGTACGGACTGTCCCTTTATACAATCACAGCTTAGAGGTGGTCCCCTTAAATTCCTAGATACACCAATGATTTGGTAAGGCTCCAGAACATGTAGTTATATGGAATTATTATCCTGAGGTAGGGTGGTGACTATGACATAATCATTAGCACGGTTCACTAATACTGCTGCTGCTAACGGGTTTCTTATCCTATCCATCCATCAGGTCCAACTTCCTTATCTCCTTCCCTCTCATGCTCCTGAGTCAGCTCTTTGTCTCAGTTGACAAGGTTTTACACACTCAGCTTTGCTGTCTCTGCACTAACAGAGATCTGTTCTCATTTCATTCCCTCAACCCTTTAACATCCTTTTTACTTGATGATCACAGATATATTTCAGAACCTTAATATTACATACAGACAGCAAGGTTAAAACAAGACAATAAATGTAATCCACTTCCACACTTCCTCCAGCTTGCATTGAGCTTCAAGGGAAGGCAGCGCCATAGCATAGTGGTTAGCATTATGGCTTCACAGAGCCACGGTCCCAGGTTCAATTCCTGGCTTGGGTCACTATCTGTGCGGAGTCTGCACGTTCTCCCCATGCCTGCGTGGGTTTCCTCCAGGTTATTATGGGCCAGGGTTTAGAGAACACCAACGTATATCATTGAGTTCACCTGACCCACAACCTTTAAAAGATTTTGGTTATGGGGAGCACAAGGATCCACTTTACAGGTGTGATGCATCAGAGATCTAAACAAAAACAATGTTTATTCTATGAATCCAGATAACTTTATAAACAAACAGTAAACATCTCATCGACTACCAACACTGTTAATCCCCACAGATACAGTACTCCATAGGTAATCCTCAATAACTTTTCTAACAACATCCATAAGTCAAAGACCCTTTTTAACAACGACAGTAGATTTGCATTCCTTACAGAAACTGGCATTGCTTTGAAATCATCAAGTGATCTGGAGACATTCTTTAGGAGGCATAGAGAGACCTAAACACCTCCTTGGTTTGAATGCAGCTCTCCAACTGAAAATGAAACTAAAACTCACAGCCAAAAAAAGAGCTTCCAGCTCAAACAGAAAGTAAAAAGCCAGAACCACAGCTCAGCTCCACCCACACAATGACATCACTGCAGCTATTTGATAAACGCACTTTTCTTAAAGTGACCCTCACATGATAGGGAGCTCCGGTTTCCTCCCACAAGTCCAGAAAGACGTGCTTTTTGCTGAATTCGACTTTCTGAATTCTCCCTCTGTGCACCTGAACAGGCGCCTGAATGTGACGACTAGCGGCTTTTCACAGTAACTTCATTGCAGTGTTAATGTAAACCTACTTGTGACACTAATAAAGATTATTATATTAACTGCTAGTGCGGCGATTACATTTGAAGCCCGATGAGAAAAGAAACATGGTAGCCAATTGCGTACAGCAAGATACGATAAAAAGCAACAAGACAAATGATGGGACCATCTGGTTTTCATAACATCATTGAGGAATAATGTTACCCGAGGGATAATGTTACCTGGAAGAGCTCCAGCCAAAATATTGACATTAGATAGTTGGCAGAGAGCTCCCCGAGGCAAAGCTTGCCTTCCTCATACCCTTTGGAATGTTTGGATCTCGCACAGGTTCCACCTTTACTCCTCCAGTGTGCTCTCTCACTTTGCTCATCTCTGGCAATACTCAACAGATAATTGGTGATGGTCCACCCTCATAGCCCTCGTAGTAACAGTTCTATTACAGAACTATCCTGGTGACGTGCTCACAATGTGAAATATGTCACACGGTTGATAAATCAAGTGCTTCAGGAAATACATGGAACAAGTGTCACAGGCAAACACTTCGGCCCTGCCGTCATTTAAATAGCCTGTACATAAGTTGCCAGACGCGCTTAAAGATCACTGATAGAATTCCTGCTAATGCTGTGTTTTGCAGGCTTGTTTATTCATTCCTGGGATACAGGTGTCATTGGCTTTGCCAATATTTATTACCCATCTCCGATCTCCCTTAAGAAGGTGGTGGCGAACCCTCTCGTTGAGCCGCTGCAGTCTATGTGGTGAAGGTTCTTGCACAGTGCTATTAGAGAGAGGAGCTCCAGGACTTTCGACTCAGTGAAGGTCAAAGAAATGGTAAAAATAATAATTATAATAATGATGAATAGCTTATTGTCACAAGTAGGCTTCAATGAAGTTACTGTGAAAAGCCCAAGTCGCCACATTCCGGCGCCTGTTCAGGGAGGCCGGTACCGGAATTGAATCGCGCTGCTGGTCTTGTTCTGCATTACAAGCCAGCTGTTTAGCCCACTGTGCTAAACCAGCCCTATATAATTCTGAGTCAGAAGAGAGGGGAACTAGCAGTGTGTCTGCTGCTTGTGCTCCTCCAGGCGGTAGAGTTCGGAGGTTTAGAAGGTGCTGTCAAAGGAAGCTTGCCGAATTACTGCAACACATCTTAAAGATGGTTCACACTGCTTACACTGGCACCGGTGATGGGAGGAGTCCCGATCCAGCGGGCTGCTTTGTCCTGGGTGGTGTTGATCTTCTTGAGTGTTGTTGGGGCTGCACTCATCCAGGCAAGTGGAGAGGATTCCATCCCGCTCCTGACTTGTGCCTTGCAGGTAGACGACAGGCTTTGGGGAGTCAGGAGACGAGTTACTCAACGCAGGATTTCCAGCCTCCGAGCTGCTCTGGTAGCCACAGTATTTAGATGGATAGTCCAGTTCAGTTTCTTATCAATGGTAACCCCCAGGATGTTGATGATGAGGGATTCAATGATAGTAATGCTACTGAATGTCAATACCCATCCAACACTTGACCATCAAATAAAAATATTGTTGGCACAATTACCAGATAAAATAAATAACTCCCTCCTCCCAATCTCTATTTGCTAATCTTATTTCCTGTGCAGGAGTGTGACTGAAATGTGCATGAGTCCCATGATTAAGAGCTCAACATAGCACGAGTGGCGTTAGCTCCAGTGGCTGACTGCTTTCAGAGGATGACTGCCAAATTTGTGCATGACTTGAGGTAATGTCTCAACTGCAGACTGTAACCCTTTCACTTGCTAGCGACAATCACCAATTACTAGGGACAAGGCAATCTATGTCCCTACTGGGATTTCAGTAAAGCGTAATAATGGGTACAAGCAACGCTCACAGTCTGTGTTCACATGAATTGTGAAGAACACACTTATCATGGATTATATGTCAAGCAGGTTCTGTCTTTTCAGAGTGTCAGCTGGCCAGCACAAGGGTACAGTAGGGTGGGGACAGGTCTGTCACTGTATAACACAGGTCCGTACTGGTGGGAACAGGTGTGTCATTGCATAACACTGGGTACAGTACTGGTGGGGGTAGCTCTGTGACTGTTTAGTACTAGGGTACAGTACTGGTGGGGACAGGTGTGTCATTGTATAACACCGGGGGACAGTACAGGTGGGGACAGGTCTGTCACTGTATAACACTGGAATACAGTACTGGTGGGGACAGGTCTGTCACTGTATAACACTGGGATACAGTACTGGTGGGGACAGGTCTGTCGCTGTATAACACTGGGGCATAGTACTGGTGGGGACAGGTCTGTCACTGTATAACACTGGGGAACAGTACTGGTGGGGACAGGTCTGTCACTGTATAACACTGGAATACAGTACTGGTGGGGACAGGTCTGTCACTATACACTGGGGTACAGTACTGGTGGGGAAAGGTCTGTCACTGTATAACACTGGGGCACAGTACTGGTGGGGACACCACATGCTATATCTTGTCCAGAAAGAATAAATTTGTGCACAGAACCTGCTGAAAAGTTAACAACATAGCAAAACTGGACTGATTTCTGCAACCAATACTTTCCATGTTAGCTAACAAACGCTGAGAAGGTGGTTGAATTTTACTTGTACTCATCAAAATCACTGTTCGGATAACTGGGTGGCGAAATTTAACATGGGCTGGAACGCAGAAAGGACAACTTCCTATCAACCACCTGGTGTACATCCCTTCCCGTATTCAGTTCCATTGCTTTCAACGGAACCGAATATCAGGGGTGTTGTATATTGTCCCAAAGAACAAAGAACAAAGGAAAGTACAGCACAGGAACAGGCCCTTCAGCCTTCCAAGCCTGTGCTGATCATGATGCCCTAACTTAAAAAAAACCTTCTGCCCTTACTCTGTCCGAAAGGCCATTGAGATTCCACCCGCATCAATCTCCAATTTCACCTCATCACTGGTTCGTTTAGTTTTGACACCTGGCAATGGCATCCATCATTCTCAAGTCAAGATGGATGGAGGCTTTGTCCAACTCAGCTTTGGGAATGCATCCAGCACAGCATAGTCAGTACAAATTACTTTACGTTAGTGATGGAAAGGGATAAGTATACCCCGCAGAGCAAGAGTTATAGCTGGGGGAAGGGCAATTATGATGCCATTAGACATGACTTAGGATGTGTTGGTTGGAGAAGTAGGCTGCAAGGGTTGGGCACACTGGATATGTGGAGCTTGTTCAAGGAACAGCTATTGCATGTTCTTGATAAGTACGTACCAGTCAGGCAGGGAGGAAGGGGTCGAGCGAGGGAACCGTGGTTTACCAAAGAAGTGGAATCTCTTGTTAAGAGGAAGAAGGAGGCCTATGTGAAGATGAGGCGTGAAGTTTCAGTTGGGGCGCTTGATAGTTACAAGGAAGCGAGGAAGGATCTAAAGAGAGAGCTGAGACGAGCAAGGAGGGGACATGAGAAGTCTTTGGCAGGTAGGATCAAGGAAAACCCAAAAGCTTTCTATAGGTATGTCAGGAATAAAAGAATGACTAGGGTAAGAGTAGGGCCAGTCAAGGACAGTGGTGGGAAGTTGTGTGTGGAGGCTGAGGAG
The DNA here is from genome assembly GCF_902713615.1 of Scyliorhinus canicula. Classification (NCBI taxonomy): domain Eukaryota; kingdom Metazoa; phylum Chordata; class Chondrichthyes; order Carcharhiniformes; family Scyliorhinidae; genus Scyliorhinus; species Scyliorhinus canicula. The sequence goes on from NC_052165.1 coordinate 74,715,493, forward strand.
ATAAGCGAGATACTAAATGAATACTTTTCGTCAGTATTCACTCAAGAAAAAGATAATATTGAGGAGGAGAATGCTGAGACCCAGGCTATTAGAATAGATGGCATTGAGGTGTGTAGGGAAGAAGTGTTGGCAATTCTGGACAAGGTGAAAATAGATAAGTCCCCGGGGCCGGATGGGATTTATCCTAGGATTCTCTGGGAAGCCAGGGAAGAGATTGCTGAGCCTTTGGCTTTGATTTTTAGGTCATCATTGGCTACAGGAATAGTGCCAGAGGACTGGAGGATAGCAAATGTGGTCCCTTTGTTCAAAAAGGGGAGTAGAGATAACCCCGGTAACTATAGGCCGGTGAGCCTAACGTCTGTGGTGGGTAAAGTCTTGGAGAGGATTATAAAAGATACGATTTATAATCATCTAGATAGGAATAATATGATTAGGGATAGTCAGCATGGTTTTGTGAAGGGTAGGTCATGCCTCACAAACCTTATCGAGTTCTTTGAGAAGGTGACTGAACAGGTAGACGAGGGTAGAGCAGTTGATGTGGTGTATATGGATTTCAGTAAAGCGTTTGATAAGGTTCCCCACGGTCGGCTATTGCAGAAAATACGGAGGCTGGGGATTGAGGGTGATTTAGAGATGTGGATCAGAAATTGGCTAGTTGAAAGAAGACAGAGAGTGGTAGTTGATGGGAAATGTTCAGAATGGAGTTCAGTTACGAGTGGCGTACCACAAGGATCTGTTCTGGGGCCGTTGCTGTTTGTCATTTTTATAAATGACCTAGAGGAGGGCGCAGAAGGATGGGTGAGTAAATTTGCAGACGACACTAAAGTCGGTGGAGTTGTAGACAGTGCGGAAGGATGTTGCAGGTTACAGAGGGACATAGATAAGCTGCAGAGCTGGGCTGAGAGGTGGCAAATGGAGTTTAATGTGGAGAAGTGTGAGGTGATTCACTTTGGAAAGAATAACATGAATGCGGAATATTTGGCTAATGGTAAAATTCTTGGTAGTGTGGATGAGCAGAGGGATCTCGGTGTCCATGTACATAGATCCCTGAAAGTTGCCACCCAGGTTGATAGGGTTGTGAAGAAGGCCTATGGTGTGTTGGCCTTTATTGGTAGAGGGATTGAGTTCCGGAGCCATGAGGTCATGATGCAGCTGTACCAAACTCTGGTACGGCCGCATTTGGAGTATTGCGTACAGTTCTGGTCGCCTCATTATAGGAAGGACGTGGAAGCTTTGGAACGGGTGCAGAGGAGATTTACCAGGATGTTGCCTGGTATGGAGGGAAAATCTTATGAGGAAAGGCTGATGGACTTGAGGTTGTTTTCGTTAGAGAGAAGAAGGTTAAGAGGTGACTTAATAGAGGCATACAAAATGATCAGAGGGTTAGATAGGGTGGACAGCGAGAGCCTTCTCCCGCGGATAGAGGTGGCTAGCACGAGGGGACATAGCCTTAAATTGAGGGGTAATAGATATAGGACAGAGGTCAGAGGTGGGTTTTTTACGCAAAGAGTGGTGAGGCCGTGGAATGCCCTACCTGCAACAGTAGTGAACTCGCCAACATTGAGGGCATTTAAAAATTTATTGGATAAGCATATGGATGATAAGGGCATAGTGTAGGTTAGATGGCCTTTAGTTTTTTTTTTCCATGTCGGTGCAACATCGAGGGCCGAAGGGCCTGTACTGCGCTGTATCGTTCTATGTTCTATGTTCTAAATCAGCACTCCTGTATCCTTGCTGCCCGAGGCTGGCAACATGTGCCAACCAGCTGCACCGTGGGCCATAAAGAATTAGGCCGAGATTGTCAAACTCATATCACATATCGTCAAAAGAATGGAGACACACCCCAGTCACTGCACATTCAATTGTCCTTCCTGCTGTGTGTTAGGGTGGCGGAGGCTGCGTGGCCTGCCAGTGGCCGGCGGCGTTATCTTCCAGTCCCTCCGATGTCAATGGACATTTCCGTGGGCTCGCATCCTCCATCGCTGGGGAACCCCAAGAAGATCCGGAGAATCTTGCCAGCAGGAAGGGCCGGAAAACTTTGGTCTTGGTCTTCACTGGAACCGCAGTGCAGCAAGGTCAGCATTTGTTGCCCATTCCTTTTTTTTAAATAAATTTAGATTAGCCAATTATTTTTTCCAATTAAGGGGCAATTTAGCGTGGCCAATCCACCTACTCTGCACATTTTTGGGTTGTGGGGGCGAAACCCACGCAGACACGGGGAGAATGTGCAAACTCCACACGGACAGTGACCCAGAGCCGGGATAGAACCTGGGACCTCAGCGCCGTGAGGCGGTTGTGCTAACCACTAGACCACCGTGCTGCCCTCTGTTGCCCATTCCTAATTGCCCTCTTGATCCTCGTGGCTTGCTCGACCATTTCAGGGGGCAGATATGACGCACGCGGTGGGTCTGGACTCAACATGGCAGCAAATTTCCTTCCCTCAAGGGATATTAGTGAGCCAGATGAGTTGTCACAACAATCAGCGGTAGTTTCACAGTCGCCATTACCGAGACTCGCTTCATATTTCAGATTTTATGGGCAGCACGGTGGCGCAGTGGTTATCATTGCTGCCTCACGGCGCTGAGGTCCCAGGTTCGATCCCGGCTCTGGGTCACTATCCATGTGGAGTTTGCACATTCTCCCTGTGTTTGCGTGGGTTTCACCCTCACAACCCAAAGATGTGCAGGCTAGGTAGATTGGCCACAGTAAATTGCCCCTTAATTGGAAAAAATGAATTGGGTACTCTAAATTTATTTTAAAATATATATATATATTTCAGATTTTATTAGCTGAATTTAAATTCCATGGTGGGAATTGAACTCATGTCCCCAGATTACGAGTCCAGTGGCATTACCAGTATATTAGCATCTTTCCATGTTTCAAAGTATGCAGAGATGTAATAATTAAAGCCTTTGATGTTCTGTGAAAGATCTGACCTTCAAATAAGTCTGTTGGAAGGCAGACAGAGGGAGGCGGCTGCGTGCATTCGGGTGGTATTTAGGGAAGGGAAGCCTGGTGCCTGTCAGCATCAGCTTCTTTATTTAGTTACATTGGGAAGTGGAATTGTTGCCGCTCTATGTAGGCTGCATGAAGTAGACAGAAAAATGTCCCCAAAATAGACGAGGAGAAAGTGGGTCAAACAGAAGGGGCTTACAGCACTCAAGTCGAGTAGAGTCGCGCCTGCATTTTTATCCTTTTTCGGTTGCCTATAAAGGCAGCCTTGAGGCATTTCAAACCTACACAATGGTCATGTTCACAGGCACTTCATTCCGAATGAGACTTCTCTTTGAATGCAAGAAGCCCGCACTCTATGTCAATGACACAATTAATATTGGAATCACTTTCACCAATGCCCTCTGCTGGACACTGCACCTTCCTAGGCTGGACCCCACTGCTGCCAACAACTCCTTAACACCCGCCCCCTCCCCCTCCTCATTCGGGAGGGCTCACCACAATTGGTGGAAGGTGGCAGCGTTGAGCTCAGTCTCCTTCCCACCTGACACCCCTTTCCCATGATCAGGAGCAGGGACCCCTCGCTGGGTTTTGCTGGTATCTCATTGCCTGTTCCAGTTTTCTGCTGCACTGGAGACCTGGAGATCAATCACACCACCTAACTAGGTTTGGAACTAGGGTTTGCATCAAATTTTGATTTATTCTTAAAATTCCTTGCATTGTATTCAATTACACTTACTTTTTTTTTTAAAACACTAGGGGCAATTTAACATGGCCAATCCACCAAAACGGAACCTCTTTTTGGGTTGTGGGGGTGAGACCCACACAGACACAGGGAGAATGTGCAAACTCCACATGGACAGTGACTTGGGCCTGGGATCGAACCCGGGTCCTCGGTGCCGTGAGGCAGCAGCGCTAACCACTGCGCCACCGTGCTGCTCTCAAAGACAATTTCTGATTCCAGTTTGGTTTTTTTAAAGTGCACAGTTCACTGTTAAACTGTTGCCTAAGATTCCGCAAGTTATTTTCTGCCAGTTCTATTAGAGCTGTAATGTAGACCACGATAGCATGGTGATCTATTCGATCTAAGAAGGGTTTCAACCAGAATGGTTTGACACTCTGTTAATGCAGACACTGCTGATTTAACCAATTTCTCAGTTAGGGTGGTAAAATTAGTATTGGGACTCCCTCAGTCCATGGAGGGAGTGGGAACAAACAGCCATGGTCATCATTTTTTAAAAATAAATTTAGAGTACCCAATTCATTTATTTTTCCAATTAAGGGGCAATTTAGTATGGCCAATCCACCTACCCTGCATATCTTTTGGGTTGTAGGGGTGAGACCCACGCAGACACGGGGAGAACATGCAAACTCCACAAGGACAGTGATCCGGGGCTGGGATAGTACCCGGGTCCTCGGCACCACGACGCAACAGCGCTAACCACTGTGCCACCGTGCCGCTGTCATCACTTTTGATCACCATTCAGTTGAAAATGAAATTGAAAATCGCTTATTGTCACGAGTAGGCTTCAATGAAGTTACTGTGAAAAGCCCCTAGTCGCCACATTCCGGTGCCTGTTCGGGGAGGCTGTTACGGGTTGCTGGGAAGAGTATTTGAATGTTGAATAAGGAGAGAGAGAGAGAGAGAAAGAGAGAGAGAGAATGAATGAATCTAGGGCAGGAAAAAGTAGGTAGAAGATGTGTAAAAGGAACAATCATTTGCCTTTGTCTCTCCCAAGATTCTTTGTGTAAAACACCATTCCATTATGGTCTCAAACAGGGTTCAATTTCCAATCGATATTATCAGGGCGTCTGATTTATGACGACTTTATTATAATGGTATAATTGAATTTATTATACCATCTTCCAGAATTTTTACCAACATTTTGAAGAGAAATCATAGGGGATTACATGTGGGGGATTGTGTTCCATAATTCTGTGCGAACCTCCGGGGAAGAACCCGCAAACCTGTGGCCTTAGCTCGCACACTTATCTGAAGTGGCTCACTTGACAAAACAAACTCTGCTCACACCAACCAGCACTTCTAAAGAAAACAGAAAGTGAGCAATCACACCGGAGAAGGAAGAGTTTGAGGCTCCCGGTCATGCATGGCACATGTGGTTGGAGTTGAGACATCAAGTCCAATTTTCCCTGAAGTATATTTACTCTCCGGTATTCACTGGAACAAAACAGCTGTAAGTGACAAGAGTGTTTATTGATATTGCTGGGCCAGCCAGTGATTTGGAGGCAGGATGGGAATTATGGCAGGATTCACAGCAGTCTATTTGCTTAGCAAGCAGAGGCCTTTTAAATAATGCAGTGTGCCAAACAGATGAGGATCCATTTAAAAATAGTCTTTTTCGAATTAAAGCAAACCTAACCCATGACCAAAATAGTAGCGATGGGCTCCTGCTAAAGGCAGATTGACACTTTTTAAAAATTAATTTACGGGATGTGGGTGCCACCGGTTAGGCCAGCACTTATTGCCCATCCCTAGTTGCCCTTCAAAAGGTGGTGGTGAGTTGCCTTCTTGAACCGCTGCAGTCCTTGAGGTGTAGGTACACCCACAGTGCTGACACTCAGTGGGAGGGAATTTCAGGATTTTGCCCCAGCGACAGTGAAGGAGCGGCGTTATATTTCCAAGTAGGGGTGGTGAGTGACTTGGAGGGGAACCTCCTCCAAGTGGTGGAGTTCCCAGGTAGCTGCTGCTCTTGCCCTTCTAGACGGTGGTGGCCGTAGGTTTGAAAGGTGCCGCCGAAGGAACCTCGGCCAGTTACTGCAGTGCATCTTATAGATGGTACACACGGCTGCCTCTGTTTATCGGTGGTGGAGAGTTTGAATGTTTGTGGCAGGTGGAGCAATCAAGCGGGCTGCTTTGTCCTGGTCAATGCAGTGAGCGCAGGATGGTTACTTACAAATTACCAGTGTAAATTCAATCCCAGTAATTTACAGTAGTCCTGGTGAGATTGGTGGGCAATTAAACCCATCATCTCTATTTGGACCTGGATAGCAGAGTTACTATACGCAGGCGACAAATTAAGGGTGGATAACTGGAACGGAGTACAGTTTTACAGGCTCGTTACAAAACAAGCTAATTGCTTTGAAAGTATCCTGCTGGGTCAGCACCATTTCTTTACACAGTCCGTGACCAACAGCGGGATGAGTTTCCAGGAAAAGGATGATTAAAGATCAGGCGCTGGATTAATTTCAGAATCAGCTGGTAGCCATTAGCAAGATGACGACAACAACAATCACTTGCTTTGAGGAGAGAAAAGGCTTGCATTGATATGGCATCTTTCACAGCCTCGGGATATCTCACGTGCTTTGCAGCCAATGAAATACTCTTGGAAGTGATGTGACTGTTCCAATGTTGGGGATTGAAGGTAGGAAAGGATTGAGGTGGTGAAGAGAGTTCATCGCCCACAATAAGTTCCATGTGGTCAGCGTCTCAAATATCCTCTCCGATTCAAATTCCTACCGCCCGGCTTCATGTGTCGATTCCTGCTTGGAATGGCAGGCAGAGGTTTGAAGGCAGGTGCTTGCCACCCATAAACCAGACCGCTCCGGATCGGTAGAAGGTAACTGATTTCCAAACCACTAGCTATGTGTTAACTGGCAATGTGTACTTCAGTTTGACAGTGATGAAGATCACAAAGTGTTGGAGAACGGCGATGTCAAGGGCAGATGAGGCTCTTCAGTCTGCTCGGTAGTTCATCTCGAAGCAGGACAACTCCAAAGTCAAACCTGCATCCTGTCAGCTGCTAGGCTTGCAGCACTTTGCACCAGAGGGTGGCAAGGTGGCACAGTGATTAGTACTACTGCCACACAGCACCAGGGACCCAGGTTCGCTTGGGCTTTGTGTCTGTGGGGTGTTTGCATGTTCTCCCCGTATCTGCATGGGTTTCCTCCGGGTGCTCCGATTTTCTCCCATAGTCCAAAAGGGGCGTGAGTTAGGTGGATTGGCCTTGCTAAATTACCCCTTAGTGTCCAAAGATGTGCAGGTTAGGCTACCGGGTTGCAGGGGAGTGGGCCTAGGAACGTTCTGATATTCCATGAACCGAGCTTCATATGAAGCTCTTTCAGAGGGTTGGTGCAGACTCGATGGGCCAAATGGTCTCCTTCTGCCGGGGTTCTATGATCGGCTGCTTTAGATGAGGGAGTGGGAGAGGCTCTGCCCAAACCCCACCCACAATGCACAGGTTGTTCGGCAAGTCATTAACAACCAAAACAGCAGACACGCCAAGGCCTTTGGCGATGGCAGAAGTGACGACAGGAACAGGTAGAGGACTGGCAAGCTTCAGTCACTACCCTGTACACAGGCAGCCTCAGGGTAAGGGCGGCACTCCACAGATCGGGGTAGGGGTGGAGTTTGTATCCTCCTGAGGTGACAAAGGTTATTTTCAATGGAACGCTACTCTCCTGAATTTTGGAAAGGGAAGAAAAGGAACATTAGACACCGCCTGTTCACCCTTGACCTGCTAGACTCCCGCCTGTTATCAGCGAAGTCGCAATGTAAAGAACAATATTACTGGCTATCATATGAAGCTTGGTTCATGGAATATCAGAACATTCCTAGACTACAGTATGAGACCCGGGTGCAGAAGAACCCCAAGACAAAAGCAAATTACTACTTTGACAGAGACATCCTAACTTGAAACGTTAGCTCTGCTCTCTCTCCACAGAAGCTGTCGGACCTGCTGAGGTTATCCAGAATGTTCTGTTATTGCTGCAGAGGAACCTTCATAGCCAGAATGCTGAGCAGGTACAACATGGGCATAGAAGCCTGAAGTGAAGCGAGGCTGGCGGAGGAGCCTCAACTTCAGCACAGACTACACACTCTAATGGACTGGCAAGGTCCACAGACCAGCCTGAACAGTGAGGCGCGGACTTTGCCATTCAGTCTGAACTGTCACGCCTGCTCGACTCACTTCCTCCAGGGATCAGTGGTCGATTCAGGTTTCTTCCTTTATGGCTTGCCAGTAACCAGCATGCAACACTCATGCTCCAGCAGTGACACATACAGGTGAGGTCAAGTAAGCGCTGTACAATAACCTCAGCATAACTTTAGGAGTACTCCCACCAGGACAACCTCATTGATGATTTCAAATGCCCGAGTGGGCACAAATTATAATACATGGACCGCAGCACCAGGATTGGCAGTGCAAACTCCGAAAGCCAGCTCCTGCTCTCAAAGTGCCGCGAGTTTGACTTAACCATCAGAAACACAGGGTGGTATTTTCCGCCCCTTCTCGTCAGTACCCTGGCAAGGCCACGGTGCCAGAGGGAGTGCCAGGGTGCCACCCTGCCCTATCCCCGACCACCCTGGGAGTCTCTAATGGCCTGAGAGACCCTCCCCCCAGTGCCACATTAATGGAAAGCAGTACTAAATAGCATCCTGGCGAGGTCTCCCAGGCCTGGCCCTTAGTTCCCGGGCGCTGGGAGAATCCCATGGGTGCTTATTTAAATGAGACAGTACCATACAGCCAGCTGGGCACCAAAACCCATACCATAGGGTGTCCCAAACTTAAGACATTAAGAGAAACCGAAAGCCAACCTCAGAGCTTGCAAACTTTACACCCAATACATGGGGGGGAGAGGGATCTTGGACAGACCCAAATGGGGACGTCTCTGCCATCAAACGATTTCGACAAAACAGAGGAAAACAGAGTCAAGTGTCGTCAGGACAAGCGGGTGAGTCACAGAGCCAATGTCTCCATGCAACCCTCCAACACTGACTTTGTGTGCAGTATTTGCAATCGGTTATGCAAATAGACACTTGTCATAACATCACAGGAGACAACGAGACTGCAAACCGTTTTTTGTTTTGCTGAACACTCATCCGTTACTGTGATGGGAGACTCCATCAATGTGGCAGCCAATCTGTGCACAGCAAGCTCCCACAAAGACCCTTGAAATGGCCAAATGGGCCCAAATCTCCCTTTGTCAAATTCTATAAACGAGTTCGCAACCAATTCTGTTTAAATAATTAGGTGGAGGCACGATCTGGGAGAAGTGACGGCCAGGATATTTTTCCCCCTTTGCCCTTTGAAGCCCGAGTGAAGGACACACAGGAAAACATACAAAGCACCCCCAAGAGCTCTGATGAATACGATCGCTTCGTCAGATGTGTAGCCGAGGCTAATTAGGTTCAATTCAAAATTTTAGTTTTGCACAATCCTCATTCGCAACACTAAAACAGTGGAGAAGGGGAGGGGGGGGGGGGAGCAAATGGTGCCTCATGCTGTATTTAGTTAATTATCGCAGATTTCTCATTTACAGCACTGCCACGACCAGTTTAGTACAGTGGAATCTTTACTCTTTGCTTGCTCTCTCATCGGCATCACGTCTCAATCCCCAAGCCCATCCCGAGTCACCACTTCCTCGACTGACTAGGAAATCAGTTTGTGGTCTTCCTCTCTGTAGGTGCGAGGATTTGATTTCTGAATTACTCTCCCCTCCTCTCCTCCCCCCCCCCCCCCCATATCCAGTTTAGTGCTCTTCACACCAGATTGTCCCACTTTCATTCCACACAATGCCATCTGTACAGAGAAGAGCGAGGGATTGTGGGGGGGGGGGGGAAAAGAGAAAAACATGCATTTTCTATTGTGCCTTTCACAACCACCAGATGTCACAAAGCGCTTCACAGCCAATTAAGTACTTTTGAAGTGTTGTAATGTTCAATATGTATCAATTAATTTGCCCACAGGTAAGTCGCAATGTGATAATGACCAGACAGCCTATTTTGCTGATCTTGATTCAGGAATAAATATTGCCTCAGGAGAATTCTCCTGCTCTTTGAAATTGCAGAGATTTTTGTTCCAACAATCACTTTGCAAGAATGCGATTGTGGCATGTGCCTCAGCAAAGACAGTCAGGAGAGAAATGCAGTGGTATTTGTCGATGTTCATCCTGAGCAGCTCCATGACTCTGTCCTCTACGGGCTGTTACACAGGGACACACACGGAGACAAACACCAACTGTTACTGGAGGACCATCAACTCGGTGAAAGACGCTCTTTGGTCTGCCCGAAACCTGTTGATCTTCCAGTGCAAAGAGTGGCAGACTGGCACATTCCAAGGTCCGGGACTACAGGCTGAGGGACGCACCCCAGCTTGGGGCAGCCGCAATGGGGAAAGGTCATTGTGTGAGGAGGCCTTTCAGTCAATGTACACCCAGGAGCTGGTAAAAGCGTAAAATGTCTCAGTCTGTGAGCTTAATGCTAACTGTATGTAACTGTATTGAAGCACCACAGGGTACAACATGACCGATGTACAGAGTTGAAAATACATATAATGAAAATATTGAAATATTTGTAATGGCCTCATTACTGAACTGAAGCACCTCAGAGTGCATCTTCATCTCTGGAGAAAATGTGAAAATTATTGCACTTTACTGTCATAACAATTAGAAATGTTTATGTGTTGTTTCTTTCAGATATTTTCTGAATATTCTTGCAAAAACAAACATCTTAAGAGGGCAGACAGAAGCTCTAACAGTGCAGGACTCCCTCAGTACGGGGCCACAGCTGCCCGAATTGCTTTTTGCGCTCAGATCTTGGGAACTCAAACTGAACTGAGAATCTTAGAATCATAGAATTCCAGGCGGTGCAGTGGTTAGCACCATTGCCTCAGGGCGCTGAGGATCTGGGTTTGATCCCGGGTCACTACAGTATCCGTGTGGAGTTTGCACATTCTCCTTCCTGCTTACGTGGGTCTCACCCCACAACCCAATGATGTGCAGGGTAGGTGGATTGGCCAGGCTAAATTGCCCCTTAATTGGAATTTTTAAAAAAAGATTCATAGAATTATGAATCATCTGCAGAAGGAGGCGATTCAGCCCATCGAGTCTGCACCGATTCTCCGAAAGAGCACTCTCTCCAGGCTCATTCACCGTCTTATCCCCACAACCATACCCACACAGACACGGGGAGAAAGTGCATCAGACAGACAATCACCCAAGGCTGGAAACGAACCCTGGTCCCTGGCACTGTGAGGCAACAGTTCTAACCACTGTGCCTCCCGTTCTGCCTGGAGATAGAACATAGAACATAGAACAGTACAGCACAGAACAGGCCCTTCGGCCCTCGATGTTGTGCCGAACAATGATCACCCCACGTAACCTGTATACCCGTAACCCAACAATCCCCCCATTAACCTTACACTACGGGCAATTTAGCATGGCCAATCCACCTAACCCGCACATCTTTGGACTGTGGGAGGAAACCGGAGCACCCGGAGGAAACCCACGCACACACGGGGAGGACGTGCAGACTCCACACAGACAGTGACCCAGCCGGGAATCGAACCTGGGACCCTGGAGCTGTGAAGCATTGATGCTAACCACCATGCTACCGTGAGGCCCAGATGTGAAAGTGCTGCTCACTGAGACACGACTGATACACGAGAATTAAAACGCTGATGAGGACAATAATTCTTTTTTTTTTTTAAAGTGTTCTTTTTATATTTTTTTAACAATAATCTTTATTGTCACAAGTAGGCTTACATTAACACTGCAATGAAGTTACTGTGAAAAGCCCCCAGTCGCCACATTCTAGCGCCTGTTTGGGTACACGGAGGGAGAACTCAGAGGACCTGTGGGAGAAAATCTGGATCCAACTGAACCTTCAGATCTTTGCAATCCAAGAGAAACCTGATTTCATTATTTGTTCACTCCTTCCCCACAGAAAAGTTGACTTTCACACACAGGAAGGTTAGTTGGGATCCAGCAAACGGCCAACACCAAAGTTATTTTCCGAATCTGCAGCCATAGTACCAGAGATCCATAAAATTCCTTCAGTGCAGAAGGAGGCCATTCGGCCAATCGAGTCTGCTTCTACCCCCTGAAAAAGCATCCTGAGTATTCCCACTCCCCCGCAACCCTACAACCCCACTGAACCTGCACATTGTTGGATACAGAGGGGTAATTTATCATGGTCAATCCACCTAACCTGCACACCTTTGGACTGTGGGAGGAAACTAGAGCACCCGGAGGAAACCCACACAGGAGAGAATGTGCAGACTCCACACAGTCAGTTACCCAAGGCCGGAATCGAACCCGGGTCCCTGGAGCTGTGAGGCAGCAGTGCTAACCACTGTGCCACTGTGTCGACAGAGTTCTGGCTTGGTTATCGCTCAAAAAGGCTGCATTGACCCAGTCACTAACTCCAGAAGTTGCACCCAGCTTCCGTAACTGATGAGTCCCCGACAGCAGACAAAATTTTGTGGAAGGAATTAAGAATCGTTTTTAAAAAACAAGCACATTGTACAATTTAACTAGGAGAATTATGCCAAGGTGAAAAATGAGTCACCTTCCCTTTCCCAAGACACACACGCTTGGCCCGAGGGGAAGGGGTTTTACTAATCGGTTTGATATGGACAAATGGAAAGGGCAAACCGAAGCCCTGACCTTCACGCAGGCAGACTAAAGGATAAGTTTGAAGCGAATTCCAGAGTGATCAGGAACACACTTTACTGTAACACATACACCACATTTAAACATGGAGATGAAAATAGAACAAACTTCCAGAGAGAGAGAAAGACAGATAGACAGAGTGTGATAGGAGTGTAGAGTGTGGCAATTAGAGGGAGGGAAGCAGACAGAGAGAGAGAGAGAAGCAGAAATAAATGACACATGCAGAGACAGTAAAACACACACCCAGCAAGTGAAAGAATGAACAGGAGTGAAAGAATGAACAGGAGGCAAAGAAAGGCAGAGGAAGACTGAGGCAGAGGGAGAATGAGAAACTTCCTTCTCAACCATATCTTCCTCATTTATTCAATGATATCAGCCACGCAATTATTCATTTCAATTTGAAATCTCTTTTCAAATTCTTGATTGTTTGATCTTTTAACAAACGTCCCATTTCCTCTCGGAAAAAGGGTTGGGTAGGGCGGGGGGGGAGGGGGGGGGACTTGGAATCAAAGGCAATCCCAGGCCTATAATCCTCGAAGCCGCACAATCAACATCCTGCCTGCCAGCCTGGCCTTCTTCCAGCTATTTTTAAACATTCCACAGTAACCTTGATCCTTCAAGGGGACGTTGACTGCGGAAACAGACTCTCGCCATGTTTTCGCCAGTCGTAAACTGACAAAGAGCGACTTCATTTGGAGGAGTTTGTTGGTGAGCTAATTGTTCCCAGTTTCTGAGCAGCAAGTTCAGACGATATCCTTGAAACGCTAAGATTGTTTCTCAGGAGACATTTTGTGGTCGGAACGGTCACCTTTGGGTGGTTAGCACTGCTGCCTCACGGCGCCAAAGACCCGGGTTCGATCTGGACCACTGTCCGTGTGGAGTTTGCACATTCTCTCGTGTCTGCGTGGATCTGACCCCCACAACCCAAAAAGATTTGCAGGGTAGGTGGATTGGCCATGCTAACTTGATCCTTAACTGAGGGGGAAAAAATTGTGGACTCTAAATTTATTTTTTAAAAAGGAATGGTTCTTTTGTGAACATCTGAAAGAACTGCCTGTGTTGTCCTTATTGGTTGAGGTGAATGAGCTGCTGTCAAAATATTGCAGGCATAATAGCATTAAGTAAGACAATGCTCCCTCCACCTCTAAAATAAAATACCTCCCCTCCACAATAAAAAGTAAATTAGAGTACTCAATTCCCTTTCCTCAATTAAGGGGCTTAATTGCCGTGTTCAATCCACCTACCTTGCAGATCTTTTTGGGGGTGGGACCCATGCAGACACGGGGAGAATGTACAAACTTCACACGGACAGTAACCCAGAGCTGGGATCGAACCTGGGTCCTTGGTGCCGTGAGACAGCTGTGCTAACCACGCAGCCTCATGGTGGCAAGGTCTCAGGTTCGATCCTGGCTCTGGGTCACTGTCCGTGTGGAGTTTGCACATTCTCCCCGTTTTTGCGTGAGTTTCACCTCCACAACCCAAAAGATGTGCAAGGTCGGTGGATTGGCCACGCTAAATTGCCCCTTGGATTGGGAACTTTAAATTTATTTTTAAAAAGCAGTGCTAACCACTGCCTTACACCTCTAATTTACAGTAAACCAAAGGTCTATTTGCCAAGCAGATTATTTAAACAAGTGTTTTTATGACCTTTTTCGCTCTCGCAATGGTGCTGAATCCTTACAGCGTCAGTATGGTTGCCCCACACAGGAGGTTTTATCAGTTGGCCTCCTGCCTGATAACCACCCTATCCTCAGACTTCTATCCTGGTCACCCAGAATGTCCACCCACAAGCACTACCTTCCCAGTGAAGCTGACAACAAAGCACGGTGGCACAATGCACTGCTGCCTCTCAGTGCCAGGGACCTGGGTTCAATTCCAGCGATGGGTGATTGTCTGGGTGGAGTTTGAACATTCTCTCAGTGTAAATTGCACGTTCTCATGGTAAAATTTCCCCTTAGTGTCCAAAGATGTGTACGTTAGGTGGGGACACAAAGACTTGCATTTATATAGCACCTTTCACAAACACCAGACCTCCCAAGTCACTTTACGGCCAATGAAGCACTTTTGAAGACTAGTCACTCTGATAATGCCATTTTATTTTACTTAGTAAGCTACCACAAACAGCAATGTGATAATTACCTAACATTCTGTTTTTGTGTGACTTTGGGATTCAAGGATCCAGCAGACCACTCCCTCTGTTCTTCATAGAAAAATCCATAAAATTCCTACATTGCAGAAGGAGGCCATTTGGCCCATCAAGTTTTGCACTGCCCACTCCTCTACCCTATCCCCATAACCCCACCTAACCTGCACATCTTTGGACACGAAGGGATAATTTAGCCTGGTCAATCCACCTAACCTGCACATTAGGATTGCGGTTAGACAGTGGCAGGAAACAGGACCACCTGGAGGAAACCCAATGGGGAGAATGTGTTCCACACTGACAGTTCGTCATTGAAATTGTGGCCCAGGATCGTTTGAGTCTACTTAAGGTGGGGTAGAAGAGCACACAGTTTAATGTGTCAACCAAAACATGACAATACTGACAGCCCAATGCTTCCACAGTGCTACACTGGAGGCATCAGCCTATATTTTTGAATATTCATTTATGGGATGTGTGGGCGTCTCCGGCTGGGCCAGAAATTGCCCATTCCTAATTGTCGTCTAGAAGCTGCCTTCTTGAGCCGCTGCAGTCCATGTGGTGTCGGTACATCCACTGTGCTATTAGGGAGGGAGGTCTAGGACTTTGACCAAGTGACCGTAAAGGAATAGGGATCCATTTCCAAGTCAGGATGGTGAGTGGCTCTGATGATGGTTTTCCAGTGTATCTGCTACCCTTGTCCTTGCAGACGGTATAGGTCATGAGTTTGGACGTTTGGGGGTTTTGGAAGATCCAATGATCCCACTCATTGACAAATATCTCAAACTGACGTTGATGCTGACAGACCTTCCACACCTTGGAGGCAACAGCATTCAAAAAAAAAACATCCATGTCCACGACAAGCCAGTTAACAAGAGCGAGCGAGCTGCCTGTGCTGAAGGCTGAATTGTCACCGTCTGGATGCCGTTCACTGTCCGTGGAACTGGAGCTGGGATACCTTGCAGCAAGAGTCCTCATCTCAAATGGTTGCCGGACTGCTGAAGGAACCAATAAATGCGAGATCCGAGCACGATAAAAAAAATCTTGCATTTCTGTGGTGCCTGCCACAACCACAAGGTGTCACAAAACACCCCGTGGCCAATGAGGTACCTGTGAAGTGCAACCACTATTGTCACGCAGGAAACACAACAGCCCCACAAACGACAATGAGAGAAATCACAAAGTAATCGGTTTTTCATTGATGGTTGGTCATGGAACCAAGGATTGCTCCCTCGCCCTAATTTTCGATGGTGCCATGAGGCCGTTTAACAATCACCAGATTGCGGAAGAGGCCTCAGTTTAATATCTCATCCAAGAGATGTCACCTCAGACAGTGCAGCACGCTTGAAGCATTAGACTTTTGTGCTCGCGGGTGGGATTTGAACCCATGACCCACTGAATCAGCGGTAAGCCTCCTCCCACTGAATCACGGCCGAGTCCTATTGTAGTGACTGAGGATCCCCGAAAAGCTAAGTCAAAAGTAGTTTATTTCCTACTCGCAGATAGGAAGTACAGCAACTTGGCAACAGTCCAAGTCCCAGCCGAGACCATCCCAAGATGCCGACTCCTCCTTGGGCCAGCTTTTATCTGGGGGAATTAAACAGCCCCACTGTTGGGCCTCCTCAATGGGGGAGCTCACACTCTCGGAGCCCACGGGGAGATTAATCGGGTTGTCCCCATTGATGTCGTGGGGGTTATAACATGAAATCCATATCCATGAAATCCTCATGGAATATAGAGACTGAGTTGGGGGGTGGGGGGTGACATTACAATCTTTCGATTGCTGCCAGAGCGGAGGTTAGGCTGTTATTATCCATGATGCATTTCATCACTTCAGACGGCATTCAACAAGTTACAGCAGAAATTACTTTGACCTACTGGAGGCCTGTATCATCAGGAGCCACGTCCTGGATCATTTCACACACAATGTGATGTGTGGCTCGCTGTGCTCCCAGTGAGCTGAACATGGGAAGGGAGACTTTAATAAATGCATTTCTTATCACTTTGATGCCTTAGTGTTAAATTATAATGGAAATTACTATGTTCTTTAATGAGCAGAAAAGTGCTTCTGTGGGTGTTGGGGGGAACTAATGAAAGTATTAGATTAATGGCTTTCAGTGGCACACTGAATCAATACATTCACCCTGGAGTTACCCATGCGGTCGGTTATCAAGGAAACACCATTTTTGTTAAAAGGGCGGCACAGTGGTTAGCACTGCTGCCTACAGTGCGGAGGACCCAGGTTCGAATCCTAGCCCTGGGTCACAGTCCGTGTGGAGTTTGCACGTTCTCCCAGTGTCTACGTGGGTTTCATCCCCACAACCCACAGATGGGCAGGTTAGGTGGATTGGCCATGTTAAATTGCCCCTTAATTGAAAAGAAAAATAATTGGGTACTCTAAATTTTTTTTTTTTTAAAAGCAGAATTGGTGAGGGTGCTCCAACAAAGCACAACGTGAAGGAAATGGGCAATTGACTGCAACACCAATATAAATGGTTATACTCGGAACTAGGTCAACAGGACAGTTACAATGGTGGGGGTCTGGGACATAGGGGTTGTTACATTGACACTGTGGGCATTTGGGAAACAGTGGTTGTTACATAGACACTGGTGGGCTCCTGGGCAATGGTGGCTGTTGCATTGACATTGGTGGGGATCTGGGCAATAGAGGTTGATACATTGACATTAGAACATAGAACATAGAACAGTACAGCACAGAACAGGCCCTTCGGTCCTCGATGTTGTGCCGAGCCATGATCACCCTACTCAAACCCACGTATCCACCCTATACCAGTAACCCAACAACCCCCCCCCATTAACCTTACTTTTTTTTAGGACACTACGGGCAATTTAGCATGGCCAATCCACCTAACCCGCACATCTTTGGACTGTGGGAGGAAACCGGAGCACCCGGAGGAAACCCATGCACACAGGGGGAGGACGTGCAGACTCCACACAGACAGTGACCCAGCCGGGAATCGAACCTGGGACCCTGGAGCTGTGAAGCATTTATGCTAACCACCATGCTACCCTGCTGCCCACATTGGTGGGGATCTGGGCAATAGGGGTTGATACATTGACATTGGTGGGCTCCTGGGCAATAGGGGTTGTTATAGAGTGATACTGGTGAGGATCTGGCCACTAGAGGTTGTTACAGAGGGCAATAGGGGTTGCTACAGAGTTGCACTAAAGCTCGGTACATTTATCACTAAATGGTGGAAGGGGGTTGGGTGGGAATGTGGGAAGAGGAAGAGGTGAACCTGTGTTGTAGTCAGAATCAATTAAATAGAGTGACATTAATCATCCCATGTTCAAAATAATAAAATGAATGTGGACCTCACTGGAACAAACATTCTATCCAGTTACAAATATCCATCACATACTGACTGATCTATCACCAATCAATCAATATGATTCTGTGTTTATAACTCAACAATATCAATTTTCAATTGATATTGGGGCTGGTTTAGCACACGGCTAAATCGTTGGCTTTGAAAGCAGGCCAGCAGTATGGTTCAATTCCCATACCAGCCTCCCCGAACAAGCGCCGGAATGTGGCGACTAGGGGCTTTTCACAGTAACTTCATTTGAAGCCTACTTGTGACAATAAGCAGTTTTCATTTTCATTTCAATTCAAAACCCCTTTAGGAAAAAGGAGAAAAGCTTATTTTTCTTAAAAATGAAAAAAACTGGAAAAAATTTTGAGTTGGGAAGATTACTATGTCAGAATCTTTTGGTTCTTTAATTTCCTTTTCTCTGGACACAATTGCCATTTGCTGGGGTGAACTCCCACTAACCCACCCTCCAGCACACCAATAGGCTATTCAACTGGGGAAGTCAAGGACCAACTACAGTTGAAACCAAAAGAGTGTGTTTTTTTTTTAATGCTTGTAATCACTGATGAAATTTGATTCCAGAGCATTGCCCCACCAACCTGGGGTATAATTCGACGATGATAGGCAAACTTATATTCAGTCGTCATTTTAATGCCACTCATTTTAGTCCCCTTTCTTATTCCCCTTACTAATTCCCAGTTTGTCGTTCTTTTCTTTTATGTTCCTGGTTAATCACATACTCCAGTTTTACTCTGATTAGCACAAGTCATCACTGCCCCAGTCGTAGAGCCATTGAATCCCTACAGTGCAGGAGGAGATCATTCGGTCCATCGAGTCTGCACTGACCCTCCGAAAGAGCATCCTACCCAGGCCCAATCCTCCACCCTATCTCCGTAACCCCACCTACGGACAATTTAGCATGGTCAAACCACCTAACCTGCACATATTCGGACTGTGGGAGGAAGCTGGAGCACTCAAAGGAAACCCACTCGGATATGGGGAGAATGTGCAACCTCTACACAGTCACACAAGGTTGAAATCGTACCTGGGTCCCTGGCGCTGTGAGGCAGCAATGCTAACCCCCGTGCCACCATGCCACCGCATGATACAAGGACGATGCCTGGTGTTTGCATACGTACAATCCCCCAGAGACAAACAAACAATCAAAAACATCAACAATGCAAGAGATCCACAAGTGGGGGATGCACAGTGGTTTGCACTGTTGCCTCACGGCGCTGAAGACCCGGGTTTGATCCTGGCCCTGGTTCACAGTCCACGTGAATTTTGCACATTCTCCCCATTTTTGCATGGGTCTCACCCCCACAACCAAACATGTGCAGGGTAGGTGGACTGGCCACGCTAAATTGGCCCTTAATTGGGAGAAAAAAAAGAATTGGGTACTCTAAATTTATTTTTTAAAAAGAGATCCACAAGTGATATTTAAAGATGGAAAAGAACTGACAATGGAATTCAGTGTCCCCTCACCTTGACAGCACAGCATTACTTTAGAACTACTTTGTTGCATTTTAATGGGGTACATTCTTTTAAAACAATAAATTCAGAATTATTAATAAGCAACGTTTCCCCATTCATGGGCCAGGGGAGAGATTTGCCCAAATCGATTTGTTTTATTTAAAAGCACACTGCAAAAATCTGTCTAGCAGAGGGCAACTCAGTTAATCAGGCCCAGCGAAACCTCCATGACTGCATTTAGCTGTCGCCTGAATCCTTCCAGAGCTTTGGGCTGCACAAGATGGCCCCATGCTTTGAATAACATGATAACACGCTGAGATGTACCACTTGCATACAGTTCCCAAGGCAACAAATGGAGAAGTTTTACACACCGCACAGTCCAGTCCATCAATATAAACTGCAGATACCCATTACTATCATACACCTCAGAGAAACATCAGGCAGATTTATCCAGGCTGCCATGGGTGAGCATGAGGGCTCCAATGCAGCGTTTGCATGTACACATATGTGCAAACATCAGTTGTGTATACACTTCATAGATCATAGAATTTACAGTGCAGAAGGAGGCCATTCGGCCCATCGTGTCTGCACTGGCCCTTGGAAAGAGCACCCCACGTAACCCCACACCTCCACCCTATACCCGTAACTCCACCCAACCTTTACTAGATACCAATGGCAATTTATTATGGCCAATCCATCTAACCTGCACATCTTTGGACTGTGGGAGGAAACCAGAGCACCCAGAAGAAACCCACAAAGACACAGGGAGAAAGTAAAAACTCCACACAGACAGTGACCCAATCCGGGAATTGAACCGGAGACCCTGGAGCTGTGAAGCAACTGTGCTAACCACTGTGCTACCCTGCTGCCATGTGGGAGGAAGATACAGCCTGGTCGTAAAACAGCAACAAACATTCACACAATGGGCCTGAATCTTCAGGCGAGGCCCGAGAGAGTCACCGGGGAACATATCCCACCCCCCTTTCCCCCATCGACCCAGCAGCTACCCTGCTGCCATGTGGGAGGAAGAAACAGCCTGGTCGTAAAACAGCAACAAACATTCACACAATGGGCCTGAATCTTCAGGCGAGGCCCGAGAGAGTCACCGGGGAACATATCCCACCCCCCTTTCCCCCATCGACTCAGACAAGCCTGCTGCCAATGCACATTGATTGGCAGAAGGCAATCACTTGGCTGATGTCCCACCTTGGAGAAGGGCTGGCCATGTCAGATTGGCCAGCAGCTCTCCAGCCCAGCCAGGTGCAGCGCTGCAGTGGCCGGAAGAGGCATTGCAACAATGTGCCTGGAACTAAATGCAGGGAACCAGTGTGAAGTCAAATGGCAAGGAGTCCTGAGGAGGCCAGGCTAGGGGACGCATGGGGGGTTCTGGGGTCCTCAGAGATAGGCCTGATGGGGGGTGAGCATCCAGCCAGAAAATTGAGGCTGGGCGGGGAAATGCCCTTATATGGCAAATAAGTGGTCAATTAAGGGTCTTAATTGTGGCAAAGGTGGGCATCTCCCATGCAGCCCTGCCCACCAATGTAAAATCGCTACCAGTTTGGGGTGAGCAGGCGGGAACCCAGAGGGAATCCAGTCCATGCGATTTCACACTCCTCCTCTCTCCTCCCCCCCCCACACACACACACAAATACCGCCAAGAGGGCAAATTCTGGCCATGAAGAACTTGGGTAACTGGTATCAGAGAGCGACTGGTGCCTGTGGACGCTTAGCCGAGGAAGGAGTCAATGCCTTCAGGAGAGAAATCAGCTCTGAGTTTAATGGTCATTATCTGCAATTTGCGTGCAAGGGTAATGAGCTGAGTCGTATTTGCTGCTTTTCCACAAAATGCCTCATTGAAGACAAACCAGCCTGGGGTGGATAGCCCTATGAGTATTGGCTTATTGCTGCTCGCAGATCCATTGGCCTTGAAGATCATGGGGTAGCAACAGCCTCACTTCCCAGATTGTTTTGGCTCATTACTAATCGATTAACCTTTGGTTTCCCATGCTAAAGAAAGGAAACCGTGCATTTATACAGCGCCTTTCGTGGCCTCCTGGCATCGCAAAGCTAATAATGTACTTTTGAAGTGCAGTCACTTGTAAATGTGGCAAATGTGACAGCTAATTTATACACAGCAAGCTCCCACAAACATCAATATAATCATTTTTTTTTTTATAAATTTAGAATATCCAATTCATTTTTTCCAATTAAGGGGCAATTTAACGTGGCCAATCCACCTAACCTGCACATCTTTGGGTTGTGGGGGTGAAACCCACGCAGACACGGGGAGAATGTGCAAACTCCTCACAGACAGTGACCCAGGGCCAGGATTCGAACCCGGGTCCTCAGCGCCGTAGGCAGCAATGCTAACCACTGTGCCACCGTGCCGCCCTACATCAATATAATCATGACCAGACAATCGGTTTACTTTTATGTGATGTTGATTCAATGTTGGCCAGAACACTGGGGGAAACTCGCATGCTCCTCTCTGAAACAGTGACAGGGGATCTTTTTCTTTACCCACTTGAGAGAGCAGACAAGGCTTCAGTTTAATCAGCTCAGCTGAAAAGCTCCCCCCCCCACCCAACCTAAAAGAGTGCGGCACTTCCTCGGCGTTGCACTTGACTGTCAGCCTGGATTTCCGCACTCAATCTCAGGAGTGAGTCTGGAATCCAACAGCTGTGCAACTCAGAGCTGAGATTTTTAGCCACAGCTTCCACAGCTAATCCCATCAAAACCAAGAATTCCTTGGATAATTTTCACTGATGTGATTACTTTTCAGTGGCGGGAATTATTTTCATCAGGTACATTCACCTGGGTAGATGTCAGCCAAGGTTGCAGAAGGGGCACCCGGAATGAAAACAGCAGGTATACTTGCTGGCTGTCATATTACAGCAGCAACCTCAGCATCAAAGATCTGAGAGCCAACGGTTCACTTGGTACTTGGTTGATTTATTATCTTCGGTGGGAAAAATGGCAATGCAGAAATATATGCGGAATATTCCACCATCTGGCAAGAGCAGGCATTCTCATTGACACCTACTGTGAAGGACCCGGGTGTTCATCAGGACAATGCACATCACCAGCCAGCACATGGGGGCAATTGCCAAAAGTAGAAGGCTGGAATACGACTCCCATTCCTAGGTTAACTTCTCTCAAGGTTCTTGGACAGAGGCTAAAAAGATCATGTGACAGGTGATTTCCTCGCACATAGCTCTAGCCTCCAAAGTATCTCTTCACCCCAAACTGTCACTGTTTCTATCTACCTTTTTTTTTTCCCTCTATCTCTATTCCAATTCTGGCCTCTTTGTCAAGTCCCGGATTTCATCACCCCACCTGACCAGGCTGGTCTCCAGCTGATCAGGTCCCAAGCTCTGAATCTCACTGAACCCCTCCCTTCTCCTTGAAGATGCTGCTTAAAGCCTTCCTCTTTGACTATCCCCTTACATGGCCTTGTTCCAAATTGCCCTTGATAACACTCCTGTGATGTTTTACAATGCTAAAGGCACTGTCTAAATGCAGGCCGCCGGTTTCTTGCCGGTGCTGGTGCCTCCCCAAACTTCCCCACCAACACTCCTCCCAAGTGACAACTGCAAAATGGCACCTCACCCGTTCTTCTTGCTTCCTCGCTAATCAAGGCTCCTCACACCCTTGTCCCCCTTTAAAACATTCTTGCCCGCAACCTCAAAACTTAAACTTCCATCGTTCCATCTCTCCTTTTTCCTTCAACCTTCCGCCTTTTAAAACTCAAGATTGGTGTCACCCAACAACCATTGCCTCAGGTTTGCCTCTTCCGAACCTTGACTGAGTCCTGTCCCAAAGGCTAAGGCTGACACCTCAATTTCTCGATAGAAAACAAGTTTGAGGGACAAGTTCACAACTCGGCCAAATGACATAATTGCATCTTTTAACCCCTCGGAAATATGTCACTTTGACTGTTAAACGAACAATTACTTACTTGTGGGGTACTCCCAGAATGTAAATTACGCAAAGCAATAGCCAAAATTAGACAGTCTGCAGCAGGGCAGCTGCCAAAATCATTTACCTTTAAAAATCGCCCTTTTTACCCTTAAAAATCACCAAACAGTTAAGATCCATTCTACTTAGCTGCCAGTTCTTGTTTTTCATTCAGAATATGTAGGCATTGCTGACAAGATCAGCATTTATTGCCCAACCCTTTTTTTAAAATTTAGAATACTCAATTCATTTTTTCCAATTAAGGGGCAATTTAGCATGGCCGATCCACCTAGCCTGCACATCTTTGGGTTGTGGGGTGAAACCCATGCAAACATGGGGAGAATGTGCAAACTCCACACGGACAGTTACTCAGAGCCGGGATCGAACCTGGGACCTCAGCGCTGTGGGCTAACCCACTGCGCCACCGTGCTGCCCTTTATTGCCCATCCCTAAATGCCCTTAACCGAATGGCTTACTGGGCCATGTCAGAGTAGAGGTCACTGCATCGCCTGGTTCACAAAGAGGCCAGACCGAGTGAGGACAGCAGATTTCCTTCCCCGAAAAGGTTTTTTGTGAAGAAGATGAATTTTCACAGTTGCCCAGGAGTTTGAGGATCGCCATTGCAGGCACCAGCTTTTTTAAAAAAAACATTTATCACAAAATCTAAATTCCACCAAGTGCTGTAGTGGTGGGGTTTGAACTTTTGAGTCCAGTTTTCTCGAATAAAACATTTATTGGTGTCACAAGTAGGCTTACATTTACACTGCAATGAAGTTACTGTGAAAAGCCCCTAGTCGTCACACTCCGGCGCCTGTTCGGGTACACAGAGGGAGAATTCAGATAGTCTAAATTAACCTAACCAGCACGTCTTTCGGGACTTGTGGGAGGAAACCGGAGCACCCGGAGGAAATCCACGCAGACATGGGGAGAATGTACAGATTCCGCACAGACAGTGACCCAAAGTTGGGAATCAAACCCGGGTCCCTGGCACTGTGAAGCACTGTGCTACCGTGCCGCCCCTACAGGTCGGATGTCCATAGCTCAGCACCCTCGGGACCAAGACGGTGCCGGATTGTGGATTTTCCTGTATTTTGGAATACCCGCCAGTGGACTGGGCAGCTTTTTGTCTGGAGAATAGGGAGGGCAGGGACAAGGCAAATCCTAATGGGCTGCAGCGTGTTCCGATTGGAGTTTGGGAACTGGGACACAAAACAATCCCACGGAAAAAGGAAATGGGACTTCGGGGCTGGTGTGTTAACTAGTTACAAATCTGAACTTGTTATTCGAAATGTTATCAAATTTTGGGGTCCATGTGGTATCCTGTATTTCTATAATGGACATTGGCCATCAATACCGTTCTTTTTTTTGGAGGACGATGCATAAAAGTATGTGTATGTTGGGAACAAACTGATGAACAAATGAGTAAATCACTGTCCCAGGAGCAGCAACCAGATCTCCAGAGGGAAGTTGTCCAGTTTTTGGACAGCCGGGTTTCGGGTCGTTTTTTTCCTGGCTGTTTATCCCTCTCTCCCTAAACCACAGCCATTGAGATACTTCCATAGCCCTAATGGAGATCGAACCTGGGCCCTTTGAGATCAAGGGAATCACCAGGCAGTGCATTAAACCAGCATAGGAAGGTTTCATACACCCCCAAAAAGATATTGTATGCTTATCCTTTCTCTTCCCCCTCTCCTCCCTCAGCCATTACTCACACCAACACCTTTCATCAATATGGCACCATTAACATCGTGAAACATCCCACCTTAACATTACAAGGCAAAACTGGCCAAAGATCCATCAGGAAATATGGGTTAGAGGAAAGGGAGGAGGGACAGAAAGAGGCAGAGGGCTAAATAACCAAATGGTGGGATAAATAAAGTCAGGAGTGCAGAAGAGGCCAGAATTGGAGGAATGTGAAGATTGCGAAGGCATTCAGGGTCACCAAGTTAGGAAGGAGGAGGGATTTGAACATTAAAAAGGAGTACTTTAAAATGGAAACAATACTGAACGGGGAGTGAATGAATGTTGGTGAGCATTGGAGCACCTCTCTCTATCATGTTGCCTTCCCCATCAAAAAAAAGTTTCTCAATTAACTCAGTGTTGACACTATTTTTTTAAATTACTTTATCAGAGTTACAAAGCCAGAACTCAGAGTGAGGATAGGGGTAAACCCCTAATCCAGCTCCTTGCCTGCTCCAAAAACCAATTCAAATTGAATCGAATTCATGGTCCGCACAAGAGAGACATACCAGATCCAGGCATTGCACCTGACCTCGCGCTCACCTTTACTTCAGGCCTGCAGTCGGAAAATGTAAAACAGATAATCCCGGGGATCCTTGTTCGGGGGAAGATGGTAGGTTAGCGGTAATGTCACAAGACTTGTAATCCAGAGGCCCAGACTAATGCTCCGTAACTTGACATGGGTTCAAATCCCACCATGGCAGCTAGTGGAATTTGAACTCAAATGAATAATTCTGGAATTGAAAGCTAGCCCCAGCGATGGTGATCATGACAACTATCATCATAGAATCACAGAATCCCTAAATCCCGATAAGTGCAGAAGGAGGTCATTTGGCCCATCGAGTCTGCACTGACCCTCCAAAAGAGCACTCCCCTTTGCCCTATCCTCATAATTCCACTTAACCTTTGGACGCCAAGGGGCAATTTAGCGTGGGCAATCCACCTAACCTGCACATCTTTGGAAATCGAAGCACCCGCAGGAAACTCACGCAGACACGGGAAGAACATGCAAACTCCACACAGACAGTCGTCAAAGGTCAGAATTGGTACCCTGCCACTGTGAGGCAGCAGTGCTAACCCCTGTGCCATCCAATCATCGATTGTCGTAAAAGCCCCTCTGGTTCACTAGGGAAGGAATTCTTACCCAGTCTGGTCTACACTTGACTTCAGACCCACAGCAATGTGGTTGACTCTTAACCGCCCTCTGAAATGTGTGGTTCAAGGGTAATTAGGGATGGACAACAAATGCCAACCTCATCAGCGATGCCCACATACCATGGAAAAATAAAAGAAACACAATAAAAAACAACAATCAGCCCTCATTCTCATGGCTCTTGGGGTTTGCTGCGGAGGTTAAAAGCACCCCAGTTCTGAAAATGATGCACTCATGTGTGGAGTGCAAGGCAGGTAAAACTGACCTCCAAATCAGGAGGTGGCCAAATCCATCTAACAAACTAACCTCCCGATGGGGGTGAATGAAAGAGGAGCAGCACTGGGAGGCCCAATAAGAGTCACCTGATGAAAAGGTCAGAGGTGAGAGCAATGGCCTTTTTGCAAAGCTTCACCTTAGCACATGAACCCAAACTTTCAGAAGAGGACTGCTCTCCATCGCTAGATTATCAGCACTCCTGCCAAAAAAGGTGGGTGGCCAGCCTCCAGAGCAATGAGCTCAAGCGGAGTGTGACGCCAGGGTTGCTGCTGAGCGCTGGAGGCCGTCCTATCACCATTTATTGTTTGGCAGAGTTCATAGCTTCTCACATGGGCTGAACCCAGCAGAAACAGCTGTATCGAAGGAACAAAAAAACAATGGCTGAGGGACATTAGAGGAAGAGAAATGATATTGCACAGTACGGCTTCCCAATGTCCCACCTGCAACGATTGAGCTGGCTTAGGAACAGCGCATCTATGCGTTACAGAGTAGAAGGCCGAAGATTTGATTTCCTCAGCCATGTACGTCTGATGTTCTCAGCTGTGGCAGTCAGAATAAATACAGAAAGAAGCACCTTCAATTCTACACATCTCTATTACTTGCTTGATAACTTTTTCTCTCCTTATCTCAGGGTTAGTGAGGGAACAACCCATTCCATTTAATTGAGCCCTCCTCGAAGGATCAGAATGCTCTCACTGGGCGTGAACCAGGCCTGGCTTGACAAATTATCAAATTGGTTGCCAACTTTAACCATCTGAGCTGACCCGTCAAAAGGATTCACTTGGGAGAATTGTGGCCTCTGTCAAATGGGATTGCACCAAAAGAAGAGACCTTCAGGAGAAATTATGTATACGTATAAGTGTTATTACTCAAGTCAGCCTGTTCCATACATGGAATAAATCCAATAATTTTTTTAAAATTCAGAGCGCCCAATTAATTTTTTCCAATTAAGGGGCAATTTAGCGTGGCCATTCCACTCAGCCTGCGCATCTTTGGATTGTGGGGGCGAAACCCACACAAACACGGGGAGAATGTGCGAACTCCACATGGACGGTGACACAGAGCCGGAATCAAACCAGAGACCTCGGCGCCGTAGGCAGCAGTGCTAACCACAGCGCCACCGTGCTGCCCTGAATAAATCCATTCGTAAACAAGATTATTCAATCTCCCCATGTTTGCGTGGGTTTCACCCCCACAACCCAAAGATGTGTAGGATAGGTGGATTGGCCACACTAAATTGCCCCTTAATTGGAAAGAAATTAATTGGGCACTCAAAATGTATTTTAAACATTTTTTAAATAATAAAAATAAACAAGCTTATTTGCAGGGTGCACAGTACAATATCTACAAGGCAGGCAGATTTTAGAGTTGTATGGTTGAGGTTGGATGCTTCTTTGCTGAGTAATCCTTGCTAACAGTGACTCACTGTTGGTTATAGAGAATAGCGTGAATGCTGATTCAATCATAGAATAGTTTACATCCCGCCCCCGCTCTATGTTACTATTTAAGATTCATAGAACATCTACAGTGCAAAAGGAGACACAGTGCAGAAGGAGACCATTCGGTCCATTGAGTTGGCACTATCCTGCTGAAAGAACGCCCCACCTCGACCCACTTCCCCACTCTATCCCCATAACCCTGGACACTAAAGGGGCAATTTAGCATGGCCAATCCACCTAACCTGCAACATCTTTGGACTATGGGAGAAAACCCATGTAGACACGGGGAGAAGATGCAAACTCCATACAGCAATCACCCAAGGCCAGAATTGAACCCGGTTCCCTGATGCTGTGAGGCAGCAGTGCCAACCACTATGCCACCAATTCTATGTTACTATTTCAAAAAAAAGGAGAGCTCTCCCTGATGACCAATATCCATCCCTCCATCAATATCATCAATTGACTGGTCGTTGCCCCATTGCTGTTTGTGGGATCTTGCTGTGCAAAAAGTGGCAATTCTTCTCCTCGGAAGCACATCATTGGCTATAAAGTGTTTTGA
Source organism: Scyliorhinus canicula (assembly GCF_902713615.1). Classification (NCBI taxonomy): domain Eukaryota; kingdom Metazoa; phylum Chordata; class Chondrichthyes; order Carcharhiniformes; family Scyliorhinidae; genus Scyliorhinus; species Scyliorhinus canicula. The sequence continues at coordinate 74,743,928 of NC_052165.1, forward strand.
AACGTCCAGTGAACCTGAAAGGCGCTGTATAAATGCAAGCCTTTCTTCAATACCTCTGTGGGGTGCCTGTGCAGGATTTACTATGTTCTGCACATACAGGTTGTTGTAGTTACAGTCATCTTCAACATGGTTGCATATGCATTTGCTGGTATTTCTGGAACCCGGACTGGATTGCACTGGAGTGGAGAAAGGCTGATTGTAAACTAATAAAATCGCTTTAGTTAATATCAAATAGGTGAATAAAGAGAATACATTTTCACACAGCAAAGTATCTATTGCCTGCCAGTCTGTGTCCCGTTAGATAAATCATTCTTCTATAACACCTTCCCTTGGTGAAAGCTCATTTATAAGGTAATTAACCCCAAGCTAATTGGTGCTGTCTCTGGATTATTGTAGCATGGGTTCAATCTCCCAGGCTGGGCCCTTTGTGTTTTGACTGACCAGGGCGAATTCTCCCTTGCTCAGCTCTGTCTGCTTTCCATATAGAATGAATTAACCCTAAAATGGATACTCCAACCACATCAACTAGAAACAAGACGAGACCATATATACTCATGATCAGACATTCCTCAAGGATTTTACAGAATCTCTTCAGTGCAGGAGGAGGCCATTCGGCCCATCGGATCTGCACGAGCTCTCTGAAAGATCTTTCTACCTAGTTCCACGTCCCTGCCTTTTCCCCGTAACCATGCACATTCTTTCTTTTCAGAAAGCAAATCCCATTCTCCATTGATTACCACGAACGAACCTGCCTCCACTACCATTTCAGGAAGGCTGTCCAAACCCCAACCATCCCCTGGGTGAAAACATTTCTCCCCCAATCTATCCTGTTGCCCGTTAAATTGAATCTGTGCCGTCAAATTCTCGACGCGGTCTTGAATGGGAACCTTTTCTTTTTTTAAATAAATTTAGAGTACCCAATTAATTTTTTCCAATTAAGGGGCAATTTAGCGTGGCCAATCCACCTGCACATGTTTTGGGTAGTGGGGCGAAACCCATGCAAACATGGGGAGAATGTGCAAACTCTACATGGACAATGACCCAGAGCCGGGATCGAACCTGGGACCTCAGCGCAGGGCTAACCCACTGCGCTACGATGCTGCCCTAAATGGGAACCTTTTCTTATTGGGGATATCATTTGTTAAGATCCTAGACCGAACACCAACATTTGTTAGGATATCAAACGAGGACCCCAAACAATTTTTTTTTTTAATTTGTAAAACGGTGAAGAAAATAGACTTCATCCCAGGAGTGATGACTCTGACCAATAGGTTCTATGGTAAAAAATAACTTGTAGGCAGCATGGTGGCACAGTGGTTATCCCTGCTGCCTCACAGCGCCAAGATGCCAGGTTCAATCCCGGCTCTGGGTCACTGTCCATGTGGAGTTTGCACATTCTCCCCATGTTTGCGTGGGTTTCGCCACAGGTGGATTGATTGGTGAAATGGCCATGTTAAATTGCCCCTTATTCTTAATAAATCATTTATAGCTTTAGCTGCAATTGTTCTTGTAATGTTCCTATCGGATGGCCTGATTTATATTACAAGACCCACGACATTTGGCTTTCTACTCCAGTACCACAAAGCGGTTACAACACAGAGCACACCTCCCCCCCACCCCGAGTCTGTGCCAGTTCTCCGCAACAGCGGTTTAACTAATCCCACTCCCATTTCGGTCCCCAGTACCCTACCATACTCAGCAGCATCAGCACTCTTACCGACAGTCTGATATACAAGGAGGGGGGCGACACTGCAGCCTCACGGCGCCGAGGACCCGGGTTCGATCCCCGACCTGGGTCACTGTCCGTGTGGAGTTTGCACATTCGCCCCCTGTTTGTGTGGGTCACACCCCCACAACCCAAAGATGTGCAGCATCAGTGGATTGGCCCCTTAATTGGAATTTTCTTTTTTAAAGATATACAAGGAGACATCATTTATTCTATTTTAATAACTCTTGTGAGCTGTTGCAGGATATTGGCAGCTGACTCAGGTTAAATAACCACAGAATTTAGATATGGAACAAAAACAAACACACAGTTCATTTCCGAGCTAATGAGTCCCTGTTGAGAGGGACGATTATCCAAAATCCGATTCCATTCACTGCCTATTCCTTTTTCGCCTTCCCTTCAGTTGCAGAGTAATTAATTTAAATGACCTGAAGGTAAAATTCTCTCTGACACGCTCAGAGAGGAGTAGGCCATTCAGCCCATCAAGTCTGCTGTTCCCATTCAATAACATGATAGATGATCAAACACCATCTTAGCTCCACATGCGTTGTTAACAAAAAAACACCGACCTCCATTTTGACAGCTCCGCGTGGGCCCTAGCAACCACAACATCTGGGAGGAGAGAATTCCCGATTTCGCACGGACTAGGCGCTTCCTGATTCCTCTCCCAAGTGACCTGGTTCTAATTTCAACGGGATCAGCTCTCATACTCCATTGCCCTACCAGAGGAAATAGTTTCCCATTTCGTTCCTCTAAAACTATTTCACCGTTTTAAACACCTTGATCAGGCCTCCCCCACAACCTGCTAAACTTAATGAATGAATTACGTCCAATTTTTAACCATCTCTCATCAAATTTATCCCTACGAGCTCGGGGATCACTCGAGTGAATCAAAGTCGGCAAATCCGGTGCAGCAGACAGAACCCGGAACCTTGCCGTCTATACCACATTGGATAGTATCCCTAACAGCGTGAAAATGTTTTGACATGCATGTGGGACTAAACATAGATACATCCAGGTGGCCTGGGACTGGGCGTGGCTTCGTAAACTGAACTCTCCGAGTCTGGTTTGGAAGATGAAAGCGGATTTATTGAGGTGGGACAGTCTTCCTCTGCTGTTGGCAGGTCGGGTGCAGGCAGTTAAAATGAACTTTTAGAGGCAGTACAGTGGCGCAGTGGTTAGCCCTGCTGCCTCACGGCGCCGAGGTCCCAGGTTCGATCCCAGCTCTGGGTCACTGACCGTGCGGAGTTTGCACATTCTCCCCGTGTCTGCGTGGGTTTCGCCCCCACAACCCAAAAATGTGCAAGCGAGGTCTATTGGCCACGCTAAATTTCCCCTTGATTGGAAAAAAATGAATTGGCTACTCTAAATTTATATTAAAAAAGATGAACTTTTTGCCATGGTTTTTATTCTTATTTCCGTGTTTGCTGGTCTTTTTGCCAAAGTTTTTTTAAAAAAAGGAGTGGATAGGTTGGATTTTGGGTAGGGAAGGTGGCCAGGATAAGGAAGGCGGCAGAGGGGCCAACATTTGTATTGGGGGGGGGGGGGGGGGGGGGGGGGGGGGGGATCATAAGCTCGGAGGAGTTGAAGGGGAAGTTTGGGTTTCCGCGTGAGAGGGTTTTCGGTATCTGCAGATGTGGGGTTTGTTCTAACCTTTCCGATAATGCCTGCATCCTCATTGTTGGAGGACGGGCTGTGGGAGGGGCTCGGTTAATCACGTGCACCTGGTCCTGCCCAAAGTTGGGGAAATTCTGTGGGGCCATTTTTCAGCACCATGTCTACGATCCTGGATTTGAACTTGAAGCCAGGTCTCCTGGGGGCCATATTCGGGATGTCGGATCTGCCGGAGTTGCAGACGGGAATAGCAGCAGATGTTTTAGCCTTCGCCTCATTGATCGCTCGCAGACGGGTTGGGTTCTGTTGAGGTGGAGATCAGCTTCTCCACCCTATGCCTCGGCGTGGCTGGGGGATCTAAGGAAGTTCTTACATCTTGAGAAGGTGAAATTTGCCCTATGTTGAGGGGTTCTGCAAGAGATGGGATTTGTTTATTTTGCATTTCGGAGAGCGAGTTACCTTCAACTGTTGGGGTGAGGGGGTGGGGGTGCAGGGTTTATGGTATTTGGGGATGTAATGTTTCTGGCTTGTTTTGTAAAATGTTAGAATGCTAGAAATTTGAATAAAAATACTTTTTTTAAAAAAGAACCAATGAGAGGCAGCATCAAGGAGAGATGGTGGCCTAGTGGAACAAGTAATCCCGAGGCCCAGGTTAACCTTCTGGGGACAGAGGTTCAAATCCCTGGCGGAATTTAAATTAAATGAATAAAATCTGGAATAAAAAGTTGGATCCCTGTAATGATGACTCATCGAAACTACCCTCAATATGGAGGTGGCTTCATGTAAGGGCACCAGTTTGGCAGCGTTGGAAACTGCGCCTCTGCCGTTCCTGCCAGCACGGTACTCCACCAGTCCAGTGGTGGTGGTGGCCCTGTGAGTTTGGGGCCAGTGGAGGCGGCATGTGGGAGCATCGGTCTGGGCCCCAATCTGTAATAATCACCGGTTTGCCCCGGGGAGTATGGACGGGGGGTTTCGGTTATGGCGGAGAGTGGGGATTGAGAGGATGGGGGATATGTTCATAGAGGGGAGCTTTCTGAGTATGAGGGCGCTGGAGGAAATGTTTGGGTTGGCGAGGGGAAACAAATTCAGGTATCTGCAGGTGCGGGACTTCCTACGTAAACATGTGTCAACCTTCCTGCTCCTACCGCTAAGGGGGATTCAGGACAGGGTAGTTTCCAGAGGATGGGTAGGAGAAGGGAGCGTCTCAGACATTTAAGGAGCTTATGGGGTTGGAGGAGACGCAGACCGAGGAACTGAAGCACAAGGAGGAGGAGGAGCTGGGAGGAGAGATAGAGGATGGTCTACGGACAGATGTGTTGAGTAGAGTCAACACATTAGCAACATGTGCCAGGCTCAACCTGATACAATTTAAGGTCGTTCACCGGGCCCACATGACAGTGGCCCGGATGAGCAGATTCTTTGGGGTGGAGGACAGGTGCGCAAAATGTGCGGGAGGACCGGTGAACCATGTCCACATGTTTTGGACATGTCCAAAGCTTTGGGGATTTTGGCAGGAATTTGCGGACGTCATGTCCACGGTGTTAAAAACAAGGGTGGCGCTGAGTCCAGAGGTGGCAATTTTCAGGGTGTCGGAAGACCCGGGAATCCAGGAGGAGAAAGAGCAGACGTTCTGGCCTTTGCTTCCCTGGTGGCACGGAGACGGATACTATTAGCATGAAGGGACTCAAAGCCCCCGAAGTCCGAGACCTGGCTATCGGACATGGCTAGCTTTCTCTGTTTGGAGAAAATCAAGCCTGGACAGGGTCACTGTTCGGGTTCACCCGGAGGTGGCAATCATTCGTCGACTTCTTTGCGGGAAATTAATCATCAGCAGATGAGGGGGATGGAGGAGGGGGTTGGGAGTAGTTTAGATTAGAGTAGGGGATCAATAACCTGTACGAGAGGCAAATGACTTTTCCGCTATGTTTATGGTTTCATGTATATTGTTTATTTTGTTGTTGTCACAATACCAAAAATACCTCAATAAAATGTTTATTAAAAAAAAAACAGAGTGAGAGAGAGAGAGAGAGAGAAATACAGCACAGAACAGGCCCTTCGGCCCACGATGTTGTGCCGAACTTTTATCCTAGGTTAATCATAGAATTTTGGACACTAAGGGCAATTTATCATGGCCAATCCAGTGGTTTGGAAAAAAAAACATCTGGTACACTAAAGCTCTGGAAATCTGCCATCCTTACCCGGTCTGTCCTCCACGTGACTCCAGATCCACAACAATGTGGTTGACTCTTAACCTGAAATTGGCGAGCAGGCCACTCAGTTCAAGGGCAATTAGGGACGTGCCGCAAATGTTGCCCTCGCCAGCAACACCCACATCCCGTGGAAGAATTTATTTTTAAAAATTCGATCAGGAAAGGGTGCTCTTCTCTTCGGCAAGCTGGACCTGATGGTTGTCCAAGATCGTGAAACAGTTTACTGGGTAGGCAAAGAGAAGACATTTCCACTTGAAACGCGCTCATTGTTACGGTTTTGATTCCCCGACTTTGAGGTGGGGGTTGAGGGGTTGGTTTCAGTTCTTGATGAAGGAAGGGTTAAAGCAATTGGCGTGGAGGGGGTGTGCGGAGGGGGGAGTTCATCTGCTTCAAATGCTAAACCAAACAGGCACTAATCGGTAGCAGAGTGGGAGCTATCCACCAGCTGCCTTGCCGTTTCCCCAAGAGGCAGCTACAGGGCAATTATCAACATTTCTTCTTTGCAACGGACATTCTCAGACACATTTTCGAAAGCGCACTCATCGCCGTGTTTAAAGCTCAAAGAGGCACGATAATTAAAATGCAGACGCATTGTAGGTACAGGCGGCAGGGGACTCAAAAGAGCTTCCTATTACTGAATGCAGCACCACCTGCAACTCGGCGCCAATTAATTCTACATTCCTCCCCTTCACTGCCAATTGCCGGAGTAATAAAGCTGCAGAAAACACTGAATGAGGTGCAGCTGCCATCGGTGCTTTTCAAAAGGAAATCTTTCGTACGCAAATGTCTTTCTCGGGCTTAAAACCCTGAACAGCAAATGCTGACAACACTGGCCATTCGGCCAAGCTGGTATCAATAGCTGAAGTCACACTTTGGCAAGAGAGCACAGATATGTCCAGCGCCCTCTGTTTCCCAGCACCGATCACCTTATCCGGAGAGAGAGGTTGAAGATCAGACATTCCCACAATTCCCACAAACAATCTGCTCCTCTGGGCAACGACTCCGAAATCACAGTCGAGCAGGCCAGCCAGTAACCTGATGCCTTCTCTCCTGATACTCCGCTTCTAAATCTATTTTCAGCTATGTTTTCTTTTAGGAATCGTAGGATTACTAGAATGCAGAAGGAGGCCATTCAGCCCATCGAGTCTGCGCTGACCCTCTGAAAGAGTACCCTACCCAGGCTCACTGCCCCGCCATATCCTTGTAACCTAACCTGCACATCCCTGGACACTAAGGGACAATTTTATCGTGGCCAATTCACCCAACCAGCACGTCTTTGGACTGTGGGAGGAAACCGGAGCATCCGGAGGAAACCCATGCTGGCACAGGAGAATGTGAAAACGGCACACAGACGGTCACCCAAGGCTGGAATTGAATCCAGTCCCTGGTGCTCTGAGGCAGCAGTGCTAACCATTGTGCGGTCCTTAAGGATTGTTACATGTGATGGAAATAAAAAAAGTCACGTTTGTGTGGGACTGGAGTCACATGCAAACCCCAGAATGGTTAGAGGTGACAGGCTCTGGTTTTGATGCCCTTCCTCAAATTAAACTCTTACTGCTTTGCAATGGAAAAAAGGCAGTAAATATCTGCAAGACCTTTGGCTCACTTTAGAAATTACACTGCCCAATGTCAAACTCTTGGCTCATGATTCTATTTTTGCCTCAGGGGTTCAAGCCCCATTTTAGAGAGTTGAGCTGCTAATCCAGGAGGGAGTTGTAAGCCCCCCACCTTGGGCCTGATCAGGCTCTTAAAGGAAAATCTAGTGTTTCAAGGAATATTGCTCAAGAAATCGCAGGTTGCTCCTTTTAAAATTGAGGCCTTCCCCATGTGTTCATTCCTGCTGTACAAAAACTAGCTCCAAGGGTTCTGAAGTGCTGAATGGTTAAAAATGCCTGCGACACGGCTGGCACACAGGCTGCTTCAGATGTCACGGAGCTCAACTGAATTCATAATCACCTGAGCCTGGCCTTACATCACTGCAACATGTCCTATTGACCTTCACAGCGGTGTGTGATGATGCAGTGTGGGTTAGAGACCATTCTCCACCTGCTCGTGGAATGTGCCCTTGCCAAGAAGGTCTGGAGAGAGAGGAGTGTCATAATATCCACTCATATTTATAATGAGATGCAGACAGGCAGTGATTGACACACAGGATGACCAATGAGCACACAACACATAACAACCAATCACCTGACAAGACACCACCACTATAAAGCTCACAGGGCATTAAGACTCCCGCCCTATTCGGGACCCAGACACTGAGACAGTCAGAGTGCACAAGTCAGTGGACCTTATTGCCATGTGGTAGCAAGTAGGTCTGGTCGAGCCAGTAAGAGGTCGTCAGTAGGATTAGTAGAGTGTCAACCAACAGCTGAACATGTACAGCTGTTAATAGTTTAAATAAAACCGTGTTGGATCATCTCCGGTGTTAGACGTTTGTTTCTAGCTTCCCTGCATCCAGTTGCAGTCAATGTCAAACCAACCCGCCTAACACATCAAGGAGGTGCCGAGATTCGTCCCGAGCAGCTCCGTGACGCAGGACTCTGCGCTCTACGGGCTGTTCCCAGGGACGCACACCGAGACAAACATCAGCTGCTGCTCGAAGATCAGCAACACGGTGAAAGGCGCTCTTTGGTCTGCTCGAAACTTGGTGGGTCTTTCAGTGCAAACAGTTGTCCATCACCGAGTGTTGCAGACTGACACATTCCAAAGCCCAGGACTACGGGCTGAGGGATACACTAAAGCTTGTGGCAGCTACCACAGAGGCACAATGGGGGAAGGTCGTTAAGAGGAGGAGGGGAATTGTATAGACCCCCCCTCAAGCTGTATGACTCAAATTGAATGTGTACAGTAATTACATTACAATTGTACTGAAACACCACAGAATGCAACTTGATCTATGTAGAGAACCTGAATATTATTGCACAGTGTGTGTGATGGCTATTTTTAAATGTTTATAATGTTCTTTCAGATATTTTACGAATAAAGTATATTTTTGCAACGAAACAAAAAGGGATGCAGTGACAGTCCCAGCATCGTTGGACGGTGGGTGACTTCAGCATGAAGGGGTCGCAGAAAAAGAGCACGTCAGTTTGCAGAGTCCTCCCAACAGACAGCAGCGATCCAGATGCTGGGCCTGTGCCCGTTAAATCCCGTGCACAGGACTGGGAACCAGTTTGGCCCTGTGCCTCGTTGCACAATGACACATTTGCTATCTTAATTAGCTGCAGCCAGGACCGAAACCCTCACCCATGAGGAGAAAACAAATGCAAGGCCACACAAGCTTTGAGTGGCACCTGTAAGACAAACAGCCCTTAATCTTTTAAGCCACTCGTGAAAAACAAGATGCAAGAGCGAGGGCTCAAAATCAAAACGAAACTGGTCATGGAAATACAAGGCCTGTTTGATCTCCCCCCGCCCCCGCCCCTTTTCGCTTTCAAAGCAGCTAAACAGAAATATATTCGGGCAACATCAGATGGTGGTTTGATGGATGTTTAAACAGCGGCTTCCTGTGGGGCCAGTTGCACATCGATTCCCCCTGTGACAGTGACCCCTCAAAAGAAAAAGGCAAGATTCCGGTTCCTCAAGATTCTGACAGAGCCTTTAACAAAAGACCATTAAAGCTACCGTCCCTATTCAGCTTGCTCAGTTTGGGGTTTTTCCAATAGATGAGAAAAATAAAATATGATGCCCAGAAAGCAAGCCAACATAACAGCGGGGGTTTTTGATGTTGGCGGAACATGGATATGCGCCTGTGATGCCGTCGCGATTAAAGCCGAAGCCCCTTTGTTACGATCTGTCTGGATGCAAGAATTTCAGGCTCCAGCAGGATTTCAGTGCAATGTACCTGGCGCACGTGTTAAATTGTCAAATGCCCATTCCAGCCCCCACCCCACCCGGGAAGAGGGGTTAAAACTGCCTGGTGCTACAAAAATAGATTGAGAGCTTGCCAACCCGGGCTCGTGTGACTGGAGAGATCATTTTGAACTGTACAACAGGGTGAAGTAATGGTGAGTACAAGGTCCGTCACCAATGGAGATAGCGGGTAGCAATTTGAGATCACACATACCAAGCATTGCAAAAGAAGCATTGCAAAATAAGTCACAATATTGACTTTGTTTGATGATCCCAATTTTGAAAATGGAAGCCACAATGAAGTCAGTGTCTCATTAACAGTGTCCAAAGGTGATCTCTTTCACCTGGTTCAATCGAGTGCTCATTTTCAAAAGGCCTCAAGTTTAAATTCAAGCATAGGACGGCACGGTTGAGCAGTGGTTAGCGCAGTGGGCCCGGGTCCGATCTCGGCCCCGGAACACTATCCGTGTGGAATTAGCACATTCTCCCCTTGTCTGCATGGGTCTCACCCCCACAAACAAAGAAAAGATGTGCAGGCTAGGTGGATTGGCCATGCCACATTGCCCCTTAATTGAAATTTAAAAATGAATTGGATACTTACATTTTTTAAAAAAGTTTAAATTCAAGCAAGATACATTTCAGGCCTTTACAATTCTTCACAATTTGTTAAAAATGTATTAATTTAGCCCTGCTGCCTCACGGCGCCGAGGTCCCAGGTTCGATCCCGGCCACTGTCCGTGTGGAGTTTGCACATTCTCCCCGTGTTAGCATGGGTTTTGCCCCCACCACCCAAAGATGTGCAGGGTAGGTGGATTGGCCACACTAAATTGCCCCTTAATTGGAAAAATGAATTGGGTACACTAAATTTATTTATTTTTTTTAAATGTATTCATGGGCAGCATGGTGTACGCAGTGGTTAGCACTGCTGCCTCAAGGAGCTGAGGGCCCTCGTTTGATCCCGGCTCTGGGTCATTGTCCATGTGGAGTTTGCACATGCTCCCCGTGTTTGCATGGTTTTTTTTGCCCCCACAACCCAAAGATGTGCAGGCTAGGTGGATTGACCACGCTAAATTGCCCTTTAATTGGAAAAAAAATTATTGGGTACTCTAAATTTATATTTTAAAAATGTATTCATGGGATGTGAGCATCACTGGCTGGGCAGGCATTTATTGCCCATCCCCAATTGCCCTTCTGTGGCTTTCTAGGTTATTTCAGAGGACGCTTAAGAGGGCAACGGCATTACTGTGGGTCTGGCGTCACATGCAGGCCAGACCAGGTAAAGATGGCAGATTTCCTTCCATGAAGGGCATTAGTGAGCCAGATGGGTTTTTATGACGATCGACAATGGCTTCACGGTCATCATTAGATTTTTTTTTGCTCCAGATTTGTTTTTTTGAATTCAAGTTTCCCTGTCTGTCATGGTGGATTCACAGATGCAAAAAGAGGCCATTTGGACCATTGAGTCTGCACTGGCTCTCCAAATACCATCATGACGGGGTGCCATTCCTTTGAGGGCGACAACTACCCAGGGTCCCACATTTGTGCCAAGGGCCTTATAGTGAGCGAACAGGCTTTTTATTGACCCACAACATCACAAGAACGGTTATTGTCACATTTGTCATGAAAACAATAGTTACTGTCACACTGTTGTTTGTGGGACCTGTGAAAATTGGCTGCTGGTTTCAACATTACAACAGCAACAAGGCTTCAAACGCACTTCAGTGGTTGTAAAGCACTTTGGTATATCCTGAGATGCACTATTCGAATGCAAGTTCTTTCAAAAAGACAATCAATTATATAGTGCCTTTCGTGACCTCAAGTCCCATAGTGCTTTAAAGCCAGTGAAGGACTTTTGAAGTGTAGTCAATGTCAAAATGCAGGAATATAAATTCGCAGACATCAAACCCCCATAAACAGCAATGGAATAGTGACTCGGTAATCCGCTTCTTTTCCCCCAACAATGTTGATCAACGGAAAGATCATCGCCAGGGCTAACTCCCTTGCTCACGTTTAGAGATGGGCAGCGGAATTCTCCATTGGCAGGATCCTCCAGTCCACTGGCAGCGGCCCCACACCCGCGGGTTTCCCGATGGCATGGGATGGCTACAATGGGAAACCCCATTGGCCATCTGCGGGAACGGAGTATCTGGTTGCCGGCGGGGGCACGCCACATTGGAAAACACGGCTGGCAGACTGGGGGAGTCCCAATCCTTGACGTTTTACACAGGTCTCAGTTTAAATCCAATCAGGAAGCTGGCACCTCTAACAGTGCAGCACTTTGTCAGTGCAGTACTGGAGTACCAGTCTAGATTGTTGCTCTCAAGTCTCTGGAGTGAGATTTGTACAACCTTCCAACTCAGGGAGGTGAGAGAGAGCAATACTCACTGCACCAAAACTGACAAACAAATATGACTCTCTAATTGATTCAAATTCAGTCTTGGAACTGCAAATTGTTAAAAAGATAATATCAGGAGAAAATTACTGCTTTTTAAAAGGGAGATAAAATTACAGGATCAAAGCCTCTCATGAAGACTTATAACCATTACAAGATTGGACATGGACTCACCAGGCTTCTGTTATATGAAAGATAATAACTAGAACCCAGAGTGAAGTCTTTACGTCTGAAGGAAAGGTGTTGTTAATATTAGATACAATGGTCAGCACGGTGGCGCAGTGGTAGCACTGCAGTCTCACGGCACCGAGGTCCCAGGTTCGATCCCAGCTGTAGGTCACTGTCCGTGTGGAATTTGCACATTCTCCCCATGTGTGTGTGGGTTTTGCCCCCACAACTCAAAGATGTGCAAGGTAGCTGGATTGAACACGTTAAATTGCCCCTTAATTGGAAAAAATGAATTGGGTACGCTAAATTTATTTTAAAAATTAGATACAAGAAAAATAAAATTTTGAGGCAATAATGATAATGCTCACTAAAGAGACATGCTGTTAAAGCTTTTCATCTTGCACTCATTAGTACAGATGCACAAGAGTACCAAGTGTAAAGGGAACAACAATTCATTATGCAGAAGAAGTGTGCTGATTTGATGGCAAGTGGACTCTGATTGGTGGAGGTATTGCCATGGAGAATGCACCAGGGAACAGTTAACGGCCAAGATTTGATTAAACTCAAACCCGACAAGGGCAGCATGGTGGTGCAGTGGTTAGCACTGCTGCTGCACAGTACCAAGGTCCTGGGTTCGATCCCCCCCCTCTCAATTAAAAAATGTTTTTTGAAATTTAAAAAAAACTAAATTTAGAGTACCCAATTCATTTTTTCTAATTAAGGGGCACTTTAGCATGTTCAATCCAGCTACCTTGCACATCTTTGGGTTGTGGGGGCAAAACCCATGCAAACACAGGGAGAATGTGCAAACTCCACATGGACAGTGTCTCAGAGCTGGGATCGAACCTGGGACCTCAGCGCCGTGAGACTGCAGTGCTACCACTGTGCCACTGAGCTGCCCTTGAACCCAGGGCAGCACGGTAGCACAAGTGGATAGCACTGTGGCTTCACAGAGCCAGGGTCCCAGGTTCGATACCCCGCTGTGTCACTGTCTGTGCGGAGTTTGCACATTCTCTCCGTATCTGCGTGAGTTTCCTCCGGGTGCTCCGGTTTCCTCCCACAGTCCTAAGACGTGCAGGTTAGGTGGATTGGCTATGCTAAAAAGGTTAGGAGGGGTTATTGGGTTAATGTGGGTCAGTGCAGACCCAATGGGCCGAATGGTCTCCTTCTCCACTGTATGTTCTATGTATTTTTTTTTATAAATTTAGATTACCCAATTAATTTTTCCAATTAAGGGGCAATTTAGTGTGGCCAATCCACCTACTCTGCACATTTTTGGGTTGTGGGGGCGAAACCCACGCAGACACGGGGAGAATGTGCAAACTCCACACGGACAGTGACCCAGAGCCGGGATCGAACCTGGGACCTCAGCGCCGTGAGGCGATTGTGCTAACCACTAGGCCACCGTGCTGCCCTGTATGTTCTATGTATGTAAAATTCTATGATCCCCCCTCTCAGCGGGGAGCTCATACTCTGCAAGAACCACAGGAAACATAATTATTCCCATTCCGTAAGTTCCATGTGGGATAAGACAGCGTGGACATGCTCCTGCTGTCTGCAAAAGTCAGTACCCGCTCTGTAAATATATGTAGCTTCCAGCACCCTAAATGAGTAACACTGTGAGCCCAACTGATAATCTGCTTGTTTTAATTTAAACAAAAGCTTAGCAGTCAACAGTTCCCGAGTGCATTCTCCATTGCCACATTTCTACCATTCAGAGCCCACTTGTAAACCAGACAGCCATCTCTTCTCCTGCAGTATAAACTGTTGTTGTCTTTACTGTAGCTTCGACATCATGTCTCTTTTTTCAACAAATTTTATGTGCTACAAAATTGACACTGCACGAGTACAAATCCTTCAGGTTAAGTGCAAATGAAAATAGAGGGCCACCAAATTAACATCTGACAGCTTTCAATGTTGGATGGCATGGTGGCACAGTGGTTAGCACTGCTGCCTCACAGCACCAGGGACCCAGGTTCGATTCCAGCCTTGGGTGACTGTCTGTGTGGAGTTTGCCTGTTCTCTTCCCTGACTGCATGGGTCTCCTCCCACAGTCTAAAGATGTGCAAGTTAGGTGGATTGGTCATGCTGAATTGCCCTAGTATCCAAAGGTTAGGTAGGTTGCGGGGGTGGGCCTAGGTAGGGTGCTCTTTCAGAGGGACGGTGCAGGCTCGATGGGTTGAATGGCCTCCTTCTGGACTGTAAGGATTCTATTCTATAATGTCTTTCAGTCAGCTTGCTTACTGATCTTCAAAGTCCTCACCCGTCTAAAGCTAACACTTCAGTGAGGATTTGCTGTGAACTGCTCTGCTGTGGATGCTGTTGTCTTCAGATTGGAGTTAAAGGTCCCAACAGGTCCCATCCTATTTGATCAGTATTCTTCCCTCAGACACAACCTGATGAACTGGTCATGTGTTTTGCTTGTGTTTTAGTAATCAGAAATGCAGCACCGTAGCACAGTGGTTAGCACTGTAGCTTCACAGCGCCAGGGTCCCAGGTTCAATTACTGGCTTAGGTCACTGTCTGTGCGGAAGGGTTACCAGCTCTGCACTGCCCCCTCCATCACACCACCAAATACTGCTCACCAACATGAGAAATGAGTTCGACAACAATCTATATTGACACTTAACGGAGACAAACACCCCGAGACCATTTCTAGGAGGATAACGAGGAAAAGACCAGCATCGGGTCAAAGGAAGAGTTATTGGAGCAATGGAACCAAAACGTGCTCAGGTAGATTTTAAGGAGGGTGTATTCAAGAGATAGCTGGACGTGTCTCTGAAAAGAGAAAGGAGTTTGCTGTGAAGTTGTGTAGATGGGTGTTTTCCTGTCTAAGAAAAGGGAACAAGGGCAGCAAGGTGGCAGAGTGGTTAGCACTGCTGCCTCACAGTGCCACAGGCCGGAGTTCAATTCCGGCTTTGTATTACTTGTTCTCCCCATGTCGGTGTGAGTTTCCTCAGGGTGCTCCGGTTTCCTCCCAAAGTCCAAAGATGCGTGGGTTAGCTGGATTGGCCATGCTAAATTACCCCTTAGTGTCCAAAGATGTGCAGGTTAGGTGGGGTTACGGGGATAGGGCGGGGGGGGGGGGGGGGGGGGGGGGGGGGGGTGTCTTTCAGAGGGTCGGTGCAGACTCGATGGGCCGAATGACCTCCTTCTGTACTTTAAGAATTCTATGGTTCCAATGTTTTTGAGCCCAATCAATACGATCCTTTTCTTCAAACCCAAATCCCCAAGTTGTAAAATCCTCATTTTATTCAGTGGAGTTTTGCACCACCACTGGTTTGAGGCTGTTTATGATATATCTCATTAAAAAAAAACACCCAGCACAGAGGCACAGATTCCAAAAAAGAATCATTTCGATGCTGGCCAGGTTATTAGACACAAATGAGACCCAAAATAGTCACCGCTTTTGAAGGACGCGTGCACAGTTTGCATAACCATCTGCCAATTACTACTACCCAAAAGATTAATAATAAGTGCAATTTAAGATATGCCATTAGCATAATCTAATTGCCTTTGAAAGTCACGGAGATGCGGCTCAAAAGGACGGGCTTTGAACCACCAGCATGTGCACCAACAATGCGTCACAAAGCTAAACAGCCTATCCTCAGAGGCTACTTGCAGCAACACCCAAAAATGAGCAAACTGCAGATATCGCCAGCCACGCAATCAATAGAGACAACAACAACTTGCATTTATACAGTGCCTACAACATCGTAAAACATCCCAAGGTGCTCCGCAGAAAAGTGATCAAACAAAATTTGACACCAGCAAAAGGAAAATGATGCATTTACATTGCGCCTTTCATGAGTTCCCAGTCACTCTACAACCAATAAAATAATTGTTTTCTCTGTTTATTGTACGAAGCAGAACAGCCAATTTATCACGGTCGCACAAACAGCAATGCAATAAATGATCGGATCCTCCATTTTAGTGCAACTTTAATGGATAAATCAGCCAGGACGCTAGGGATCACTTTGCTGCTCTTCACCAAAATGGTGCCATTGAACCTCGCAGGTCCACCCGAGAGGCAAACAGCACCTCTGTTTAATATGTCACCTGGAAGCTGGTACCTCCGACCATGTAGCATTCCCTCAGTGTGACACTAAAGGTCAGCCTAGCTGATGAAGTGATGCGGTTATGTTCGCTGGATTGTATTCGCCGGAGTTCAGAAGAATCAGGGGTGGGAATCTCATAGAAACCTATAAAATTCTAACAGGACTAGACAGGGTAGATGCAGGAAGGATGTTCCTGGTGGTGGGGGTGTCCAGAACCAGCGGTCACAGTTTGAGGATATGGGGTTTATTTCGGACAGAGATGAGGAGAGATATCTTTGCCCAGAGAACGGCTGGCCTGTGGAATTAGTTTTTTTTTTTTTTTTTTATAAATTTAGCGTACCCAATTATTTTTTCCAATTAAGGGGCAATTTAGTGTGGCCAATCCACCTATCCTGCACATCTTTTGGGTTGTGGGGGCGAAACCCACGCAGACACGGGGAGAATGTGCAAACTCCACACGGACAGTGACCCAGGGCCGGGATTCGAACCCGGGTCCTCAGCGCCGTAGGCAACAATGCTAACCACTGTGCCACCGTGCTGCCCTTCTGTGGAATTAGTTAATACAAAAAGTAGTTCAGGCCAAAATATTGTGGGCGGGATTTTCCATCCTGCCAACCGGTCGATGGGGTTTCCCATTGTGGGCAGCCCCACGCCATTGGGAAATCCCCCGGCGTGGGTGCGCTGCTGGCGTAATAGAAAATCCCGACAGCGGAGAATCCTGCCCGGTGTGTTTTCAAGAAGTAGTTCAATTTTGCACTTTTAGGGGATCACAGGATATGGGGTGGTGGGGGGGGGGGGGGGGGGGGGGGGGGGGGGGGGGGGGAAATAAGGTGGGATTAGGCTATTGAGTTGGATGATCAGCCATGATCATAATGAATGGCGGAGCAGGCTCGAAGGGCCGAATGGCCTCCTCCTGAACCTATTTCCAACGTTTCTATGTCTGTGAATGACTATGTTAATAATAATCATATAATAATAATAGTCTTTATTATTGTCACACGTTTGCTTACATTAACACTGCAATGAAGTTACTGTGAAAAGCCTCTAGTCGCCGCATTCTGGCACCTGTTCGGTACACAGAGGGAGAATTCAGAATGTCCAAATTACCTAACAGCATGCCTTTCGTGACTTGTGGGAGGAAACCAGAGCACCCGGAGGAAACCCGGGCGGAACGTGCAGACTCCGCACAGACAGGGTCCCAAGCCGGGAATCAAACCTGGAGCTGTGAAGCAACCGTGCTAACCACTGTGCTACCCTTGTGAATGACTCAGAAGCTGTGTTGCCGCTGTGACACAAGAAGACCAAATGCTTGGATTAGGACCCAGGTTGTGACCTGGTGCGAAGGCTGCCCTGTTCCCTATATCCCTCCGACACAACAACAAATTTCAGCATCAGCTGTGACTCCGCTGGTAACACTCTCGCCTCCGAGCCACCAGCTCTTGGTTCAAATCCCACTCCAGGACATGGAACATAAAAATCAAGACCGACACCCCAGTGTTGTACTGAGGGAGTGGTGCACTGGGAGGTTGCCTGCCTTCGGATCAGACCTGAAACCTTGGCCTCGTCCGCCCTCTCAGCTAACCTGAATATCCCACGTCGCTATTTTGGAGAAAAGCAGGGAGCTCTTCCTTATGACCTGACCAGCGGCTATCCCTGAATAAACATCACAAAAACAGGTTCTCTGGTCATTATCACAGTACTGTGTGATGATTGGCTGCTGCATTTCCTAAATTACGACCGTAACCTCACTTCAGAAGTATGTCAGGACAACTGACAGTCGTGAAAACCGCTATCTGAATGCAGCTCTTTCTCACTTTACAACTGTACAGTAGGAGCCAGACATGTGTGTCTTTCTGCATTTCTTTAATGGTCGTTATTTCTTTTTTTTAAATATAAATTTAGAGTACCCAATTCATATTTTCCAATTAAGGGGCAATTTAGCATGGCCAATCCACCTACCTTGCACATCTTTCTGGGTTGTGGGGGTGAAACCCACGCAAACACGGGGAGAATGTGCAAACTCCACGCGGACAGTGACCCAGAGCCGGGATCGAACCTGGGACCTCGGCGCCTTGAGACTGCAGGGCTAACCCACTGCACCACCGTGCTGTCCGTGGTCGTCATTTCTGCTGTAAGCTTCTAATCAAGCTCTCCCTGTTCTGATTACCGGCACTGAATCACAAAGAGCCTGGTTCTAAATAAGGCTTGGTCGTTCCAGGCTGCAGGGTAATATAAACAAATGTTTGCAATGAGGTTTTGGATGGGTAGTGTCTGTATTGTAATGACTTAATCCCTTGGGGATGGCTTTTGAATTCAATTATACGGGCTGAAAAATCTTCTGTCGACAATAACAGGTGGGGGAAGGGAAAGGGATACAAAGCAGAAGCCACAGGTCACAGGCCTACACATAAGTGCCAATGGGACGATGGTAATTATACTGTTTTGCTACAAAGAAAACCCTGCCATAGCCTTTCCGGCAGAAGTACAAGAGGAATGGAGCATGAAAGTAAGGATGCTGCGCTTCAGTTATACTGGGAGCCAGTGAGACCGCATCTTGAATATTGTGTGCAGTTTTGGTCTCCTTATTTAAGGAAGGATGTAAACGGCATTGGAGGCGATTCAGAGGAGGTTAACTAGATTGATACCTAATGAGGATTGGTTGGTTGTTTACACTGGAGCTCAGAAGAGCGAGGGATGACTTTATTGAAGTAGATAAGGTCCCAAACCGTATTGACGAGGTGGACGTGGAGAGGATGTTTCCTCTTGTGGGCGAGTCCGAAACCGGGGGGGGGGGCTCGGTTTTAAAATTAGGTGGTGTCCCTTTTTAGGACAGAGATGAGAAATTGTTTTCTCTCCGACTATGGAACGTTCTGCCTCAGGAGGCGGTGGAGACGGGGTCACTGACTACTTTTACGGCAGAGGTAGATAGATTCTTGTTGGACAAGGAAATCAAAAGTCATGGGGGGGTAGATGGGAATGTGGAACTCAAAACACAGACAGATTTGCCACGGTCTTATTGAATGGTGAAGCAGACTCGCAGGGCCGAATGGCCTCATTCTGCTGCTATTTTGTATGTTGTTAAATGACAAAGTGTAAGGAGCGAGTGGCCACCAATATGTACGTTATAATTACAGGGAATGGGGTTAAGCTATTGCCCAAGAGGAAGGTTTCTAAAGTAGCGTTTCAGTGCAGAGAAAGATGGAGTATCACAACAGCAGTGGTGCAGAGACTGTGGTGACTGCCTTCAAAGTGGCAACATTACAGATTCATAAGAGTGGATTCACAAGTTCAGGTACGGCGCTGCAAGATGACAAACCAATTTGAAACGAAGAACAGGGAAATTGCAAGTTGATATTCAAGGGAGCACGGCTGCAAGGAAAGTTCCACCGGGGTGGTGGGTACAAGCACCTCACCCCTGCTGCTACCATCCAACTATCTCACTTTGCTGTTTGGTATGAACTCGAGTTTTGTTACGCAGCATGTAAATTAGATTCACTCTCAAATAATAATAATCTTTATTGTCACAAGTAGGCTTACATTAACACTGCAATTAAGTTACTGTGAAAAGCCCCCACTCACCACATTCCGGCGCCTGTTCGGGTAGACAGAAGGAGAATCCAGAATGTCCAAATTACCTAATAGCATGTCTTTCAGGACTTGTGGGAACACCCAGAGGAAACCCATGCAGACACAGGGAGAATATGCTCCCAATTCATATTTTCCAATTAAGGGGCAATTTAGCATGGCCAATCCACCTAGCCTGCACATCTTTGGGTTGTGGGAACTAAACCCACGCAAACACGGGGAGAATGTGAAAACTCCACATGGACTTGACCCAGACCAGGGATCAAACCTGGGACCTCGGCGCCGTGCTAACCACTGCATCAACGTGCTGCCCTTTTTTTTTAAGAACTGTCTAACCGATGATGTTAATGTGGTTAAATCTGTCCAGATGTTAAAGTTTGTTTTAACATAAAAGGTACCAATTGGTCAGAGTCATCACTCCAGGGATGAAATTCTCCGACCCTGCGCCTGGGGTCGCCGGAAATCCTGCCCCCGCCATGTCCAGAATTCTCCCACCCGCAAAAAGTCAGCATGCCGCCAATCCCGCCACCCGCCTCGGAGAATGGCGGGGGGCTACGGGTTTCTGTGCGGCCGTTATTCGCCGGCCCAGATGGGCCGAAGTCCCGCCACTGAGAGGCCTCTCCTGCCGCCGTGGTTTGAACCACCTCTGTGCCGGCGGGATCGGTGGTGCCTGGGGAGGGGGCGCGGGGCGATCGGACCCCGGGGGGTGCCCCCACGGTGACCAGGCCCACAATCGGGGCCCACCGATCGGCGGGCGGGACAGTGCCGTGGGGGCACTCGTGTTCTTCCGCCGTCGCCACGGCCTCCACCATGGCAGAGGCGGAAGAGAATCCCCCAACGCGCATGCGCCGGTGGTGACGTCAGCAGCAGCTGACACACCAGCGCATGGACAAACCGGCGAAGGCCTTTCGGCCAGCCCCGGCGCCGGGCAGCGGGCGTCAAAGGCCGTTGTTGCCGGTTTTGGCGCCAGTTGGTGTGATGCCAACCACTCCGGCGCGGGCCTAGCCCCTCAATGTGAGGGCTTGGCCTCTAAAAGTGCGGAGAATTCCGCCGGCGGGATCGGAGAATTCCGCATCTTTGGGAGGCCCGACGCCGGAGTGGTTGGCGCCACCCCTGGACCCCCCGCCCCGTCGGGTATGGGAGAATTTTGCCCCAGAGGTGAAGTCTCCTTTCCTCAGTTTTACAAATTATTTTTTTTTTTAATATAAAAAGTGTCTGGGGTTCTTGTCTGGCATCATAACAAATTTTGGGATCTGGCCCGAGACGACTTACACTGTAACACTGCTGAGAAAGGGTTCACAACACTCAACTTTCACCCGACCTTCTCTTCACAGGTGCCACAGAATTCCGTTTTCCGCTCTTGTTCAAATTCCGTCACAAACGGTTCACTCGCACAGCAACGAGCTTGAGCACCCCTCCTCATATTGAAGAATGCCATCCCCGACAAGAGTGATGGTGGAAGGCCTCACAACTCAGGAACCCGCATTCCACATGAACATTCCCCTTCATCCGTTATTGGCTGCTGAACAGAACTGGGGCAGTCAAACAAATCTGGTCATTGTGAGAACCTTGTCGCACACAAGATCTTAGGAAATAGGAGCAGGCCATTCGGCCCCTCGAGCCTGCTCCTCCATTCTGTGAGATCACAGCTGATTGGACTGTGGCCTTAATACTTTTCTGCCTGACCCCCTTAACAGATCAAAAACCCAGAACTTGCCCTCGAAAATATTCAATGACCGCCGAGCCCCCACGACGTCATCCTGCTCAGAATAGAATATGTCCAATAGTTTGGTGGCTATTTGGTATCCTTGTTCCACAGAAACAGGGAATCACAGCACAAGGTGGCGATTCGGCCTGTCATGTCCATGCTAGCTCCATGTGAGAGCAACTCAGGAAGCCATTTGCAATTGTGCTGGGATCCCATCTATATGACACCTGCCCCGACCTCAAGAGTTTTACAGCCAATGCAGTATCTTTGAAATGTAGTCCTTGTTGTTAAAACAGGAAACATGGCAGCCAGTTTGTGCACAAAAACATGCCACAAACAGCAATATGATCAGAACCAAGTAAGATTTTTGCCGTGATCCTGGTTGGGGGTAAATATTGGCCAGGACAGCAGGGAGAATTGCATTTGCTTTACCTCAAATAGTATCAAGGAACCTTTTACGTCCACTTGAGAAGACTTCCAGAGCCTCATATCAACGTCTCATTCAAAAGACAGCACCTCTGACAGTGCAGCACTGACAGTGCTGCACATGCAGCACTCACTCCCCCAGCCCTGTGCTCCTCCACCCCAAGACCAGTTCCTCTATCCCGAAGCCCAGCTCCCACCCAAAGAATAGCGCGACCTCACACCCAGCCTCTCCATGCCCAGTCCCCACCACTTCACGCCCAGCTCCCCCAGCCATCCCCACACCCAGTGCCACCACCCCAGCGTCAAACACCCAGACAAACCCAGCTCCCCCATCCTCCATGTTGCGTTTGGTCTTCTATACATTGCGAAGGAATCCACCAAACGCCTTGACTTGTCCAAACCAGGATCTTTATTGAATCTCATGTAGTAAGATAGCAAGCTGTTAAAGAACAAGTTAGCATTGTGTTTCTTTATACTCTTTTGGAACTACACCTAGCACGACTGTTCACCTGTATGTCTCACCACCATCTCCTGCAACTTTCTGGTGATGGCTGATTTATATGGGAGTCTGGAGACCGCATGGTGTGACTGCATTGCCACCTGCTGGTTGGAGGTCGCACACCATCCATCTATGATATTGCTTACAGACATATCACCACATCTCAAGCCCTACCGACCCCCACTCCCAAGAGTAGCACTCTTGCCCCCCTCCCAAGAGTAGCACTCTTCCCCCCCCCCCCCCATCCCACTCCAGACGACAGATGCTCAAATCATTGCAATCTTGCAGCGTTGAACTGGTGACCTCCTGAGCCATGAGGTCAGAGCGTTGTCGCTGCTCACATGTGAATGATGGCCCCTTGGGAGAGATAATAGAAGCCATCATAGCATCAAATCCTAACAGACGTCAACAGCTTCAGGGGGGGGGGGGGGGGAGATTGGGTCAGGAATTGGTGATGGAACAAACACACGGGTTTTTGATTGATTCAAATGACTTCCGCTCCTCCAGCCTGTTGAGGTTAGCCAGCAATCAGCCAGCTGCACGCATCCAGCAGGGACCTAATCCCTCACCACGGCTGTAATGGCGTCAACAGTACATGTGAAGGGGTGCCAAAAACTACAACAGCAAGAGCCATCCAAGATCAGGATCACCTCAGTTAATCACTCGCTAATGCCTCAGGTACAAGACATAAACTGGCAAGGCGGCTGACTCGGGGATAAAAGTGTCAGTTCAAAATAAACCAAACTGAAAACAAAAGGAAGAAAAACCTGACACCTAGCATTTTCCCTTCGCTGCAAAGCCAGGGGAAGGAAGGAGACACATGCGAGCACACAATTGCAAACAGATGATATCATTGCAGATGATGGATGCCCCACTTCATTTTGCAACCTCACATTGTGAGGGGACGTGCGCGACCTGCACCTTATCAGTGCCCAGCCAATCACTTATCATGGCACTTGCTAAAGATGATTTAGGATCACAGGTTTTCAGGTGGGGGCCCGTCAGGGGAGGCCAGGGGATAGGGATGCTCCGTTATGCTGGTAGACGTCTGCGGAATTTACAGAGGGAACCTGGGAATGTGTCAGTATTTACGGAGTGATGGGGGAGTGTGTCAGTACAGAGGGATGGGAGAGTGTGCCAGTATTCACAGAGGGATGGGAGAGTGTGCCAGTATTCACAGAGGGATGGGGGAGTGTGTCAGTATTTACAGAGGGACCGGGGAGTGTGTCAGTATTTACAGAGGGATGGGGGAGTGTGTCAGTATTTACAGAGGGACGGGGGAGTGTGTCAGTATTTACAGAGGGACGGGGGAGTGTGTCAGTATTTACAGAGGGACGGGGGAGTGTGTCAGTATTTACAGAGGGACGGGGGAGTGTGTCAGTATTTACAGAGGGACGGGGGAGTGTGTCAGTATTTACAGAGGGATGGGGGAGTGTGTCAGTATTTACAGAGGGATGAGGAAGTGTGTCAGTATTTACAGATGTGGAGATGCCGGCGTTGGACTGGGGTGAGCACAGTAAGAAGTCTTACAACACCAGGTTAAAGTCCAACAGGTTTGTTTCAAACACGAGCTTTCGGAGCACGGCTCCTTCTTCATGTGAATGGAAAGGCTTGTTCCAGAAATGTTTATATAGACACAGTCAGAGATGCCCCGGAATGCGAGCACCTGCAGGCAATCAAATCATCAAAGATGCAGAGAGAGAGGTAACTCCAGGTTAAAGAGGTGTGAATTGTCCCAATTCGGCCCCCACCAACAAGCCTGGACTTGCAGAGGCCTACCGACTGAACTGGCTTGGGACAATTCACACCTCTTTAACCTGGAGTTACCTCTCTCTCTGCATCTTTGATGATTTGATTGCCTGCAGGTGCTCGCATTCCGGGGCATCTCTGACTGTGTCTATATAAACATTTCTGGAACAAGCCTTTCCATTCACCTGAAGAAGGAGCCGTGCTCCGAAAGCTCGTGTTTGAAACAAACCTGTTGGACTTTAACCTGGTGTTGTAAGACTTCTTACAGTATTTACAGAGGGATGGGGAAGTGTGTCAGTGTTTACAGAGGGATGGGGGAGTGTGTCAGTATTTACAGAGGGATGGGGGAGTGTGTCAGTATTTACAGAGGGATGGGGGAGTGTGTCAGTATTTACAGAGGGATGGGGGAGTGTGTCAGTATTTACAGAGGGATGGGGGAGTGTGTCAGTATTTACAGAGGGATGGGGGAAGTGTGTCAGTATTTACAGAGGGACCTGGAAGTGTGTCAGTATTTACAGAGGGACCTGGAAGTGTGTCAGTGTTTACAGAGGGATGGGGGAGTGTGTCAGTATTTACAGAGGGATGGGGGAGTGTGTCAGTGTTTACAGAGGGATGGGGGAGTGTGTCAGTATTTACAGAGGGATGGGGGAGTGTGTCAGTATTTACAGAGGGATGGGGGAGTGTGTCAGTATTTACAGAGGGATGGGGGAGTGTGTCAGTATTTACAGAGGGATGGGGGAGTGTGTCAGTATTTACAGAGGGATGGGGGAGTGTGTCAGTATTTACAGAGGGATGGGGGAGTGTGTCAGTATTTACAGAGGGATGGGAAAGTGTGTCAGTGTTTACAGAGGGATGGGGGAGTGTGTCAGTATTTACAGAGGGATGGGGAAGTGTGTCAGTATTTACAGAGGGATGGGGGAGTGTGTCAGTATTTACAGAGGGATGGGGGAGTGTGTCAGTATTTACAGAGGGATGGGGAAGTGTGTCAGTGTTTACAGAGGGATGGGGGAGTGTGTCAGTATTTACAGAGGGATGGGGGAGTGTGTCAGTATTTACAGAGGGATGGGGGAGTGTGTCAGTATTTACAGAGGGATGGGGGAGTGTGTCAGTATTTACAGAGGGATGGGGAAGTGTGTCAGTATTTACAGAGGGATGGGGGAGTGTGTCAGTATTTACAGAGGGATGGGGGAGTGTGTCAGTGTTTACAGAGGGATGGGGGAGTGTGTCAGTATTTACAAGGTGTCTTTGTGCGCTCTGGTATGACCACCATGGGTAGAACGTGGGGTGCACTCCTGCAGTCAAAATTTAGGGAGTTAGGTGAGAAATTTGCATTCGGGACCTGAGAACTCCAGGGGCGGTATTCTCCGCTCCCGGGACTAAGTGCCCGCGTCACCATGAACACTGTCCCGGGCACGACCTATTCTGGCAAAGGCCGTCCCGCCGATTGGTGGGCCCCGATCGCAGGGCAGGCCCCATCGGAGGCCCCCCCCCCCCCCCCCAGTGAAGGAGCCCCCCTCTCCCGCTGGCAGCTACCAGGGATGGATGGCGCCGGTGGGACCCTGTCATGTCGGAGCAGCCGCTCGGCCCATCCGGACTGGAGAATCGCCGCTCGCCATTTGCGGTGATTCTCCGAGCGGCCGGGCGCGATTCCCGCGGCGTTGGTTTCGGGGGGGGTGGGAGAATCGCGTGCGGGTGTCGGTGTGGCGCAACTCGCACAGCACCCCGGCGAGTCTCCCACGGGGGGTGGGGGGGGGGGGGAAAGAGAAAACCGCCCCAGATTCCTTCAAGTAACAGGGGCAATTTAATATAAAACAGGAGGGTAAACCAGATTCTGTTCATCTGGAGAGATGGTGCAGGAGGGAGGGCTTTGGATTCTTGAGTCATTAGGACCAGCTCTGAGGGAGATGGGATCTATCTATACAGGACAGACTGGTTGCACCTAAAGAGAGTCCGGACTAAGTCCCCTCAAATACAGTGGAAGATGAATCTTTAAATATTAAAACGCAAAGATAGATGGAGCTTGATAAGCAACGAGTGAAAGGTTATCGGGGGATTTACTCCTGCCCCTAATTCGTATGTTCATGTTTGATTTGCCGGCTGCTACTGGGGGTGGGGGGGGGGGGGGGGGGGGGGGAGGGGGTGGTGGTGGTGGTGAAGCAAGTTATTAGATGGGATCCTAGCAAGGGAGAAAGTAACAAGCACGGATTGACATGTGAAATACAATGTTGTGATTCCTGGCTCAAAAGAAGGGTAGGGCTGTTTTTTATTTTTATTTTTTTAAATTCAGGGTACCCAGTTCTTTTTTTCCCCAATTAACTCAGCACGGGGCAGCATGGTAGCATTGTGGATAGCACAATCGCCTCACAGCTCCAGGGTCCCAGGTTCGATTCCAGCTTGGGTCACTGACTATGCGGAGTCTGCACATCCTCCCCGTGTGTGCGTGGGTTTCCTCCGGGTGCTCCGGTTTCCTCCCACAGTCCAAAGATGTGCAGGTTAGGTGGATTGGCCATGATAAATTGCCCTTAGGGTCCAAAATTGCCCTTAGTGTTGGGTGGGGTTACTGGGTTATGGGGATAGGGTGGAGGTGTTAACCTTGGGTAGGGTGCTCTTACCAGGAGCCGGTGCAGATTCGATGGGCCGAATGGCCTCCTCCTTCTGTTCTGTAAATTCTATAACTCACTCTTCCAACTTCTTCCATCGGGCAGGAGATACAGAAGTCTGAGAACATGCACGAACAGACTCAAAAACAGCTTCTTCCCACTGTCACCAGATTCCTAAATGACCCTCTTATGGACTGACCTCATTAACACTACACCCTGTATGCTTCATCCGATGCCGGTGCTTATGTACTTACATTGTATATCTTGTGTTGCCCTATTATGTATTTTCTTTTATTTCCCCTTTCTTCCCATGTACTTAATGATCTGTTGAGCTGCTCGCAGAAAAATACTCTTCACTGTACCTCGGTACACATGACAATAAACAAATCCAATCCAACCCAAGGGGCAATTTAACATGGCCAATCCACCTAGCCCGCACATCTTTGGGTTGTGGGGCTGAGACCCACGCAGACACGGGGAGAATGTGCAAACTCCACCGATACTGGGGCCAAGATCGATTCCGGGTCCTCAGTGCCGCGAGTGCTAACCACTGCACCATTGTGCCGCTCCGGTTTTTAAAAACTTTGGATAAAAGATGTTCAGGAAAGATAGAAAAGGAAGTAAAAGGGGAAGAGTGACTGTATTGATAGACAGCAATACAGAGCTTGAGAGCGAGGATGTCCCAGAGCGGCCAAGGGGAGAATCTATCCGGCTACAGCTACTGAATTAAAAAGGTGCAGTTACACTGCACGATTTAGTCTATCGGCCACCAACTAGTGGAAAGGATGTAGAGGAACAAATTTGCAAATAAATTACAGGGGTGCACAAATTTACAGAGTAGTTATAATAGGGGACTATAATTATCCGAATATAGACTGGGGATAAAAGGTAAAGTCGCCATAATCCCAGATGACCATAGGTTGCTTTCCCCTTTGAGGGAGAGCTGACTGGTGGTGATTTAACCTGAGGATCACCACACCTCAGGCAAGAGGTAAGGTTGAGAATAATAATCTTTATTCGTGTCACAAGCAGGTTTACACTGCAATGAAGTTACTGTGACAATCCCCTGAGGCGGGGCCTTCATCAATAACCTCATTCAGACTGGGATGGTAGTGTTGTAAAGGGCAGAGATGAGCAAGAGTTCCACGTGCGTGTTCAGGAACCGTTTCTGCAGCAGTATGCTCCCAGTCCAGAAAGGGAGACACCGCTGAACCTGGTTCTTGGGAAAGAGGTGGGCTGAGTGAATCAAGAGTCAGAAGGGGAACATTTGGGGGACTGTGGTCATTGTATCGTAAGTGGTAGGTGGGCTGTGGAAAACAAAAGAATAGTTAACTGGGGGAAAGTTAACTTTATTGCAGTAGGAATAAATCAGGGCTGAATTCATTGGAATCTAATTTTGGCAGGAAAAACGGTAGCTGAACAATGAGCTACCTTCAAAGATAGCGTGGGTAGGGCAGCACGGTGGCACAGTGGTTATCATTGCTGCCTACGGCGCTGAGGACCCGGGTTCGAATCCCAGCCCAGAGTCACTGTCCGTGTGGAGTTTGCACATTCTCCCAGTGTCTGCGTGAGTTTCGCCCCCACAACCCAAAAGATGTGCAGGTTAGGTGAATTGGCCACACTAAATTGCCCCTTAATTGGAAAAAATAATTGGGTACTCTAAATTTATTTTTAAAAAAGATAGCGTGGGCACAGTCGGGGTGTCGTCCATCAAAGGGGAAAGGCAGAAGAGATAGAAATTAAGAGGAGGAAGAAAAAGTGTGCATATGAAATAGGGCAGCACGGTAGCACACGTGGCTAGCACTGTGGCTTCACAACGCCAGGGTCCCAGGTTAGATTTCCTGCTGGGTCACTGTCTGTGCGGAGTCTGCACGTTCTCCCAGTGTCTGCGTGGGTTTCCTCCGGGTGCTCCGGTTTCCTTCCACAGTCTAAAGACGTGCAGATTAGGTGGATTGGCCATGATAAATTGCCCTTCGTGACCAAAAAGGTTAGGAGGGGTTATTGGATTATGGGAATAGGGTGGAAGTGAGGTCTTAAGTGGGTCGGTGGAGACTTGATGGGTCGAATGCCTCCTTCTGCACCGTATGTTCTAAGTATCTATGTATGACAGAGGTCAGGTGGATAATACAATGGAGAACCAGGCTGAATACAAGAGGTTCAGAGGGGAGGTGAAAAAGCAAATAAAAGCAGAAGGAGTACGTAAAGAGACTGGCAGTTAGCAGAAAAGAGAATCCCATAGGCATATATGGCGGTAAAGAAGGAGTGGGGTAGATTAAACACCAAAAAGGGATTCACACATGGGGACAACGGGAATAGCTTAGGTATTAAATACCTTGTGTCTGTCTTTGCCAAAGAAGGAGATGCTACCCAGGTCACAGTGAAAGAGGAGGCAATTGATATATTAGAGGGATGTAAAATTGATACGGAGGAGGTATCAGTTATGCTGTTGATGCTTAAAGTTGATAAAGCACCAAGATCAGATAAGATGCACACAAGGATGATAAGAGTCGAAACTGTGGAGGCATTGGCTATAATCTTTGAGTTTTACTTAGACTCTAAGGGCTTGGCACAGTAGCACAGGGATTAGCTTGGCCACCTCACAGCATCAGGGACCTGGGTTTGATTCCAACCTTGGGTGACTGCCTACATGGGTTTCCTCCAGGTGCTCCGGTTTCCTCCCACAGTCCAAAGATGTGCAGGTTAGGTGGATTGGCCATGCTAAATTGCCCCTTAGTATCAATAGGTTAGGTGGGGTTACAGCAATAGGGTGAGGGATTGGGCCTAGGTTGGGTGCTCTTTCAGCGGGTCCATGCAGACATGATGGGCTGAATGGCCTCCTGCACTGAAAGGGTTTTATGATTCTGGGATGCTCCCAAAGGACTGGAGAATGCAAATGTTACATACACCCTTGTTAGGAAAGGGGTGTGAAGATAAATTCAGCCACTGCGGTCAATCACTTTAACTTCAGTGGTTGGGAAACATGCAGAAACAATCATTCAGGACAAAATTAATAGAGACAGGGATAAATTAAGGAAAGTCAGAATGGATTTGTTCAGGGCAAATCATGTTTAATCAATTGCTGGAATTTTTCAAAAAGGTAACAAAAGAGGGTTGATGACGGGAACATGGTTGATGTGATGTATTTAGTCTTCCAAAAGGCATTTCATACAGTGCTGCACCACAGACTTGCGAACAAAGTTATAGCTCATTGAATGAAAGGGACAGTGGCATCACAGATACAGAGTAACAGGGAACATGGTGGTGGTTAATGGATGTTTTTTGGACTGGAGGATGTTTGTGGTAGACTTCCACAGGGGTCAATGTTGGGTTCCTGGCTCTTCCTGATGTATATCAATGGCTTACACCTTGGCATACAGGGCACACTTTCAAAATTTGTGGATGATACAAAACTCTAAGCTCTCTAGAGTCATATTGGATTCAAAATGTTATTTCCGTTTTTGTCTCCACAGATGCTGCCAGACCTGCTGAGTTTTCCCAGTGATTTCTGTTTCTATTTCAGAATTCCAGCATCTGACGTATTTTGCTTTTATATTATTGGAAAAGTTGGGACTGCTTTTCTTGGAGAAAAGAAATCCGAGAGGAGTTTTGATTCAAGATTACTAGAGCTTTGGGCAGCAGATGGGGAAAAACTGTTCCATCACATGAAAGCATCAAGAATGAGAAGGCACAGATTTAAAGTAATTGCCACAAGAAACAAAAATCATTCGAGAAAAAGCTTTTTCACGCAGCAGGTGGTTAGGGTCTGGAGTGCACTGTTAGAGAGTGCGGTGGGGGCAGATTCAATCGAAGCAGTCAGTCAAAGGGGAATATAAAATGGGCAGGGTAACGGGGCGAAGGTGGCGGAATGGCACCAGCTCAACTGCTCGTTCGGCGAACTGGTGCCGATATGACGGGCCGAATGGTCGCCTTGTTTGCTGTAACAATTCTGTAATTGTGAGCAGCCTGAAAAAATTCGCCCACAATAGGGGCAGCACGGTAGCATGGTGGTTAGCGTCAATGCTTCACAGCTCCAGGGTCCCAGGTTCAGTTCCCGGCTGGGTCACTGTCTGTGCGGAGTCTGCACGTCCTCCCCGTGTGTGCGTGGGTTTCCTCCGGGTGCTCCGGTTTCCTCCCACAGTCCAAAGATGTGCGGGTTAGGTGGATTGGCCATGCTAAATTGCCCGTAGTGTCCTAAAAAGTAAGGTTAAGGGGGGGTTGTTGGGTTACGGGTATAGGGTGGATACGTGGGTTTGAGTAGGGTGATCATGGCTCGGCACAACATCGAGGGCCGAAGGGCCTGTTCTGTGCTGTACTGTTCTATGTTCTACAAGATCCGCACGCGGGTGTTGTGCCAGAGGGCAAGCAGCGAAGTGAACAAATGAAAAAAAATTTTAAATGTAAATGTACGCAATTAACAATCAACTTACAAGGGTTGCCTTGTGACCCATTTGAGTAAACATCGTAAGCCGTTCAGCGTTTCACGGTCATGCGCCGTAATTCAGAACTGCAAAAACCTACTAAATGT
The DNA here is from genome assembly GCF_902713615.1 of Scyliorhinus canicula. Classification (NCBI taxonomy): domain Eukaryota; kingdom Metazoa; phylum Chordata; class Chondrichthyes; order Carcharhiniformes; family Scyliorhinidae; genus Scyliorhinus; species Scyliorhinus canicula. The sequence continues at coordinate 74,775,043 of NC_052165.1, forward strand.
TAATGCACCGCGGAAACACTTTCAATGACAACACAGATTTTCAATTAACTGGTTCGACAGATCATTAATTGTGTAAAACACTGCCAAACGCTCACTTCCGAGGAAGGCCTGCAAGGCACAACAGAGAAGGAGCAATCGTTCTTCGAGCAAGGCAGCAGGTGTCTACTGGGAGACAATCCTCCAGAATAAAATACACAGCAAAGCACAAAGCACCAACCTACACTCGCATAAAGCGGCACCAGAATTAGTGACTCTTCATGCTGGCAATAAATGAGGGTGGTGCACAACCCTCATGTTGGTGTAAATGCAAATGGTCTGCTCTTGGCATTGAATCATATCATAGAATTTACAGTGCAGGAGGAGGCCATTCGGCCCATCGAGTCTGTACCGGCTCTTGGAAAGAGCACCCTACCCAAGGTCAACACCTTCACCCTATCCCCATAATACCATAACCCCATAACCCAGTAACCCCACCCAACACTAAGGGAAATTTTGGACACTAAGGGCAATTTATCATGGCCAATCCACCTAACCTGCTCATCTTTGGGCTGTGGGAGGAAACCGGAGCACCCGGAGGAAACCCACACAAACACACGGGGAGGGTGTGCAGTCTCCGCACAGACAGTGACCCAAGCCGGAATCGAACCTGGGACCCAGGAGCTGTGAAGCGATTGTGCTATCCACAATGCTACCGTGCTGCCCCTTATTGGATGGTGTGGCGCCATTTAATGACAGAGAGATAGAGAGAGAGAGAGAAGGATCAAGGGAGGAAGCGAACGGCCAGCTGTACTCAGATTCCATCCTCAAGGTTATTGTCAGCAAGATTTTATATGGAAAGGGATCAACTTGTAGAGGATTTAAACCAAAGGTTTTTTTTCCCAGTGCTCCAAAACTAGTGTTTGAAGGATCGGGAGCTGCAGAAATGCAGAAGTGACAGGATTTCTTAAATATCTGCAGCAATTACTGGCATCTGAGCCATGGGTGGGATTCTAGTTCAGCAAGGGAGCTTGTTAAGGAAAAAAAAAAGTCTCGAGATCTACACAGTCTTCATGACCTCAGGGTATTCCAAAGCCTTTCAACATCCCACACATAATTTTTTTGAAGTGCAGTCATGTTTGTAATGAGAGCTATCCTGGGCTCAAAACTGACACAATGATCCATGGAGGGATGTTTTTGATTAATTTTACAAGTTCTGGGCTTTGCTGGCAAGACCAGCGTTTATTACCCATTCCTAATTGCCCTCGAGAAGGTAGTGGTGGGCCGTCATCTGCAACTGTGGTACTCCATGTGTTGTAGGAACACCCACAGTGCTGTTAAAGAAAGTGCTTGTTCAATCCAGCAACAATGAAGGAATGACGATACACTTCCAAGTCAAGATGGTGTGAGACTTGGTGGGTGGGGGGAGGGGTGGAACCTGCAAGTGGCTGGGGGTTCCCTTTACAGAGACTGGCCTTGTCTTTCTAGGCAACACAGGGATAGCGGGCTTGGAAGGTGATGCTGAAAGAGCCTTGCCAAGTTGCTGCGGTTCAGCTTGCAGACGATGCACGTGGCTGCCACAGTGGTGGAAGGAATGAGGGTCTATTGGGGAAAGGTTGAGCAGGTTGGGGCCTACACTCACCAGAGTTTCGAAGAATGGGAGGTAATTATTGAAACCCACAAGAATCTGAAGGTGGTGCGACAGGGTAGATGCTGAGGAATTATTTTCCATTGTGAGGGAACGTGAACAAGACGGTAGAGTTTAGAAGTAAGGGGTCTCCCCACCCAAGACGAGGAGGAGGATAAATTTCTCCTCTCAAGAAGGTGATCAATCTTCGGAATTCTCCTCACTGAAGGACAGTGTAGACTGAGTCATGGTCGAATTAGACAGATTTCCTGATTTACAGGGCAGTCAAGGGTATTGGGGGGGGGGGGGGGGGGTGCGAAAGTGAAGGCCACATCTGGTCTGTAGTCTTGTATGCTATGGCATTTCAAGTGCTCACCTAAATACTTCTTAAATCTACACCCTTTCAGACAGCGAGTTCCAGATTCCAACCATGCTTTGGGTGAAACATTTTTTCCTCACATCCCCTCCAAACTTCCTTCCACTCACCTTAAATCTCTCCCCCCCTAGTTATTGACCCCACGGCTAAGAGGTAAAAGTTCCTCCCCCTCACTAAGGACATTAGTGAACCAGATGGGGTTTTTTTTTTTGCAACAATCGACAATTTTTTTTATGGTCGTCATTCGACTTTTGAGGACAGCACGGTGGCACAGTGGTTAGCACTGCTGCCTCACGGCACTGAGGTCCCGGGTTCGATCCCGGCCCCGGATCACTGTCCGTGAGGAGTTGGTCTCTGCGGGGGTCTCACCCCCATAACCCGAAGAGTAAGTGTATTGGACACGCTAAATTGCCCCTTAATTGGGAAAAAAAAAGAATTGGGTACTCTAAATTTATTTTTTTTAAATTAGACTTTTAATTCCAGAATTTTTATCGAAGGCAAATTTCAGCATTTGCTGTGGTGAGATTCAATTGGGGTCCCCGGAGCATTATCCTGGGTCTCTGTATTACTAGTCAGTTATAATACCACTACACCACCGCCTTCCCATAGTGCCAGGCCCTGACATGTTCTTGCAAACACAATGGGTGAGAGTTAACACACAAAAAGCAGTCCTGTTTTGGACGCGTATAACAGAGTCGTTCTCAGCACGCTGCATTTGCCTCATTTCCTGCACTGGCGAGCTAGAAGAGATTGGGACACATTTTTAAAAGCCACCCCGAACTTTTGACCGCCCTCCGACACACCACCATGGCCTCTGGATCCAACCCCACCCCCACTGCCCCAAATGACCTCAGGGGGTCCTCAAGCCCCCCCCCCCCCCTCACCTCAGCACTTAAGAGCAGGACTCCCCCCGGACCCGATCCGAAGTACGGCCAACCTGGCATTGCCAACCAGGCAATCCTGGCAGTGTCCCATTCAGCCTGGCAGCGCCAACTAGGCACCCTGGCAGTGTCCCATCCAGCCTGGCAATGCCAAACAGGCACCCTGGCAGTGTCCCATCCAGCCTGGCAATGCCAAACAGGCACCCTGGCAGTGCCCCATCCAGCCTGGCAGTGCCAACCAGGGACCCGGGCAGTGTCCCATCCAGCCTGGCAGTGCCAACCAGGCACCCGGGCAGTGCCCCATCCAGCCTGGCAATGCCAAACAGGCACCCTGGCAGTGTCACAGTGGCCCAGGGTGCCCATGTGGCAGTGCAAAGCTGGCAGTGCCGAAGGGTTTGGGTGCCAGGGTACCACCCTGCCCAGGGCCGGACCACCCAGGGACCTCCAGTAGTCTGGGAGAACCCTCTGTCTGTCTCCCCCCCCCCCCCCCCCCCCCCCCCCCCACCCCCCCCCCCCCCCTCCGGTGCCATTACATGAACAGTGCCATGAAGAGGTCTCCCACACGCGGGCTTATTTAAATATGTCAATCTGGATCTTGCCCAGTGAGGGCTCACAGGATCTCGATAGATCCCAATATTTTTTTTAAACTAAATTTAGAGTACCCAATTCAATTTTCCCAATTACAAGGGCAATTTAGCGTGGCCAATCCACCTAGCCTGCACTTCTTTGGGTTGTGGGGGCGAAACCCATGCAAACACGGGGAGAATGTGCAAACTCCACACGGACAGTGACCCAGAGCCGGGATCAAACCTGGGACCTCATCGCCGTGAGACAGCAGTGCTAACCACTGCACCACCATGCTGGCCCAATATTTATGTGGCTGGTCATTGGTGTCTCTCACGATGCGGACGGTGGGGAATTCAGTGAAGGTAATGCCATTGAATGGGAGGGGATTCCATTCTCTCTTGCTGGAGATGGTCATTGGCTGACACTTGTGTGGTGCAAATGTTCCTTGCCACTTATCAACGCAAGGCTGAATGTAGCTCAGTCCTTGCTGCACGTGGATAAGGACTGCTTCATTTAAAGGGATTTCAAATAAGATAACAAAGTATAAAATAACTTATTGAACTGCCTGACATGGGTAACGTGCTTAACATGTCATCAGCATGTGCAATCGGCTGCTATGGTAATGCCAAACCGTTCATGCTATTTGCTTAATACAGGGGACTGTCAATGATACACGGTTATGATCAGATTAGCTGGTCATCCCCATTTTGCTGTTGTGGGAACTGGTTATATTCAAATTGGCTGCCATGTTTCTCTACATTGACAATGTTCCAAAAGTACTTCATTGACAGTAAGGGTCTTTGGGATGAATGATGTTAAATAAATATATGTTCTGTCTTTCTGTTCAACTGGTGAGAGTTATACTGGTCTTCATCTAAACATCGCTACAGGGCTTAAGGTGGCATTTATTTTCACATCGTTCAAAGGTTCGAAATACTACCATGTTCCCTAATGGGTTCCTGGCTCACATGAAAATCAGGCCACTTTTTTTTTTTAACATTCTCTCCTCTCCCCCCACCCCCCAACAATGCACAAATGAAGTGCAAGCTAACACTTTGGTCCGATCACTGCACAGGGACATAGGTGCTGTGCGATACCCAGGGTCTGATGTGATACACACCCTTGCTGTATAGTTTGGCAGCATTCACTCACCATTAATGGGTGAAAAAAGGTGTTGCGTCTCAGTTCACCTTCCGGAGAGCGACTGGGGAAACCACATCTGGATGCAGGGCGTCATAATTCCAGACAGTCAGTTGGCCAAGTGCCTTGCGATGTCAGGAGTACATGATAACGTGCTGTATAAGTACATGCTCCTTCTTGTATTGACAGGAGCTCCAGACTAACTCAAGTCACTAGTGCTTGCAATTTAAAGTGCTGTGACGTCACCTTCTAACAGACTGGCTCTAGTTTGCTTCTCATTTCTATATTATTTTATGCTTTAAAGATCAAGATGGATATGTTATTTTTCACACACTAAAACTTAGTTGTGTTGAAGGACAGATTGGGACTGAAGTGCGAAGAAACAGGACAGAAGGAAAGAACTGAATCTGGGCTGGAAGTGGATTACACAATAGCTACCAAGCATTCACCAGAAAATACTCGCTCTCAAGTAGTCAGCCCTGGTGACTACTTCTGTTCGACTAATATTGAACTATTGACTGCCACAGAAGTGGGAACGAGGATTCAGTGTCACATCCATCAATATCTTGTTGTTTTGCAACATAAAGGACCTCTCAAGGCACACCACACTCAAAGGGACTATTATGCTACAGCAGGTCGTAATCTTGCTAAACTGAAGAACCAAACCAAGGACCATTTTCATCCCTGAGGGAGCGAGAACAACAGCAACTTGCATTGATATAGCGCCTTTAACGTTCCAAGTTGTTTGACAGAACTCTCAAACACCAAGACACATAAGGCTATATGAGGGCAGATGGCCAAAGGTTTTGTAAAAGAGGTAGGGCCTGAGCAGCATTTTAAAAGAGAGAAGAGAAAGGCGGCAAAGTTTACAAAGGAAATTCCAGAGCTTAGGGCAGAGACTGCTCAGAAGGCCCAGCCACCAAAACTGGAACAATTAAAATTGCCGATGTTCAAAGGGCCAGAATAGGAATGGCGATTTTGCAGTGTAAGGGTGACTGAATACAAAGAACAAAGAAAATTACAGCACAGGAACAGGCCAAAATAGATTTGATAAAAGGGGGAATGAATCGAACACCCCTGCTTTAGGCAATACGGTTGGGCAGCACGGTAGCACAAGTGGATAGCACTGTGATTTCACAGCGCCAGGGTCCCAGGTTCGATTCCCCGTTGGGTCACTGTCTGCGGAGTCTGCACGTTCTTCCAGTGTCTGCGTGGGTTTCCTCCGGGTGCTCCGGTTTCCTCCCACAGTCCAAAGACAGGCAGGTTAGGTGGATTGGCCTTGATAAATTGCCCTTCGTGACCAGAAAAAAGGTTAGGGGGGAGGTTATTGGGTTACGGGGATAGGGTGGAAATGAGGGCTTAAGTGGGTCGGTGCAGACTCAATGGGCCGAATGGCCTCCTTCTGCACTGTATATTCTATGTTCCTATGTTTAGAGTAAAGTCACATGCTAGTTAAATGCTAATAGCCCATTGAACTTTACACATCCTCAAGGCCGTGAGATCAGCAGCACTCGCCAGCAAGATTGTTTACGTGTCAGAAGAACAGACAGTTTCTAGCTGGGCGATAACAGGCAAGCTTTTGGGCGAAAGAATTAAACAATGTTCTGTGTGCTGACAAAGTGTGTGAGCAGTCTGTATCTGTGGCTTAGGAGAGAGAGTGTGGTTTTAGAATGCGCACCCTGTGATTGCTGTGTGATAGCTCGTGAGAGCTCTATCAGTGGACGGTGCCGCTCCAGAAGTTTCTCTGGGGGTCGTTCCCTCCATGCTCGAATCATGAATATACTCTTGTAACCTGTCCCTGGATCTCCTGTGATTCGCTAGAAGAATCCCACCATGTCAGAGGTGTCTGTGGGGCTGGAGGAGGATCACAAAGCTACGGAAGTGTGAGACTGTGAAGGGCATTTAAAAAAGAAGGATGGGAATTTTAAAATTAAGGCATTGCTTGACCGGGAGCCAATGTAGGTCAACAGGGGGGCGGGGTGATAGATGATCAGGAGCTGGTGTGCCGGGACATAGGAGTTCCAGATGTGTGACGGATGTGAGAAATTTTCATATTTTAAAGTTTGTATCTAGTATTTTTGCTGCAATTACAAAGGGAGAGAATCATTGATTTTTGCAGGGGCAATGTAGCCTTTTGCAACAAGACAGACGGATGTAGGGGGCGATTCTCCGATATGGAGACCAAGTGTTCGCACTGTCATGAACGGCGTCGTGGTGCGGTTGCTGCAATTCTCCGGCCCGGCGTGGGTCTCGGAGAATCGCCCCCCGTGCAGGCAGCATAATTAATGTGAGGGGCCAGGTTTGTGGATTGTTTCTGGAACACCACTCTGGACAGTAATGGTTCAGTTTGCTCTTAAAAGGACTCTCTCTAAAAGGCTTTGTACACAAGATCATAAGAACTAGGAGCAGGAGTTGGCAATTCAGCCCCTCGAGCCTGCTCCATCATTTAATACGATCGTGGTTGATCTACTCTGGGCCTCAACTCTATTTTCCTGCCCATTCTCCATAACCCTTCCCCCATTACTAATTAATAATCTGTCCGTCTCCTCCTTGAGTTTACTCAATGTCTCGGCATCTACCGCACTCTGGGGTAGTGAATTCCACAGATTTGCATTATACATACACACACACATTAAGAAAAAGTAAAATGTTGTACTATTCCTTCGTTGCTAATGTGTTTTCGGGGCTGGTTTAACACAGTGGGCTAAATCGCTGGTTTGTAATGCAGAACAGCCAGCAGAGCGGGTTCAATTCCCGTACCAACCTCCCCGAACAGGCGCCGGAATGTGGCAACTAGGGGTTTTCACAGTAACTTCATTGAGACCTACTTGTGACAATAAGTGATTATTATTATTTAATTCTGTGTTTAAAGTTTAATTTTCCCGTGGGTCAGCACGGTGGCGCAGTGGTTAGCCTTGCTGCCTCACAGCACCGAGGACCCGGGCTGGGGGGAGGGGGGGGGAGGGGGGCAGAGTCTGAGACCGTCAAAGAGGGACAACACGGGGAACATGCCCCCCCCTCCCCCCCCCCCCCACCAAAAGAAATCCCACCTCTATCCTCCTTGCTCCGTACGGGTTATTTTCCCTTTTCTTTTGGTGGATGAGTGGGTGGGGGGGGGGGCATGTTCCCAATGTTGTCCCTTTTTGCCCATGTCAGACTCTCTGCCCCCTTTCCCCGCCCTCCCCCCCCCGGGGTTGTGCATCCCTGACGCGGTGGGGGTGGGGAAGAGGGGGGGACACCGAACTAGACGGCAGCAATCTGTAAATAAAGTAAAGAAAGATAAAAGCCATTTTGCTTTACACTGTTCAATAAATAAACAAGAACGTCAATGCACATAATATTGAAAATGCCAATAAAAAGATTTTTCGTTTTTAAAATAGTGTTAAGGGATTTTTAGCGCTGACTTGGGAGAGCACACTGGACCTCGGTTTAATTTCTCATATGAAAAACGGTCTAACCATAGCAACAGCACTTCCTCAAATGCTGCGCTGCCTCGACTTTCTCGCAAGTCTCGAGAGTGGGTCTTGAACCTGCAACTTTTGAGTCAAAGGTGCAAGTGTCTCCACACCCATCTCCCATTCAGGGAGGTCCCCGAGCAGTGGCCGTGGTGCAAGAGGCCTGTTTGGCTGCTAACCTCACAAGATCACAATCCACAAGCATTGTCCACAGGGAGATCCACAAAGTACAACTTAATGCAAAAATCATGCTTCTAGTAATAGGGATTTTTATTCTGCTTTCTGTTCCAGATGCACATCGTTTGAGGTTGATTCAGGCAGAGTTCCAAAACTAACTGCTCCGAACGAGGGCGAGATGAAACAGGCTGGGTTCAATTTTGTCAGCAGTGGCTAAGAGCCAGGATTTCCCAACATGAACTTTGACACTATTAACGGCAATCACGCTGGGGGACTGCTGGAGGTTGTGACCAAGTTCAAAGGGCAATCCTGAGCATTACGCTAAAGTGGCTTTGCTCATTTATATCTGTGCCTCAGTTCACTGTCAATCAGCAACACACACAAGGTGGCATCCTCCACCCAGAATGCATCCAAATAATGAATTCTGTGACTGACTAGCAAATTCCAAGTCACTGGTGTCAGCTGTCACTCAGCAGCAGCAGCACTCTCCTCTCCAGGTCAGAGGGCTGTAGGTTCAAGGCTCATTCGAGTGATGCGAGCACTTAACCCAGACTGGCACTTTAGTACAATACTGATGGGCACTGTGCTGTGGGATCTGATGTTGAACATCTCGGCATGCAGCGACCCCACGGTGTAGAAATACAGCAGAGAATTCTCCATGCTGCCCTGGTCAACAGTTACCCTTAATTATTATCAAACAGTGGGCGCTTTCAGTACAAACATTTCCTGCTGTGTTTCCAATGTAATGAATGTACAAATTATTACATATTATGTTTTACATTGTTAAGAATGTTGGAGCTTCCGGGAAGAGTAGGTAATTTTTGAGAGATTGTATGTAGTCTGAGCTAAGCAGGTGATGGAACACCATAGTGAGATACAGATAATGTAATTAATGGGAGGAGCCGGGTCTGTCTGTAGTTTTGAAATCTTTTAAAAAATAAATTTAGAGTACCCAATTGTTTTTTTCCATGCTAAATTGCCCCTTATTGTTCAAAGATGTGTAGGTTAGACTGAAGAATAGAATGGGGAGTGGGCTTCGGTGAGGTGTTCTTTCAGAGGGTCGTGCAAACCCGATGGGCCCAATGGCTTCCTTCTGCATTGTAGAGATTCGATGAACAAGACTTCCATGATAGTGGTTCATTTCATCATGTTTCAAATCCAAATTTGAATTTTAAAAAAATAATGACGTAACTTACAGCGTCCCTGATCTGCAGGGCTGGCTGGGAACTTGGCTCCCCAAACGCCAGCCCCAGCCTTGGAAATATTGTCATCCAATTATGCTCCAAAACCACTGCAAACCCTTTCATGCATAATCTTTTTTTTACAATTTAGAGTACCCAATTAATTTTTTTCCAATTAAGGGGCAATTTAGCATGGCCAATCCACCCAGCCTGCACATCCTTGGGTTGTGGGAGTGAAACCCATGCAAACACAGAGAGAATGTGCAAACTCCACACGGCTTTCATGCATAATCTACATGCAAAAGAGGTGCAGGCACCAGTCAAACACCCGAGGCATCGCTGAATCAAGTAGCTTCTATCAGCTGTCCAATTTGAACCATTAATACCACACCCCCAGATAATCAGAGCAAGCTGAATAGATGCAATGATTCCTCTTCTTATGCAGTCCCTCAGGATAGAGGGTGACTTGCTTCCACTCCAGTTCTACGGGTTCTGCGGTAGCTAATAAGTCCAATGTGCGATCTACAGACAATTCTTTTCGCTTTTATTCTTTTACAGTGTGGGTGTCACTGGTTAGGCCAGCATCTGGGCGGCACGGTGGCACAGTGGTTAGCATTGCTGCCTACGGCGCTGAGGACCCGGGTTCGAATCCCGGCCCTGGGTCACTGTCTGTGAGGAGTTTGCACATTCTCCCCGTGTCTGCGTGGGTTTCACCCCCACAACCCAAAGATGTGCAGGTTAGGTGGATTGGCCACGTTAAATTGCCCCTTAATTGGAAAAAATGAATTGGATATTCTAAATTTATAAAAAAAAAGGCCAGCATTTATTGCCCAACCCTTCAGAAGGTGGTGGTGAGCTGCCTTCTTGAACCGCTGCAGTCCCCGTGGTGTAGGTACACCTTCGGTGCTGTGAGGGAGCGAGTTCCATCTGAGAAGGCCCTTCAGCTCCTTGCATCTCTACCATCATTCAGTAATATGATTCAGTTCTAACTCCACCCACCTTGGTTCCATGTCTTGTAATATGCTTGATTAGCTGACATCTATCAATCCAAGAGGGCAGCACGGTGGCGCAGTGGGTTAGCCTTGCTGCCTCACGGTCCCAAGTTCGATCCTGGCTCTGGGTCACTGCCCGTGTGGAGTTTGCACAGTCTACCCGTGATTGCGTGGGTTTTGCCCCCACAACCCAAAGATGTGCAGGCGAATGGATTGGCCAGGCGAAATGCCCCTTAATTGGAAAAAATGAATTGGGTACTCTAAGTTTTTTTTTTAAATCTTCAATCTGAGACTTAAAATTATTAATCTGGAGGAGGAAATTTAACCGAAGTTTAAAATTGAATCGATTGAAAGATAGAAGATCCTGAGGGGTATTGACAGGGTAGGTGTGGGAAGGTTGTGTCCCCTTGTGGGAGAATCTAGAACTCAGGGTAACTGTTTAAAATAAGGGATTGCTTCTAAAAGATGGTGATGAGATTTTTCTTTCTTTCAGGCGGTTGGGAGACTCTGGAACATTGATCCTTAAAAGATGGTGCAAACGGGCGGCACGGTGGTTAGCACTGCTGCCTACGGCGCTGAGGTCCCAGGTTCGATCCCAGTCCCGGGCACTGTCTGTGTGGAGTTTGCACATTCTCCCTGTGTCTGCGTGGGTTTAATCCCCACAACCCAAAGATGTGCAGGTTAGCTGGATTGGCCACGTTAAATTGCCTCTTAAATTGGACAGAAAAACAAAAATAATGAAATGAAATGAAAATCTCTTATTGTCACGAGTAGGCTTCAATGAAGTTACAGTAAAAAGCCCCTAGTCGCCACATTCCGGCGCCTGTTCGGGGAGGCTGTTACAGGAATCGAACCATGCTGCTGGCCTGCCTTGGTCTGCTTTCAAAGCCAGCGATTTAGCGCAGTGTGCTAAAGAGCCCCACACCCATCAGATAATCAGAGCAAGCTGAATAGATGCAATGATTCCTCTTATTTTTTTATTTTATTAAAAATAATTAGGTACTCCAAATTTATAAAAGTCTTTGAATATTTTAAAGGCTGAGCAAGATAGAGTCTTAATAATCAAGGGGATGAAAGGTTATTGGGTTCTGGCAGGAGGTGGACTTGAGGTTGCAATCAAATTTGCCATGATCTTATTGAATGGCGGAGCAGACTCGAGGGGCCAAGTGGCCTACTCCTGCTCCATATGACTATATGTTCGTAAGATAGGTTTTGATACAGTAAATAAGGTGAATGAGAAGGCCTTATGGTACAGTGGGTAGCATCCCTGTCTCTAAGCCAGGAGCTCTGGGTTCGAATCCCATCCCAGGACTTGATGGCCAAGGAAGGTGCGTCCATAACCCGGACAAACAGATTGAGTGACAGCCTGCAAATCCTTCCAGACATGCCAATTTCTAGGGATAAGAGCGGGAGAGACTCCTGGTCAGCTACACTTTATTTTTCTTTTCTTTTTTTAAATTTAGAGTACCCAATAATTTTATCCAATTAAGGGGCAATTTAGCATGGCCAATCCACCTACCCTGCACATCTTTTGGGTTGTGGGGGTGAAACCCACGCAGACACGGGGAGAATGTGCAAACTCCTCACGGGCAGTGACCCAGGGCCGGGATTCGAACCCGGGTCCTCAGCGCCGTAGGCAGCAATGCTAACCATTGTGCCACCGTGCTGCCCTTTGGTCAGCTACACTTGATGTGGATTGGCTCCCCCTCAAGCTAAAAGCCTCTAGCGACAGACTAGTGATCTGTTCCGGGAATTACTAGCTATGGAAACGTGTGCCTTAGTGCACCGATATCGGAATTGGAAAAAGGTGGAGCTCTTCCCACAGAAACTGTCCCAGGTTGAAGGTAACTGGCAATGGAACCAGAGGGGTAGATGAGGAGGATTTCTTTTTTTGCAGCGAGTGTTGATACGATCAGGAATGCGCGGTCTGTAATGGTAGCGGGACCAGATTCAACGGGAATGTTTGAAAGAGAATTGGATATATACTCGAAAAGGGAATATTTGCAGGACGATGGGGAATAAGAGAGTGAGCTTTTTCGATAGCCCTTTCAAAGAACTAGCACAGACACGTGGTTCGAGTGGGATCCTTCTGTGTTTTAAGATTGTCGGAGAGCAAATAAAAATTGTTTTTCTTCTCGTAACACACTCGGAATGCAAACATTTGCTAAACAACATCTTGATGTAGCATTTAAACTAAACAAGTACTTCTTAGTTATGTAATTTTCATAATAGCATGGATGTTGCGAGAATACTTTTGCCCATTTAAGGAGAAGAGAATAACAGCAAGCTCGGAGCACAAGAACGGACGAGGAAAGTTTGTTCAGTTTGGCAAATCTCACCCCACTCCAGTGCATCAGCCCTCCCCAGCCTAGCACTCAACCACATTACCAACTGGTCGCGGACACCTCAGTTAGCCTGGCTGCCAGTATGGGTGGGGTGGGAGGACCAATTGGAAATTAAAGTGGGCAGAGTATAAATCGGGTAGCTAATCTGACCCACAATCAGTTGCCTGCTGAGCAGCAATTCTAGCCAATTAAAATTTACACCTGGCACCCAAGTACATCGGGCCCAGAAAATCAGTTGCTATTCAACTACGTAGGGCATCGCCACAGAACCCAGTCATGCCCTCATTTGGTGTTCACGCACATTTCCAGCGAGGCTCTCTGCGCTCTCTGTCTTCTCTAACTCTATAGGCAACTGCATCAGCATCCCTGCTGTCTGATTCAAATCAGAAAACATAGCGACGGCATCCTGCAAACATGACAGAAGTATGGCTGGCATTTTATCCCCCCCCCCCCCCAAAGAGGCAAACCTGCTCGACATTTCCTCTTGGATTAACTTCATTTATATTCACATTTGGGTCAGTGAACATAAAAAAGGGCTGTCCAGTTTGCTAGGCCACGGGCCCTGAATTGATTGATAACCCGTCTATTTTGCGTTTAAATTTTTGATTTTGCTTTTGCTCCTTTATCATCCTCTAGGAGGTAGATTTTCAGATAATGGTTTGTGTATTGCGGAAAAAAAAGACATTTTGCTGACGCTTTATCGCATGAATACCACGTGTAAAGGGAACAACAATTCATACTTCATTAGAGGAGAGTGCTGATTGGATGGCAAGCGGACCCCATTGGTAGAGGCATTGCCATGGGGAGTGCACCAGTTAGCTGATGATTGACAGTTAACTGCCATAAATCCATACCAGGCATGTGGACTCTAATTAGATATCATAGAATTTGTCCATTGAGTCTGCACCGGCTCTTGGAAAGAGCACCCTACCCAAGGTCAACACCTCCACCTTATCCCCACAACCCAGTAACCCCACCCAACACTAAGGGCAATTTTGGACACTAAGGGAAATTTTGGACACTAAGGGCAATTTATCATGGCCAATCCACCTAACCTGCACATCTTTGGACTGTGGGAGGAAACCGGAGCACCCGGAGGAAACCCACGCACACACAGGGAGGATGTGCAGACTCCACACAGACAGTGACCCAAGCTGGAATCGAACCTGGGACCCTGGAGCTGTGAAGCAATTGTGCTATCCACAAGGTTACCGTGCTGCCTAGCACAGCAAGGCATTGCCCTGGGGGGCAAACCAAAGAACGGCTGTCGCCTAATTTGTTGCTGGTCCCTTTTCATTTGATATTCTTGTGAATTGCTGATGACTGCAAGATGAAAAGCTTCCATAAAATGTGTCTTTTTCAGCAATACTCAAGATAGGCTTTTGTAATTGGGGCCTTGTCAGTGGTTCCAAGAAGTGCCGGGAGAGTTTCAATATGTGTGGGGAATCCAGGGGGAGTATCATCCTTTGGGGGGATTCCCGGGTAGAATGTCACCATTTGTGGGGAATCCCAGATTGAATGTCAGTGTCTGTGGGGAATCCCTGACAGAGTGTCACTATTTATATATTTGGGAAGGGAAGAAGTGGGGGAATCTTTGGCACAGCAAATTTTGAACAAAAATGCTCGGAGACACTTGGCAGGTCAAGCAATATCTGTGGAGCAAGAAACAGACAGAAAAACACACAGACAGCGAAGTGTTGGAAGCCTCTTGAAACACTGTGCACGTTGTTCAAAGAACTTCAGTCTGCAAATATATGCCCAAGTATTCAATTAAAATCTAATAACAATGTCGTACTGCCTCCTGTTACTTACTGTTGCCATGTAGTATAATCCATTACATTAATCATAAGCTTATCGCACAGATTCACAGCAGAAAGCCATTGTGTAAGCAAATCTGCTTTCGTCTTGTGCTCAGCGGGCCTCAGCGTAAGGTGATGGGACACCGCTCAATGCCATGTGTTTCTGGTCTTTAAATGAGTGATGAATGAGTTAAGGTTGCCTCGGACAAGAACGTCCATTCTCCATCGGTCTACCCAGCACCAATGGCACCACCACCCTCCACCACAGCACCACCACCACCGCTCCATTTCTACCCAACAGTCTCTGTACTTTCTCATTTTTTTTCTTTATAAATTTAGAGTGCCAAAATTCTTTCTCCACCCCCCCCCCCCCCCCCCCCCCCCCCCCCACAATTACGGGGCAATTTAGCGTGGCCAATTCACCTGGCTTGCACATCTTTTTTTTTAATAATTTAGTGTAGCCAATCAATTTTTTCCAATTACAGGTCAATTTAGCATGGCCAATCCACCTAACCTGCAAATCTTTGGTTTGTGGGGGCGAAACCCACACAAACACGGGGAGAATGTGCAAACTCCACATGGACAGTGACCCAGAGCCGGGATCGAACCTGTGACCTCGGCGCCGTGGCTAACCACTGTGCCACCGTGCTTGGCCTGCAGATCTTTGAATTGTGGTGGTGAGACCCACAGAGACATGGGGCAAATGTGCAAACTCCACACGGACAGTGACCCAGAGCCGGGATCGAACCCGTGACCACGGTGCCGTGAGGCAGCAATGCTAACCACTGTGCCACCGTGCTTGGCCTGCACATCTTTGAATTGTGGGGGTGAGACCCACAGAGACATGGGGCAAATGTGCAAAATCCACACGGCCAGTGAGCTGGGGCCGAACCCGGGTCCTCAGCGCCATGAAGCAGCAGTGCTAACCACTGCGCCACCCTGCCGCCCCAGTCTCCGTACTTTCTCAATTGAAAACGCCAATTATTATTGGGGTTCACATCAACGGTAATGAGGGAGCTCTCCAGCTCCTCACGCAAGTGGGACTGTTTAGCACAGGGCTAAATCGCTGGCTTTGAAAGCAGACCAAGCAGGCCAGCAGCACGGTTTGATTCCTATTACAGCCTCCCCGAACAGGTGCTGGAATGTGGCGGCTGGGGGCTTTTCACAGTAACTTCATTTGAAGCCTGCTCGTGACAATAAGCGATTTTCATTTCATTTCAAGTGGTTTTTTCCTCCATGGAAAGAAAGACTTGCATTACTAAAGCACCCCTTTTATGACCTCAGGACATGTTAAAGTGCTTTACAGTTCAATGAGTGTAGTCGCTGTTGCGATTTTTATTTTATTCATTCAACGGATGTGGGCCTCGCTGGCTAGACCAGCATTTATTTATTTTTTTAAACTTAGAGTGTCCAATTCTTTTTTTTTAAATTAAGGGGCAATTTAGCGTGGCCAAGTCACCGACAAGGCACATCTTTTAGGTTTTGGTGGGGGTGAGACCCACGCAGACACGGGGAGAATATACAAACTCCAGGGGCCAGCATTTATTACCCATACATAATTGCCCTCGATAAGATGGTGGCAAGCTGCCGACCTGACTGCTGTAGTCTATGTGGTGCAGCTGCGTCCCTGATAATCAGTATTTTTAAGGGATTTGTTTGAGCCAGGTCAGAAACGGAGATTTCCCCCTCTGCTTCTTGAAACAGTACCATAGGATTTTTTTCAGCCAACAGAGAGGGCCTCGTCTTCATGTTTCATCTCAACAATCACAATAACAATGTTAGGCCAGCAGGCAAAGGAGAGATGAATGAACAGGATTTGAATTGACTTGTATAGTTTTAAGCCGGTTTAGCTCAGTTGGCTGGACGACTGGTTCATGATACCGTGCAGCGCTCCCTCAGTACTGCTCTACAGTGTCAGCCTGGATGTTGTGTCACATGCCTCGACAGAACTGTTACATCAGAACTGGACCCCTGTGTTCCGAGATGTCTCTCTCCAGACGAAAGCTAGGTTTAAGCCCGCATTTCAAGACTGGGACTTTTACCCGCAATTTGACAGTGACCGAAATGTTCCAAAATCCTCGGGACAACACCAAGAAGTTTCCAGAGCGACACATGACATTGAGTTTTAAAAAAAACTCCTAACCAAAACGGGACAAGACTTTAACCCCACATTGCAACCAGATTAACCA
The DNA here is from genome assembly GCF_902713615.1 of Scyliorhinus canicula. NCBI lineage: Eukaryota > Metazoa > Chordata > Chondrichthyes > Carcharhiniformes > Scyliorhinidae > Scyliorhinus > Scyliorhinus canicula. The sequence goes on from NC_052165.1 coordinate 74,791,748, forward strand.
CTGCTTTTAAGATAACAAGGTTCCCATTTGTCAATGGGGAAGTATGTTGGATATTATCAGCAGATTGCACAATGTTAAAAATTAACCCATTGTTTTTCATGTCAAGCATTGAGAAATTAATCAGGCTATCAATACAGGGGAACAATGATCGGATCTCAGGCATGTGATATATTACGGGCATTAAGAGGGTACCAGGATAAAGCAATTTAGCATCCTGCCCTCCCCCTCCCTGCACCTGGACAATTCGTCCAGCAAAAGTTCAGGCCTCATCATCGATTTCAATTCCTTAATTACTAAACGAGCAACACAATAATGGCAGCTCACCCACATGCCTTTGATTCTGGATGAAAAATATGAGCCAATGAGACCAAATTTTTGAGGTGGGCCCCACTTAGAAAACTCCAAGTGCTTAGAGTTTAGGGTGCTGTTAGCGAAGGGCATGTTTTTAAAAAGTGTCTCACTCCCACTTGCCTTCTTTCACTCTTGTTTTCCCCTCTCATTCACCAACACTGTTTTCCCCCTTTTTTCATGCACTCTCTCTCTCCTCAAGACACTGCAATAACAGAGAACTCCTCATCTGAGGAAAGGCTCATTAAGTGTTGTTGCCATAGATCCAGATGATCTATTTACTTCTTTTGGGGGGAGGGGGTGGAGAGCTGACTGGTGGTGATTTAACCCAAGGATCACCACACCTCAGACCTTCATGAATAACCTCAGCCGGTACAGGAATTAAACCCACACTGCTGGCCTCGCTCTGTATCATGAACCAGTCGTCCAGCCAACTGAGCTAAACCGGCTTAAAACTATACAAGTCAATTCAAATCCTGTTCATTCATCTCTCCTTTGCCTGCTGGCCTAACATTGCCTTCTGCTCCAGTGGTGCCTCGATCGTAAAACTCTTATTCTCGAGTGCAAACCCTTTCGTGATCTGGCTGCTCCCGGCCCTGTAACTTCCACCAGCCTTACATACCTCTAATATTTCTGCACTTCTCATCTGACCCCTTGCACGCTTGCCATTTTCACCAATTCAGCACTTAAAACTCAGGAATTTCTTCCCAAAACCACTCCCCTTCCCTCCACCTCTATGAATTGAAATGAAAATCGCTTGTCACAAGTAGGCTTCAAATGAAGTTACTGTGAAAAGCCCCTAGTCGCCACATTCCGGTGCCTGTTCGGGGAGGCTGGTACGGGAATTGCACAGTGCTGCTGGCCTGCCTTGGTCTGCTTTAAAAGCCAGCGATTTAGCCCAGTGTGCTAAACCAGCCCCGAATAACAACATTTTATTGTCTCAAGTCTGAAGTTACTGTGAAAAGCCCCTCGTTGCCACATTCCGGTGCCTGTTTGGGTAAGCTGGTACGGGAATTGAACCCGCGCTGCTGGCATTGTTCTCCATTACAAACCAGCTGACTAGCCCATTGAGCTAAACCAGCCTTTCAGACACTACTTAAAACCTACCTCGTTATCCACTCTTTGCTTACTTGTCCGAAAATTTGGCATGGCTCAGTTTCATATTTTGTCTAATAATGCATCTGTACGATGCAGAGGGACATCTCGTGACGTTACAGGTGCTATGTAAATTGGATTGGATTTTGTTTATTGTCGCGTATACCAAGGTACAGTGAAAAGTTTTTTTCTGAGAGCAGCTCAACAGATCATTAAGTACATGAAAAGAAAAGGAAATAAAAGAAAATACATAATAGGGCACCACAAGATACTCAATGTAACTCCATAACACGGGCTTCGGATGAAGCATACAGGGTGTTGTGTTCATGAGGTCAGCCCATAAGAGCAGCGCCGGCCCTAGGGTTGCTGGCGCCCCGGGCAAGCTGAACTTCGGCGCCCTTCGGGGGGGGGGGGGCTCTGTTCACCGGGGGGGGGGGGGGGGGGGGGCGGAGTGACCTGGTACATGATCGGGACTCACCGATCGGCGGGCCGGTCTCTCTGTCGCAGGCCTCCTTTCTTCCACCAGCGAGCCTGGATCCATCCGCCATGTTTGTGCGGGGCGGCCTGGGGGAGGGCGGCCACCGCGCATGCGCTGGTTGGCACCGGCCCAACTGCGCATGCGCGGGACCAGAGTCTTTTACGCGGCGCCGGGTCTCTGATGCCAGTCACGCACTCCTTGATGGCGTCCCCTAGCACATGGCGCCCCGGGCGACTGCCCGAGTTGCCGGTACCCACTTGAGCCGGCCCTGCCTAAGAGGGTCGTTTAGGAGTCTGGTATCAGTGGGGAAGAAGCTGTTTTTGAGTCTGTTTGTGCGTGTTCTCTGACTTCTGTATCTCCTGCCCGATGGAAGAAGTTGGAAGAGTGAGCAAGCCAGGTGGGAGGGGTCTTTGATTATGCTGCCCACTTTCCCCAGTCAGCGGGAGCTGTAGATGGAGTCAATGGATGGGAGGCAGGTTTGTGTGATGGACTGGGCTGTGTTCACGACTCTCTGTAGTTTCTTGTAGTCTTGGGCCGAGCAGTTGCCATACCAGGCTGTGATGCAGTCAGATAGGATGCTTTCTATGGTACATCTATAAAAGTTGGTAAGAGTTAATGCAAGTTGCTGTTGGCTTAAACTAATAGACCTCCAGACTATCGACGCTTTGCCCTTTCTTCTTTTTGCCTCTCATTTTCCTTTTCCCTTGATTCTCAGCATTGACCTGGGAGATTACAAGGAGCAGAAGAGGAGTGGGAGTAGTGGTGGAGTTACCAGGGCGATGAGGTGCCCCGAATCAGGCGGGGAGCAGGTCTTCACACACGGAGCTAAAGACTGGGAATTCAAATTAAGCCAAACAGCAAGAATCAAAATCGAGGTGCGGGGACGGTCTCTTTGCATGTTCTGCATCATCCTGTGATTCTAGCTGGGAGGACAGGTTGTCAACTGCAAGGCTGTCTTGTGCTAAATAAGGAGAAATTTTAGTGCCAGGTGTTGAACTTTTAATTTAGTCTTTCCTGTTATATTTAGAAACCAAAAAGACTTGCATTTGTTTGTGTAATGGCCGGACATGCAAACAGGTTTTTCGACCAAACAGGTTTTTTTTTTTTTAAAGTGTGCGGTGACCACTGTAATGTAAATATTTTTTTAATATCAATTTAGAGTACCCAATTATTTAGATTTTTTTTGTTTTAATAAATTTAGAGTACCCAATTCATTTTTTCCAATTAAAGGGCAATTTAGCGTGGCCAATCCACCTACCCTGCACATCTTTGGGTTGTGGGGGTGAAACCCACGCAAACACGTGGAGAATGTGCAAACTCCACACGGACAGTGACCCAGAGCTGGGATCGAACCTGGGACCTCGCCGTTGTGAGGCAGCAGGGCTAACCCACTGTGCCACTGTGCTGCCCTCCAATTATTTTTTTTCCAATTAAGGGGCAATTTAGTGTGGCCAATCCACCTAATTTGCACATCTTTGGGTTGTGTGGGTCGAAACCCACGCAGACATGGGGAAAATGTGCAAACTCCACTCGGACAGTGAACCAGGGCCGTGATTCGAACCCGGGTCCTCAGCGCTGCAGTCCCAGACTTACCACTACGCCACATGCCGCCCACTGTAAATGTAAATATAGCAGTTGGAGCACAGTAAGCTCCCACAGACAGCAATGCGATATTGAACAAGGTGACTTCTTTTACTGTGAGGTTGGTGGAGAGATAAGCTTGAGCAAGGAAAGTGGGAAGAACTCCCCTGGCTCTTCTTCGAGATCCTTTAATGTCCACCACTTAACAAGTTATCTAAATAACAAAAATAAAGTCTCCATAGTCATAGAGACTGCTTTCCCCTTTGAGGGGGAGAGCTGATTGGTGGTGGTTTAACCCGAGGATCATCGCACCTCAGGCGAGGGTCAAGGTTGAGGGGGCGGGGCCTTCATGAATGACCTCAGCCAGTACGGGAATTGACCCCGCGCTGTTGGCCTCGCATCACGAATCAGCTGTCCAGCCAACTGAGCTAAACCAGCCCCCAACAGGTTATCTAAAGTGATAGCAATGGACAATACAGCACTGCCCAGTGCTGCACTGGAGTGTAAGCCTAGATTATCTGCTCAAGTCTCCCGCAGTGGGTCTTGAACCCACAACCTCTGATTTGGAGGCACGGGTGCTACCACTGTTACACTAGTCAAAACACACAAGAGCTGGTGAGCTCAGAATTAAAATGGAGAACCTCGCTATTAAGGAACCTCAAGTGATTGCTTCTGCTGCGCTGGAGGGATGGCTATAGCCATACCAAATTGTCTCATTATCAGACAGTCACAGATTATTGATCAGGACACCACAGGGTGGGTGAAGTGCACACAATTTAAACAATCAACTGGTTCCCTCAAGAGTTAAGTTTGAAAGATGCCAGGTCTGCTTTGACGTTGATTGCTGTGGACAGATATTCTTGCTGATCACAATACTCTCCTTGTGCTTATTCTGGGAGTGATTCAACACACAGCTCTGGTGCAGCAATCCAATCAAGTTTAATGCAGCTCGTGGTTTGCACGCTCCAGCATTTCTCCAATGTGCAAGCAACTACAGTAACAGATTTCCTTCGAAGGCAGGAGACACAAAAGATTGCCCCTATGTCAAGAGCACCATTTTCAGCCTGTAGCCCTCTCAGATGCTTCAGAAAGTTGTGTATGTTGCATAGACTGGAACACCTTAACCAGATTGTTCAGTGCATTCACAGGATGAGGGCCTGGCTGGCTAGCCCAGCATTCATTGCCATTCCCGAATTGTCGAAAAGGTGGTGGTGAACTGCCTTCTTGAACTGCTACAGTCCATGTGGTGTAGGCAAACCCACAGCGCTGTTGAAGAGGGACTTCTAGGACTTTGACCCTGCAACAGTGAAGGAACAACGATATAGCTCCTAGTCAGGATGGTGAGTAACTTGTGGGGAACCTCCAGGTGGTGGTGGTGTTCTTGTTTGTCTGCTGCCCTTGTCCTTTTAGATGGTCATTGTCATGGGTTTGGAAGGTGCTGTCTCAGGAGCCTTGATGGGACCCTGCAGTGCATCTTGTAGGTGGCGCACACAGCTATCAGTGTTCATCGGTCGTGGTGGAGGGAGTGAATGTTTGTGCAAGTTGGCTTCATCACCCTGGATTGTGTCAAGCTTCTTGAATGTTGTTGGAGCTACATTCAGCCTCTACATTTCTGGCCATATCTGCCCAGTGTCCCGACAGCCTCTGTGCAGCAGGTGATTGGATGTGACTTTGGCATCAAGGCAACATTTAACACTGTGTAAAACTGAAGTCAATAGGAATAGGGCAGAACTTTCCACTGAATGGAGTCACAGACTTAAGACAGTTGTGGTTATTGGAGAGACCTAGTCAGCCCCAGGACATTTCCGCAGAGGTATACTTGCCTCAGGATACTTGCTTTCTGTCAGAAATTTTTGGAAGGAAAATGGAGTGAAAATAAGCCAGTATTTAAAATCTGGCATCCATTTGTTTTTTGACATACAAACTGTAATATAACCGGTGATAGGGCCGTACGGTGGCACAGTGATTAGCACTGCTGCCTCACAGCTCCAGGGACCCGGGTTCAATTCCGGCCTCACGTGACTGTGTGGAGTTTGCACTTTCTCCCCATGTCTGCCTGGTTTTCCTCCAGGTGCTCCTGTTTCCTCCCACAGTCCAAAGATTTTCAGTGGGAAGTCTTACAGCGCCAGGTTGGGGTCCAATAGGTTTGTTTCGAATCACTAGCTTTCGGAACAGTACTCCGAGGGCTGGTGATTCGAGGCAGGCCTGTTGAACTTTAACCTGCTGTTGTAAGACTTCTTACTGTGCTCACCCCAGTCCAACGGTGGCATATCCACATCAAAGATTTTCAGGTTAGGTGGATTGGCTATGCTAAATTACCCCTTAGTGTCCAAAAGTTTAGGTGGGGTTACTGGGATAGGGTGGAAGTTTGGGCTTAAGCAGGGTGCTCTTTCCCGATGGGCCAAATGGCCTCCTTGTGCACTGTAAATTCTATGATTCTATGATTCATCCAAGCAAGGATGGAGTTTCCCATAATACTCCTGACTTGTGCCTTGCAGAAGGTGGATAGGCTTTGGGGAGACAGGAAGTGAGTTACTTGCCACAGGACGTCGAGTCTCTAACCTGTTCTTGTAGCTACAGTATTTATATGGCTAGTCCAGTGCAGTTTCTGGTAGTGCGGGATTCAGCAATGGTAATGTCATCGAATGACATGGGGCAATGGTTAGATTTGCCCTTATTTGAGATGATCATTGTGTGGTGCGAATGCTACTTGCCATTCGTCAGCGCAAACCTGGATATTGTCCAGCTCTTGCTAAACTTGGACAAGGATCGCTTCGGCGGAGGTTCAGACAAGACATTAAACTCTGGCCCATCTGGGCAGAGCAAGGTAATTGGAAGATATGAAGCTAGAATTGGAAGAATGTAAAGCTCTCAGGAGGTTATGGGACAAAAGGATACAAGATCATAAAGAACTTCAGAAGTAGAGGCAGGATGCGACCATAAGCCCCTTACTCCTGCCCCACCATTCAATGATCATGGCTGATCTAATCTCGACTTGAACTCCATTTTCTTGTGTAGCCACCTGGGGTGGCCACGTCCCGATTCCAAAATGGATACTCGCAAAGAGTGCAGGGAAAAATGGACAGCACTAGAAAAACAAGCAGGTGCAAGGTTTCCCGGAGATTGGAACTTGCAGAACCCAGGCAGAACTGAAACTACAAGCCATTAGCATAGTAATGAGCTATCTCCGGGGACAAAAAGAAACATTGAAACAATCGGTACCAGGACAGACTCCCCGGCGCCAGTGGAGGCGAAAACAAAGGCAGGCCAACGGTTACCTAGAGCCCGCCCAACGATCGGGGAACGACCCCGTTATTGGAGAGAATCGATACAAACGATTGGGACATGGTCCAATTAATTGGGACCAAGTCCAGGGTTCCGCCCAGAAGGGAGCGAAACCCTGGGGGCTATAAAACAGAGTCCCCAAGGTCAGTTCACTCTCTTACTTTCTCCATCTTCACCTTGGCATTTGGCTCTCAGCGACGAGAGGCGGCCAAGCACCAGCCAAGTAAGTCTAAGGTCAACACACGCTACGAGATAGGCGCTCCTAGCTACTATTCTATACCAGTTCGAAGCCGGCAGTATCAGAACCGGACAACGGCCATTGTTCCTCTGACTGAGTGGGCACTCAAAGCTAAGTATAGGCTTTTAGTAGTAGTTGTAGTTTAGTGAGTAGAGTTTGTGCATGAGTAATAATTGACTGTGTGTGTAAATAAATGTGCATTGATTTCAAACTTACTAACTGGCGTCTTGAGTCATTGATCAGTATCAGGCTTTGAACCTTGTGGTGGTATCAGAAAGATACCCGCTGACTCTTGAGCAAAGGTAATTAAAACAGAGTAAATTAAGGGAAAGCATAACGAGCAACACTTGGATGTTCCCCCATCAACCTCAACTCCCCTGTCTTCCCATGTAACCTGTGAGCAGTGCACAGTTCCAATTATTCAACCTCCAGAATTCTCTGGAATGTCGGGAACGCCAAAGAATCACGGTGTTCTGAAAGAAGAGATTCCTCTCCATCTTCAACGGGTAACCTGTCATTGTAAAATCAAATCCTAAGTTAGATTTCCCATGTGGGGAAATACCCTCCAAGAAATCCTACAGAATCAGATTTTTCATGTTGGGTCTACCGAAAACCCAGGCCAAGAACAAAGCAAGCTACTTTGTACTCCAAGAATCCAAGTTCCATCCAATCAATTTAAGAGCAAATGATTTGAGTTGACAACTACATTCAGCATCAGCTGGTACACAAGGCAAAATCCTTTTTCAAATGGACATCTATTTTTGTTAAAGCATTGGATTCTTTATTTTTTACCCAATGGCTGACCTACCACTGGTTTGCAAATCATGTGTGCTAACTATTCCATACTAGGTTCATGACCAGCAGTCTCATAGCCATGGCTACCTGCCTCTGATCACCTCTGCACTTCGTGATCACTAACTCGATTGCAAACAGCAACTTCAGCCCCCTCCACCCGCCCCAATATACCTGCACTCGAGTCTTACAGTCGTCAGAGTGCTGTCCTCCATTTTGTACCAAACCCATGTACTGCCATTTCCTATTGCGAGGACAGTGAAGCGAGGCTTGCATCTCCTGTGCCTCTCACCTCTGCAACTAGTCCTTGCAAGACTCCAGATTTTCACTACAATATGCTGACAGGGCAGGAGAAACATGTCAGCACCCCAATAGATACAACAGTGCCTCACCTTCCACTGAATAAGGTTCATATATAAAGCAACTGTTTCTCTTTAATGGAGAGATTTGCATGGTCCTTTGTGGCCTATGGCTAATCAATTACTTCACATTTCAATCAGGTAGGGTTGCCAGTGATTAAGTGTATCCCTGGAGGTTTCATCACATGACTTCTGCCCACGCTCCAGCCATTAATCGGCCAACACATCCACCCTTGTGAGAAACGGCCTTCCTGCACCAATTCGATCGCAAAGATTTTGTTTTTTTGTAAATTTAGTGTACCCAATTCATTTTTTTTCCAATTAAGGGGCAATTATGTGCGTTCAATCCACCTACCCTGCACATCTTTTCGGTTGTGGGGGAAAAACCCACGCAAACACGGGGAGAATGTGCAAACTCCACACGGACAGTGACCCAGAGCCGGGATCGAACCTGGGACCTCAGCGCTATGAGGCAGCAGGGCTAACCCACTGCGCCACCGTGCTGCCCGGAACGCAAAGATACTCATTACCTAATTGGGTGATGCTTGGCTGTCAGACAAAGGGTCTACCCCCTCCCCCCCCCTCAATTTTCAATGGATGCAATCTAACCAAAATACAACAGAGTCCATTCTGGGTGAGATTAGTGTGGTCGTTCCCGGTGCTTGTAGCACTAGGTACGGCCCCACTATCCAACAGCACTCTGTCTTGTTTTCAAGCCCTGGCATGGAATGGGGGAATGCTCCCCGAGGTCGCACTTTAGCATCATTTCGTGCATAAAGACATCGGACTGCCATTTTTAAATGGCGTCTCAATCTCATGATCCCCTCCCCGATCCCCAATGCAACACCCAGACCTCCCCAATGCCCCAACTTACTTGTTGGAGAGGGGGGGAGGGGGGGGGGGGGGGAGAACAGAATCCTTGGGTCTTCTCTTCTTTCCCCCCCCCCCTCCCCCCCCGCACTCCTCTGTCTCACATGGGCAGGTCACCCCCTAAGGCCAGATCCCTGGTATGGGCACTTTGGCACTGCCAGTCTGGGCACTCAGGTGACACTGCCAGAGTGCCCAGGTGGCACCATGCCTTGCAGTTGACCACCTGGGGGGGAGGTGGGCTCCAATCTCCTGGTAGTGCCCCCAAGGTACCGTTCCACCTGGCCCCTGTTTGTGGGGACTGAACGGCACCCAACTGGGGTCTCCTCGGCAAGGCCCATAGCTGCCGGGTGGCCAACCCATCCGGCGTCAGTAGATTTAAGTGGGATCTAAACCCACTTAGCCATGCGCGACTGGGTCAGATCGTAATGTCTCACAAGATCTGGTTAGATCTCACGAGGTGCAACGGTCGTCAGATATCCCAGGGGAGGCCGGGAGCTGGCGGACGCATCCTGCCCCCATTCCAGCTAGATTGCACTCAATATTTTGATGAGAAATGTTCATGGAAAATTACAACAACAAAGAAAAAGCCATTTTTTTTTTTTTTAAAGCCCCAATGTTTTTTCTCTCCAGCAGTGTCCTGGAGATTGTGCTTCAATTACTGGAGACTCCAGGCCAATCCTGGAGGGTTGGCAACCTTACCATTGGACATGATGACATACAATTCAGCAGCAGCTGCACCAGTGGCCAAGAGTCAAGCTACTTAAGACACTAAGCATGCATCAAACAGTAATTCTTCTGTGTTTCACGTGGCCTTGCTCCGCCGTAGGCCTGCCAGAACAGACCTAATTATCTATCGTGTCAGCTTGCGGGTGTAGAAAAACAAAGGGCCCTCTTCACTGGTTTATAGCCTTTACAGGGCAGAGGGGACTCGGCCTGTGCAACATTGCACTGGAACGGGGGGGGGGGGGGGGGGGGGGGGGGGGGGGAAAGAGAGGCTTCCCTGCCTCAGTGAGAGCGCTAAGACCCAAATGACAGACATATTGTGGGTGAGGCTTTATAGTTTAAATCACCAGGCCAAAAAGAAGAGAGAAAAATAGAGGTCAATATGGAAAATCAACTTGGAGTTATACAGTCTTTCACCACCACATTTTACAACCAACTGGGACTGTTCAGCTCAGTTGGCTGGATGGCTGGTTTGTAATGCTGAGCGACTCCAACAGCATGGGTTCACTCCCTGTGCCAGCGTGAAGGCCGTGCCTTCTGAACCTTACCCGTTCACCCTCAGGTTAAATTATCACCAATGGAGAACTGGCTAAGAGCCCTCTGGGACCGTGATGACATTTTACATTCACAACCAAGTACTTTGGAAGGAGGAGTACTTTGGAAGGACGTTAGTGTAATTTGCGCACAGCAAGCTCCCACATGATTAGTTGTGGAGAGCTTGAGGTTATTCAGGAAGGTCAGGAGTCCCTGTTACGCGTCTGTGTTGACTAGATTGGGGAAGATGCAATGATTCTTGTTCGAACTGCAACAACAACGTAGATTTATTCACCAAGGTCAAGGAGATGAAGTACAAATGACACGCTGAAATTTGGGGCCATGTTCGGCTCTGCTCTCCAATCTGATATGCACGGGATTTTGGTTTATATAACAATCAGGCACATTTTGTGTTGTTTGAACAGTCACACTATTGCCACTTCACAGAATTGTCAGGAGGAGGCCATTTGGCCCATTGCTTCTGCATCAGTTCTCCAAAAGAGCGATTCATTTAGTGTCACATCCCCCCCCCCCCCCCACACCCCGGTAACATTCTTCCTTTTCAGATAACAGCCTAATTGCCTTCTGAATACTTCGATTGAACCAGCTTCCAGCACACACACATTCAGGCAGAACATTCCAGGCCCCGACCTTTTCATTGCGTGGAAAGGGTTTTTCCTTTTATTTTTCCCTTCAGTCTTTTGCAGGCGTCAATGACTGAAAAATGGCTGTGCAGAAATACAGCACAGACAAAGCGCTTTCAGACATGACATCTGGCCGGTTTGGCAAAACCTAATCCTGCCGAGGCTGAAGCCAACTGTTCTCTTGTGTTAGATTAGTGCAACCGTGAATGCAAAGCGCTGCCATACATTCCCTCGCTCACTGGAGGAATTCCAGACATATTTCAATAGACAAAAATCAGAAGCTAATAATAATAATAATAATAATCTTTAGTAGTGTCACAAGTAGGCTTACATAAACACTGCAATGAAGTTACTGTGAAAATCCCTAAGTCGCCACGTTCCAGCGCCTGTTCGGGTACACTGAGGGAGAATTCAGAATGTCCAATTCACCTGACAAGCACGTCTTTCGGGACTTGTGGGAGGAAACCGGAGGGCCCGGAGGAAACACACATACACACGGGGAGAACGTGCAGATTCCATACAGTGACCCAAGCCGGGAATCGAAACCGGGTCCCTGGCGCTGTGAAGCAACAGTGCTAACCACAGCTCTATCTCATGCACCCCCATAACGCCCCAAAAATTGTGCAGAGTAGTTGAATTGGCCAGGCTAAGTTGCCCCTTAATTGGAAAAAAAAAGAATTGGGTGCTCCTAAATTTATTTTAAAAAAGAAAAGCAGAGTAAAATTCAACAGTCCTCTTGAAATTATGCAGGTTTTAATAGATTAAGTTTCCAGCTGCGAGGTATTTGGTGAGTCAGGGATGAAGGAGTTCGACATTGTCACCCAAATTGTGGAGCGAACCTCGAAAATAAATTTCTTACATGTAGGGTTCTTGGAACATTCAATGCTTCATCGCAGGGAGTGGTCGAGGTGAAAACAAATCCTTTTTTTTTTTAAATTTTAGTGTACCCAATCATTTTTCCAATTAAGGGGCAATTTAGAGTGGCCAATCCACCTAGCTTGCACCTTTTTGGGTTGTGGGGCGAAACCCACGCAAACACGGGGAGAATGTGCAAACTCCACACGGACAGTGACCCAGAGCCGGGATCGAACCTGGGACCGCGGCGCCGTGAGGCAGCAGTGCTACTCACTGCGCCACCGTGCTGCCCCTGGTGAAAACAAATCCAACCACTCAAGGGGAAAGTTGGATAAATATTTCATAGATCATAGAATTTGCAATGCAGAAGGAGGCCATTCGGCCCAGCGAGTCTGCACCGGCTCCTGGAAAGAGCACCCTACCCAAGGTTAACACCTCCACCCTATCCCCATAACCCAGTAACCCAGGGCAATTTTGGACACTAAGGGCAATTTATCATGTCCAATCCACCTAACTTGCACATCTTTGGAGTGTGGGAGGAAACCAGAGCACCCGGAGGAAACCCACGCACACACGGGGAGGATGTGCAGACTCCGCACAGACAGTGACCCAAGCCAGAATCGAACCTGGGACCCTGGAGCTGTGAAGCGATTCTGCTATCCACAATGCTACCGTGCTGCCCATTTGAAGGAAAGAAAGATACAGGGAAGTGAAATTAGTCTTGCACTGGCCCAGTATTGAGCCAGCATAAATACGATAGGCTGAATGGCCTCCTTTTGCACTGTAAGTGTCTATGGCTCTGAGAGTACGTACAATAAGTTTTGTTAGCTGCTTACCCCCAAATCAGTGCACTACAGGAATCATTTCTCATGGATAAAGAAGCTCATGGCCTCTTGTTAATCGCTCAGAGTAAAACAGAAGGCAAGGCACATCCTTCTCTCATCAAGAGAAAATTCAATCACGCTTTCAAGGATAATTTCTGACTGAAGTACGCGCGTAGCCGAAAAGCAGGAGCGGGGAATACTCGTGACCTATGTGGCAAGATTAGGCAGGCTGAAATTTTTTAACTCGTTCAGCTTGTTTCTGATGCACTGCACTTTTGCCGCACTCAGGACGCAAACCAGTCCAATGCATTATTTATTTGTTTGCCTGCTTTGTGAAAGAATATTCAGCTCAGGTGCTGAGAGAACATAGAACATACAGTGCAGAAGGAGGCGATTCAGCCCATCGAGTCTGCACTGACCGACTTAAGCCCTCACTTCCACACCATCCCCGTAACCCAATAACCCCTCCTACCTTTTTCGATACTAAGGACAATTTAGCATGGCCAATCCACCTAACCTGCACATCTTTGCACTGTGGGAGGAAACCGGAGCACCCGGGAGGAAACCCACGCAGACATGGGAAGAACGTGCAGACTCCGCACAGACAGCGACCCAGCAGGGAATCAAACCCGGGACCCTGGTGCTGTGAAGCCACAGTGCTATCCATTTGCGCTACTATGCTGCCCGAGATGGATACTACTGTTAAATATTCCAACATTATCTCCACAAAGTGTACGTTCCAAATTGCACAGTTCAAAAGTCCCTCAGTGGCTAAGTTACATTATCACAATGCTGTGCAAGACAGTGGCTGCCTAGTTAGCCTGGGAGTTGTGTGTATGTGTGGGCCTGTGCTCGCCACCCTTGAAGAGGAACTATAATGAGTCTGTAACCTTTGAACCCAATGAGGCCAATTGAAGGATGCACTGCAGCCTTTCCCACCTCAGGCCCGCATGTCTCAGAGATCTCCAATCTCCGTGTGAAAAGAATGTAAGGCAGCCTTTAGGTGTTTCCTCTTCCCAGTTACTCACCACAGCCTTTCAACCTCCACTGAAGGTGACTCAGTCATTCATTGTTGGTAACACCATGCCCACCACCTCATGAGAAGGTCAAGGGAATTTCACTGTGTGAATCATCCGCTCCTTCACCAGTGAAAAAAAATCCCACTTCTTTCCCAACTTCCGCCCTCTCTGCTCACCACTGCACTGCTCTTTGAGAGAGCTTGCTGTGGACACAAATTGGCTGCTGCATTTCCTACATGACAACAGTCACCAGACTGGAGAAATACTTAATTGACTGTAAAGCACTTTGGGACATTCTGCGGTCTTGAAACGTACTATCTAAATACAGGTGTCCCTGTCGGAGCAATAATAATTACTCCTTAAAAGCCCTCAAAGATAAATGCAATCATTATCTGTGGAAGAGAAAAAGAGAGAGAGGGGGAGAAAGAAGGAGAGAGAGAGGGGGAGAAAGAAGGAGAGAGAGAGGGGAGAAAGAAGGAGAGAGAGAGGGGAGAAAGAAGGAGAGAGAGGGGGAGAAAGAAGGAGAGAGAGGGGGAGAAAGAAGGAGAGAGAGGGGGAGAAAGAAGGAGAGAGAGGGGGAGAAAGAAGGAGAGAGAGGGGGAGAAAGAAGGAGAGAGAGGGGGAGAAAGAAGGAGAGAGAGGGGGAGAAAGAAGGAGAGAGAGGGAGAGAAAATTCAAAAACAATACTTAGGAAAAAAACTGGAAATAATGCACAAGTCAGCATCTGGAAGTAAATTACAGGTTAAAATTCCAACTGAAGGATCAAGAGGTAACTAGCCCATTGTAAAGTCATATCTTTTCTTTTTACTTCTTTTTGCTTTGAAATATTTTTATTGGCATTTTCAAGTTTATGTCATGAAACCTTTGCATCTGCTATTTGCAATTTATACAGTTCTTACATACACACAATTTTCTTGATAAATCTTCTTCCCCCCCCCCCCCCCCCCCCTCAAAACTTCTTTTTACTTCGGACAATCTGGTGCAACACAGATTTCAGCCCCAGGGTCACTGAGCGTTGCTCCAGGCATCACTGCTCTGGGCACCTCTTTAGCACAACCCACGCCTGAATGTCATTTTCTCCAGCACCATCTGTGGCCCATTCATCTGATGAGAGCAGCTCTTTATTTCGAATGCAGCCCTAGACCGAGGCTACCTAATCCGTGCACGACATAAGGACAGAGCATTTTTAAGTGGATGGAGCAAGGCTTACTGCAACTTGTCCTTTCAGCAGGAGACAGATATTAAAATGCTTGATTAATTCAGTTGCAATTAAAAATAGGTTTTCTGAGCATATTGGCCTTTCTTTAATTCTTTCTGGTCTTTGTCTTCAATACAAAAAAGTCCCCAATTCAGAAGTCCCCCAAGCCTTAACAACAATTTTTCTTCCTTCTCCTCCGTTGTCCTTATTTCAGGGGTAATTATGTGCAGTGGCGATGCGACAACCCACGCATGCGGGGTGGCCTTACTGAACGATTCGGCCCCGATGCAACATGGCATGGGGGTTCTGGGGCCGAATGCGGTGGGCCTCGATCGCGGGCCAGACCCCATCGGAGGCCCCCCAGGCCGCCCTCTGACCCTTCGGGCAGAGTTCCCCGCCGGAAGCGACCAGGTGTGGACGCCGCCGGCAGGACTCTGCTTTTTTCCGCGCTGCCGCTCGGCCCATCCGGGCCTTAGAATCGGCGGCCCCGCCGCGTACAGCGGCCCCGCGCCAAATGCACCAACGCAAATGGCGCCGATTCTTCGCACCTCGGAGAATCGCGCACCGGCGTCAGGGCGATGTGGCGCAGTTGCGGCGATTCTCCGGCCCAGTGCGGGGCTCGGAGAATCGTGCCCATGGATTAATAAGCCAGATAGAATCAATGCAAAATTAGTGCCTGTTTATTTCTCTGCCACTGAAATCCCAACAGATTATAAGGTAAAGTTGCCATAAAGTCAAGTGCAGTCGCCATAGTCCCAGGTGACCATAGAATATTCAAAAATGCAACCCGCCTTTTTCTAAAATGATATTTTGTAACATTTAAGGGGCTTTAGTAATTCTTTATGGTTCACCATTCTGAAGTTAGCGATCCCGAGAGCCTCAAGCATGCAGATTGATATAGAATCATAGAATTTACAGTACAGAAGGAGGCCATTCAGCCCATCGAGTCTGCATCCGCTCCTGAAAGAGCACCCTACTTAAGCCCACACCCACCCCACCTCCACAACCCAGCAACCCTACCTAACCTTTTTGGACACGAAGGGCAATTTAGCATGGCTAATCCACCTAACCTGCGCATCTTTGGACTGTGGGAGGAAACCGGAGCACCCGGAGGAAACCAACGCAGACGCGGGGAGAAAGTGCAAACTCCACACAATCACCCGAAGGCCAGAATTTAACCCAAGTCTCTGAAGATGTGAGGCAACAGTGCCACTGTGCCGCCCGGGCTGATACACACCCCAGCCCATTGACTCTACATGTGCTTTTAAATGACCAACCAGACTTGCTTCCCTGTCCCAAGAGAGGAAAGTGTGACTGCCCAACAATTCTACAACAAGAGCTGGAAAGTCACTGAGGGTCCTATGAAAGCCACTGAACACACATTAAAATGGAAGCATATTGGAGACATATTAGGACTAACTTGCGTTTATATAGCACCTTTCATGACCTCATAATGCTCCAAAGGGCTTTGCAACCAATCAAGTCTTTTCAAAGTGTAGTCACTGTTGTAGTGTGGGGAATGCCAACTTACACACAGCAAGATCCCACAGGCAGTGGGAACAATGAAACAAGATTGTTTGGGCAGCACGGTAGCATAGTGGTTAGCACAGTTGTTTCACAGTTCCAGGATCCCAGGTTCGATTCCAAGCTGGGTCACTGTCTGTGCGGAGTCTGCATGTTCTCCCAGTGTCTGTGTGGGTTTCCTCCGAGTGCCCTGGTTTCCTCCCACAGAACAAAGATGTGTGGGTTAGGTGGATCGGCCATGCTAAATCGCCCATAATGTCCTAAAACGTAAGGTTAAGGGGGGGGAGGGGGGGGGGGTTGTTGGGTTACGGGTATAGGGTGGATACGTGGGTTTGAGTAGGGTGATCATTGCTCGGCACAACATCGAGGGCCGAAGGGCCTGTTCTGTGCTGTACTGTTCTATGTTCTATGTTCTATGTTTTAGTGATGTCAGTTCAGAGCTAAATATCAGCCAGGGTACCCGAAAGCTTCCTTGCTTGCTGTCGAAATAGTACCATGGGGTCTATTATATCTACCTCGCTTTTACATTTCATCTGACAGATGGCACCTCACAGTTCCCTCAGTACTACTCTGGAGCATAAT
The DNA here is from genome assembly GCF_902713615.1 of Scyliorhinus canicula. Classification (NCBI taxonomy): domain Eukaryota; kingdom Metazoa; phylum Chordata; class Chondrichthyes; order Carcharhiniformes; family Scyliorhinidae; genus Scyliorhinus; species Scyliorhinus canicula. The sequence continues at coordinate 74,808,697 of NC_052165.1, forward strand.
GGTAGGTTCAGTCAATAAAAAGCAGGTCCTTCATCGTGAAGTTGTTATAAACCTTTGCTTTAGGGCAAGCTCTATCGCTTTTCCTCTCACATAAATAAAGTGGTGCTGGGGAGCGGGAAAAACAGGGAACCCTGATTCAGCCATTACACTGATAAGGCCCAGTCAGCCATGCGATATTACAGCCCCCTAGTCAATAAAATGCTCGTGGGTCTGTACACAATTCAACTTGCCCGACTTCAGCCAGCCAAGTAAAGATTTACTACTTAACGACCCTTGCTCACTGCTGAAGACTGACCTTTTGAGTTCAGGTGACGTTTGAATACCATTTGGTCAGTGAAGGCAAAACACTCACACACAGATGTTAATTTGTGCAATGCGCCCATGCATATTACGGACATGACAGTTCGGAATCATCAGGAGCCCTAATCTTAGTTTAAATGCCAGCATTTGATAGATTGTTGGAGAGCTCCAGATTACTGCAGAGCTGTTGTCAAGCCCCATTCTTCAGTAACACAACAGGAGATGAAAGCTTATTGAGCAGCACCAAGCTAATCTCTGTTCGCTTGCCCTGCAGATGGACCGAAAGTGGTCTGATACAAGCATTAATATTCAGTCAAACGTCCCCGAGTAAGGTAGCACAAATTAATTCTACATCCTGAAACCGTTCCATACGTGTAAAGCACAACAAACCACAACACACAAACCACATCCCATTAACCCTTACTATAGGGGCAGCACGGTGGTTAGCACTGCTGCCTCACACCACCGAGGATCTGGGTTCGATCCTGGCCCCGGGTCACTGGCCATGCGGAGTTTGCACAGTCTCCCCGTGTCTGTGTGGGTCTCACTCCCCACAACTCAAAAAGATGTGCAGGGCAAGTGAATTGGCCATGCTAAATTGCCCCTTAATTGGAAAAAAAGAATTGGGTACTCTTAAATTTTTTTTTGTAAAAACCCTCACTACATAGAATGACTGGCTTTAGGTGAACATTACGAACTAGGATCAGGAATAGGCTGTACAGCCCCTTGAGCCTGCTCCACCATTCAATCAGGTTATGGCTGATCAGATTGTATACCATCAACTCCACATACCCGCCTGTCTCCCAATAACTTTTCACCCTTGCCTATTCAAAGTCTCTGTTTCCACTGTCTTTTGCGGACGAGAGTTCCAAAGACTTACGACCCGTTGGGAAAAACATCCTCGTCATCTTGATCTTAAATGACCGACCCCTTATTTTTTAAACAGTGACCCCTAGTCTTAGATTCTCTGACAAGAGAAACATTCTCTCCACATCCACCAAGACAAGGCCCCTCAGGCAAGTTGCCTCCTAAACTCCAGCGGATGAAAGTCTATCCTATCCAACCTTTCCTTGTAAGAAAACCTGCCCATTCCTGTTATTAGCCTGGTCAACTGTCTCTGAACTGCTCCGAATGCATTTACATCCTTCCTTAAATAAGGCGACCAATATTGTGCACAGTACTTCCAGATGTGATCTCACCAATGCCCTGTACAACTGAAGCATAATCTCCTGAATGCATGAATGCAATTCTGTTCGCAATAACAATAGCATTCTATTAGTTTTCACTATTACTTGCACCTGCATACTAGCCTTTTGTGATTCATGCACTGGGACACCCAGATCCCTCTGCACCTCACGAGTTCTGCAATCTCTCATTTAGATATTAAAAACCCAAACAAAAATACAATCCCTACAATGTTACAAAGTTTATTTAGCAGATTGCTACTCATATGTGGTCTCGGAGGAATGAAAGATCATATTTAAATCTGTAAAGCACTCAAGACATCACTTCAAGTTATTTCTAGCACGCGTTGCTGAACTCGCCACGCCAGTGTTTTACCCCGATGTAGCTCAAACACCAGCCTCTGTATTAAGTAAAAATGTCATTGCTAACCTTTTTAAAATTCCTATGGTAAAGGAAATTGGGCATTTAAGAGTTGAGGAATTCCTTTGCTAACTCGATAGCTCTTTCAAATTGTCTGGCACAGAAACAATGGGCTGAATAGCCACCTTTCTAAGCTGTTTGGTTCTTTGATTTGAATTGTTCTTTCCACATTGAGAAAGATGTAATCATAGAATACCGACAGTGCAGAAGCAGGCCATTCGGCCCATCACATCTGCACCAACCCTCTGAAAGAGCACCTACCTAGACCTGCTCACCCGCTCTATCCGCGTAACCCCATCTAACCTTTGGACAATAAGGGGCAATTTAGCATGGCCACTCCACCTAACCTGCACATCTTTGGACTGAGGGGAGAAACTGGAGCACCCAGAGGAAACCCACGGGTCACAAGTATACTGCCTCAGGTTTGGTACTACACATTTTAAGTGCTCAGAGAATTCTTTGAGCTATCTTTACATGTTACTGGGAGCTCAGTAACCGGGTGACAATCTCCTGTTGTCCGGTTTTCAACACAGAGCACAGTGCAGCCAATTTACTAATGAAACTTGGCATTACTCAATTGTTCTCATTCCACCTATCACCTCTGAGGATCACTGACACATGCTGTGCGTGCAAAGGTTTTTTTTTGGTTTTTGCTCATCATGTCTGTGCTGATTCTTTGAAGGAATTATCCAATTTTTCCCAGTCCTCTGCTCTTTTACCACAAGCCTGCAATCATTCCCCTTTAAACACTCGTCTAGTTCCTTTTAGAAAGTTATTATTGAATCTGCTTCCACCAGCCTTTCAGACCAGTGCATTCCAAGCCACAACAACCCACCATGTAGTTAGTTTCACCCCCCCCCCCCCCACCCCCACCCCCACCCCCACCCAGCCGTCACTGAACCCCTCCCCCGACAGCTTGCCTTTATTTCTATTAGCAATTATTTTAAATCTGTGCCCATAGTTAATGACCCTTCTGCCATCGGAAATTTCTTTGAAATTACTCTGGGTGGGATTTTCCAGCCCTCCCCAGTGATGGGGTCTTCAGGTCCCACTGAAGTTGACACCCCCCCCTCCCCCCCCCCCCTCCTCAGCGGTTACCTAGCAGCAGGGGCTGGTGAGCCATGAAAATGGCCATCGAATTTGGCAGGACTGCAAGATCCCGCCAGCAAACAATGGCTTACCGCATCTAGCGTGGGGAAAACCATGGCGGTGGGTGGGTGGGTGGGGGGAAATTACGGTTCTTGTCAAAACCTTTAATGATTTGAGAATCTCTCCGTTGCCTTCTCCACTTTAAGTGGAGAAACTCTAGCTTCACCAGTCTCTCCACATAAGTGAAGTCCTTCGCCCAGACCCATTCTAGGGTGTCTCGTCTACACAATTTCGAAGACCTTACCTTCCTTTCAACAGAACATTGTTAAATGATTTAAAATGAACATTTCTAAATGGTATTAGAATCACAACCAAGGTCAGATAAAGTTTTAGGAATTTAATAGCATTAAAGGGTATGGGGGGGGGGGGGGGGGGAGGGGGGGGGGTGGCACATTAATATAGTGGTTAGCACTGTTGTTTCACAGCACCAGGGACCCCAGTTTGATTTCAGTACCTTGATTGTAGCTTCACAGTAACTTCATAAGCCTACTTGTGACAACAATAAAGATTATTCTTATTATTCCCGGCTTGGGCGGAGTCTGCACGTGTCTGCATGGGTTTCCTCCGGGTGCTCCGGTTTCCTCCCACAAGAACTGAAAGACATGCTGTTAAGTGAATTGGACATTCTGAATTCTCCCTCGGTGTACCCGAACAGGCGCCGGAGTGTGGCGACTAGGGGATTTTCACAGTAACTTCATTGCAGTGTTAATGTAAGCCTACTTGTGACAATAAAGATTATTATCACGTGGCATTGAGATAGAGGATCAGCCATAGTCTGAATGGCAGAGCAGGTTCAAAGGGCCGAATGGCCCACTCCTGCTCCTAGTTTCTATTTGTTGCCCATCCCTAGTTGCCCTTGAACTGAGTGGCTTGCTCAGCCATGTCAGAGGACAGTTAAGAGTCAACCACGTTATTGTGGATCTGGAGTCACACGTGGGCCAGACCAGAAAAGATTGGCAGATTCCCTTCCCTAAACAATATTTGTGAACCAAATGTTTTTAAAAAAAATAAATTTAAGAGTTCCCCACCCCCTAAACCCAAAGATGTGCAGGTTAGGTGGACTGGCCATGCTAAATTGGAAAAAAAATAATTGGATACTCTAAATTTATATTTTAAAAGTACCCAATTAGTTTTTTTCAATTAAGGAGCAATTTAGTGTGGCCAATCCACCTATACTTCAGAACTTTGGGTTGTGGGGGTGAGACCGACGCAGACATGGGGCAAATGTGCAAACTCCACAAGGACAGTGACCCGGGGCCGGGATCGAACCGGGGTCCTGGGCGCCGTGAGTCAGCAGTGCTAACCACTGTGCCACCTCCCCCTCCCAATGGGTTTTTACGACAATCGACAACAGTTTCATGGTCGCCATTTCGGAACCAGATTTCAATTCCATATTTTATGAATTGAATTGTATTTCACCGTGGGATTTGAACCCGGAGCGTTAGTCCGGGTCTCCTGATTACTAGTCCAGCACCACTATGCCACCATCTCCCACCGAACTCTAGCCGGTACCCGAGGATGAGCAGCACTTCTTTGGTTTTGAACTCTATGCCGCTATTTATAAAACCGAGGATTTATATGCCTTTTTTAAAAAAAGAATTTGGACTACCCAATTCATTTTTCCAATTAAGGAGCAATTTTGCGTGGCCAATCCACCTAGCCTGCACATCTTTGGGTTCTGGGGGCTAAACCCACACAAACACGGGGAGAATGTGCAAACTCCACACAGTCAGTGACCTAGAGCTGGGATCAAACCTGGTACCTCGGCCACGTCAGACAGCAGTGCTAATTATATGCCTTTTTAACAGCTATCTAAATTTGTCCTGCCACCTTCAAACATTTTTGCACATTCAGTCTACCGCTTCTCCCTCCTTTTCTGTGCCCCTCTCCGCTAACACACCAGGACATTCTGTTCTTCTACTCCCTTTTAATAGGTACTATTTAGTTTTTTATTGTCTCACTTCAGCCTTCCTACCAGAATAAATCACAGCACACTTCTTGGTGTTAAGTTCAATGGGAGTGCATCTTTCCATTCCCCCCCAGTCTGTCAATGTTCTCCTGGTGTCTGTTACTATCCTTCTTACCATGCACCATATTTCCCATGTCTTTCTGCAAACTATGCCCTGTGTACCCAGTACCATAGTTTGCCCTGGGTACACAGGGCATATACCCCAAAAATCATTATCTCTTAGGATTGAGAGGAGGGGGCATTTTGTCACTCAGAGGGTGGTAAATCTTTGGCATTCTCCACTTCAGACGACGGGGGAAACTCGTCATTGAGTATATTCAAGACAGAAATCGGTAATTTTCTAGATAGTAAAGGCATTATTGGGTATAGGGATAGTGCTAGAAAATGGGATGGAGGTAGAAGACCATCCATGATCTAGGTAAATGGCAAAGGGGCCAAATAGCCAACTGCTACTTTTTTCTATATTCCTCGTATGTATCAAAACGGCAGTGGTCCCAACACTAGCCCCAGTAGAACACTGGTGTATATATCCCTCTAGTCTGATTGGGGGGGGGGGGGGGGGGGGGGGGGGGGGGGGGGTGGAACACAGTCTCGCTGTATGCATACGTCCTGCTCCTGTATACATCGGACCCATTGGAGGGGATGGAAGAAATTATGAGGATTTTGGGGGAATTTGGCCGTTTTCGGGGTATAAACTAAATATGGGGAAAAGTGAGATGTTTGCGGTCCAGGCAAGGGGACAGGAGAGGCGATTGGGGGAGCTGCCGTTTAGGGTGGTAGGGGGAAGCTTTTGGTACCTCGGCATGCAGGTGGCACAGGAATGGGAAAGGCTGCACAAGTTAAATTTGGTCTGATTAGTAGACCAAATGAAGGACAATTTTGGGAGGTGGGATGCACTCCCGTTGTCAATAGCTGGGAGGGTGCAGACAGTGAAAATGGCGGTCCTCACGAGATTCCTGTTTGTGTTTCAGTGTCTCCTCATCTTTCTTCCACGGTTCTTTTTTATACGAGTCAATAAGGTAATCACTGGTTTTTTATGGGCGGGTAAGACCCCGCGAGTAAAAAAAGGGGATGCTTAAGCGAAGCCAGGGGAGCGCGGGCTGGTGCTGCCGAACTTCAGTAATTATTATTGGACGGCGAATATAGCCATGATCAGGAAGTGGGTGGTGGAAGGTCGAGTCGGTATGGGAGCGTGTGGAGGCAGCTTCATGCAAGGGCACCAGTTTGGGGGTGTTGGTAACAGCACCTCTGCTGTTCCCGCCGGTACAGTACTCCATCAGCCCTATGGTGGTGGTGGCCCTGAGGGTCTGGGGGCAATAGAGGAGGCATATGGGAGCGGAGGGAGCATCGGTGTGGTCTCCAATCTGTAATAATCACCGGTTTGCCCCGGGAAGGATGGATGGAGGGTTTCGGAGATGGCAGAGAGCAGGGATTGAGAGGATGGGAGATATGTTTATAGAGGGGAGCTTTTCTAGCCTGAGGGAGCTGGAGGAGAAATTTGGATTGGCGAGGGGAAATGAATTTAGGTACCTGCAGGTGCGGGACTTCCTACGCAGGCATGTCTCAACCTTCCCGATACAGGGCAGGGTTGTTTCTAAAGTGTCGGTGGGAGAAGGGAGGGTTTCTGACATTTACAAGGAACTCATGGGGTTAGAGGAGATGCAGACTGAGGAGTTGAAACTAAAGTGGGAAGAGGAGTTAGGAGAAGAGATAGAGGATGGTCTCCGGGCGGACGCGCGAGTAGAGTCAACGCAAGTAGAGTCCACAACATGGTCGTTCACAGGGGCCCACATGACAGTGGCCCGGATGAGCAGGTTCTTTGGGGTAGAAGACAGGTGCGCAAGGTGTGTGGGAGGGTCAGCGAACCATGTCCATATGTTCTGGGCATGCCCGAAGCTTAGGGGATTCTGGCAGGGGTTTGCGGATGTCAAGTCCAAGATGTTGAAAATAAGAGTGGCACCGAGTCCAGAGGTGGTGATTTTCAGAGTGTTGGAAGACCCGGGAACCCAGGAGGAGAAAGAGGCAGACAAACTAGCCTTTGATTTCCTAGTAGTCCGGAGACGGATTATATTTAGCTTGGAGGGACTCAAAGGCCCCCGACGACGGAGACCTGGCTATCTGACATGGCTAGCTTTCTCTTTTTGGAGAAAATCAAGTTTGCCTTGAGAGGGTCACTGTTAGGGTTCGCCCGGAGGTGGCAACCGTTCATCAACTTCTTTTGCGGAAAATTAACCGTCAGCAGAAGGGGGGGGGGGGGGGGGGGGGGTCAGATTAGTTTAGAGTAGGGGGTTCGTAAAGGTGGGACCTGTAAGGGAGGATGATGGTTTTTGCACTATGTTTATATTCATGTACATTGTTTATTTTGTTATTGTTGTAAAACCATAAATACCTCAATAAAATGTTTATAAAAAAAAGCCATGATGTGGAGATGCCGGCGTTGGACTGGGGTGAGCACAGTAAGAAGTCTTACAACACCAGGTTAAAGTCCAACAGGTTTGTTTCAAACACGAGCTTTCGGAGCACGGCTCCTTCTTCAGGTGAAGAACCTGAAGAAGGAGCCGTGCTCCGAAAGCTCGTGTTTGAAACAAACCTGTTGGACTTTAACCTGGTGTTGTAAGACTTCTTACTATAAAAAAAAGAATCTGCTTTCAATTGCTGAGCCAATTAACAATCATACAATAAGTGGCCATTTAATCTCACAACTCTATTTTATGATACTTTGCCAAAAATCTTTTGGAAGTCCATTTACACTGCATCAAAGTGCACAAAGTTCACTGGCTATATTGCAGCATTAGGATCACCTAGAAGAATGGACTAATGACCCAGAGCATGTTTAAGTCATACCATGACTGCTGGGAAATTTAAGATAAATTAAGTGACTAAATCCGGAACAAAAAAAAGCTATTATCGAAACTATTTTATGGTGACCATAAAACTGGATTGTTATAAAAGCCCACCTAGTTCCTGAAAGAAGCAAATCACCATCCTTACTCAGTCTGGCCTATATGTAACAGAAGATCCACAGTAATGTGGCTGGTTCTGAAAAAAAAACATAGCAAGCCAACCAGTTTTATTAATATACTACAAAATCATAGTAAGAACAAAACTGGACTATCGGGCACTGCAACGTGATAAAGGCACTCCCAGGAGAGTCAACACTGCAAAGCCCTCCATAGTAATGTCCAGGGACTTTTTTGATAAAACTCGGAGCACTGTCCTACAGATTAGTCAAACAACAGCCTGACACGCACAATCACATCTTACAGCCAACGGCCCAGCTTCCTTACAGCCAACGGCCCAGCTTCATTCAACATCATGTCTAGCTACGTCCTTTCCCACGAGCAGGGCAGATCCACTAGAGTTGGCAGCAACACAGTGGCAAACAGTCAGGAAGGAGTTTCCCTGTGAATCTTCAACATTGACTTCAGACGGCGGCGGCACGGTGGCACAGTGGTTAGCATTGCTGCCTACGGCGCTGAGGACCCGGGTTCGAATCCCGGCCCTGGGTCACTGTCTGTGAGGAGTTTGCACATTCTCCCCGTGTCTGTGTGGGTTTCACCCCCTAAACCCAAAGATGTGCAGGTTAGGTGGATTGGATTGGCCACATTAAATTGCCCCTTAATTGGGAAAAAATGAATTGGATATTCTAAATTTTAAAACAAACATTGACTTCAGACCCCATGAAATCTTACCACCAGCTCCCACCCTCAGCTAAAGAATCAGTACTCCTCCATGTTGAACACTACTTGGAAGAGAGTAGCAAGGGCATATAGAATATGGACAAGAGTATATAGAAGAGGGACATGGAGTCCTCCAGCCCAGACTGGCTCACTAAGAGAATTAATACAAGGGATAAACCCATTTCACCTCACCCTCACCAATGTGCCTATTGCAGGTACATCTGCCCATGACAGCATTTGTGGGAGTGACCACAGCACAGGCCCTGTGAAAACAGGTCTCATTTCCCCACTTAGGGCATCATCCATCACTGTGCTAAATGGGATAGGTTCAGAATGGATCTAGCAGCTCAAAACTAGCCATCATGAGATTCTGTGGGTTATTAGCAGTAGCAGAATCTTATTCCACCACAATTTGTTTTAAAAATAAATTTAGGGTACCCAATTCATTTTTTCCAATTAAGAGGCAATTTAGCATGACCAATCCACCTACCCTGCACATCTTTGGGTTGTGAGGGCGAAACGGCTCCAAGCCCACACCTCCACCCTATCCCCATAACCCAGTAACCCTACCCAACACTAAGGGCAATTTTGGACACTAAGGGCAATTTAGCATGGCCAATCCACCTAACCTGCACGTCTTTGGACTGTTGGAGGAGGCCGGAGCACCCGGAGGAAACCCACGCACACACAGGGAGAGCGTGCGGACTCCGAGCGGACGGTGGCCCAGGCCAGAAATCGAGCCTGGGACCCTAGAGCTGTGAAGCAATTGTGCTAACCACTCTGCTACCGTGCTGCCCATGACCCTGGTGAGACCACATTTGGAGTATTGTGTGCAGTTATAGGAAGGATGTGGAAGCATTGGCAAGGGTGCAAAGGAGATTTACCAGGATGCTGCCTGGTTTGCAGGATAGGTCTTATGAGGAAAGGTTGAGGGAGCTAGGGCTTTTCTCTTTGGAGCGCAGGAGGATGAGAGGCGACTTAATAGAGGTTTATAAGATGATGAGGGGGATAGATAGAGTGAACGTTCAGAGACTATTTCCTCGTGTGGATGTAGCTGTTACAAGGGGGCATAACTATAAGATTCAGGGTGGGAGATATAGGAGGGATGTCCGAGGTAGGTTCCTTAGAGAGCGGTTAGGGTGTGGAATGGACTGCCTGCTGTGATAGTGGAGTCGGACACTTTAGGAACTTTCAAGCGGTTATTGGATAGGCACATGGAGCACACCAGAATGACAGGGAGCGGGATAGCTTGATCTTGGTTTCGGACAATGCTTGGCGCAACATCGAGGGCCGAAGGGCCTGTTCTGTGCTGTACTGTTCTCTGTCCTAATGTGCAAATTCCACACAGACAGTGACCCAGAGCCGGGATCGAACCTGGGACATCGGCTCTGTGAGGCAGCAGTGCTAACCACTGCATCACAGTGCTGCCCTTATTCCACCACAATTTTTAACCTCATGGTTCAGTACATTCCTCACTTTACCATCAAGCCAGGGGATTGGTTCAGGTGAAAAGAGCACAACATGCCAGACATATCTGAAAATTAGATGCCAAACTACAACACAGGGCTACTTACATTCTGAAGACTGGAAACAGCATGCAATAAACAGCTATACAATCCCACAACCAACAGACTTAGCAAAAGCTCTGACACATCAAACCATGATGAACAATTACACGACTAACTGGAGGAGATGGCTCCTTGAGAATCCCTATTTCAATGTTGGTGGAGCCGACTCAGAAGGCAGATGGGACCCGAGGATGGCATGGTGGCACAGTGGTTAGCATTGTTGCCTCACGGCGCCAAGGACCAGAGTTCGATCCTGGCCCCTGGTCACTGTCCATGTGGAGTTTGCACATTCTCCCCGTGTCTGCGTGGGTTTCACTCCCACAACCCAAAGATGTGCAGGGTAGGTGGATTGGCCACGCTAACCTTAATTGGAAAAAAAAATTGGTACTCTAAATTTATATATTAAAAAAAAAGGCGGCAGGCAGGACCTAGGTTTAACATCTCATGCAAAACACCACACCTCCGACAGTGCGGCACGCCCTCAGCGCTGCACTGAAGCCACTAGGTTGGATTTTGTGCTCTAGTCTCTGGAATGGAAACTGAATCACACTTTCTGACTCAGGAGGTGGAAATGTGATCAGCTGAGCTCCAGCTGACAGACTGCCCGAATATATTAAACAGTTAGCAAGGACTGACGTTGCAACAGCAGAAATAATCTGCGCCCGGGTTCGAGGAACTCAACAGCTGGCAATATGCCAATCTTTTGTGAGACCCAGCAACTAATGGAATGGGGAAAATAATACATACAGTCAGCTGAGTAGGCTCGAATCCCACATCCCCCGCTGACAATCATAGACCGCCTTTGATGGCGACTGTGGAGAAATCTCTGCCCCAGACTCTGCCACCAGCAAGGCCAAAGAAAGTGATGTCGGGAAAAGGAAATATAAACAATGTGTTCAGAAAGATCATAGCTTTGAGTACTAAACACTATTCACTTAAGACCCTTCTCTAGAGCCCTACAGGCACAACTGGGATGCCAAGACATAGTTGTGTGCAGCGACATTTCATTCCACATTACTTGGTTCTGAGTGGGTTCATTCAGCCTCTGGTATCTGTTCGGCCATCCAGTCAGCCAATCGCAGCTGATGTGCTTACCACAGATCTCAGTTCTGACATTTTCAACCAATTCCCAGTCTCAATGCTTTGTCCTAACATTGGAGTGAATACAGGACTTCCCGAGTTGCTGAATCTGAATACCATCAATCCAACAAATAGGACATCACAAAATTATTATTAAACGGCCTGGTTTTAAATCCGTTTAGGGCAGCACGGTGGCAGTGGTTAGAACTGCTACTTCAATGCTACCGTGGGCAGCACGGTAGCATTGTGGATAGCATAATTGCTTCACAGCTCCAGGGTCCCAGGTTCGATTTCGGCTTGGGTCACTGTCTGTGCGGAGTCTGCACATCCACCCTGTGTGTGCGTGGGTTTCCTCCGGGTGCTCCGGTTTCCTCCCACAGTCCAAAGATGTGCAGGTTAGGTGGATTGGCCATGAAAAATTGCCCTTCAGTGTCCAAAATTGCCCTTAGTGTTGGGTCGGGTTACTGGGTTATGGGGATACGGTGGAGGTATTGACCTTGGGTAGCGCGCTCTTTCGAAGAGCCGGTGCAGACTCGATGGGCCGAATGGCCTCCTTCTACACTGCAAATTCTATGAAAAAAAATTCTATGATTACGTCAAGGACCCGGGTTCAATCCCAGCCCGGGTCACTGTCCCATGTGGAGTTTGCACATTCTCCCCGTGTCTGCGTGTGTCTCACCCCCACGACCCAAAGATGTGCAGGGTAGGTGGATAGGCCGCTCTTTTGAGGTCCACCAACAAAACAGAAGAAAGGAAACAAAGCAAAAAAGGGCCGCACCTGTTAGGGGCACTGCCCGAACGTAACAAAGATCAACAGAAACTTAAAAACATCAAATAAGAGTGCTATTAAAGGGGTCAATAAAGCACCCCAACCCCTGTGGTGCCCACTGGGCAAGGAAGGCCTCTATGGTGCCCCTGGACACTGCATGTTGCCTTTCCAGGGACAACCGGCCGCATATTTTCGTAGAATTTACAGTGCAGAAGGAGGCCATTCGGCAGGAACCCTACCCAAGCCCACACCCCACCCTCCCCGTAACCCCACCCAAACTTTTTTTTTTAAATTTAGAGTACCCAATTCATTTTTTTCCAGTCAAGGGGCAATTTAGTGTGGCCAATCCACCTAACCTGCACATCTTTGGGTTGTGGGGGTGAAACCCACGCAAACACGGGGTGAATATGCAAACTCCACACGGACAGTGACCCAGAGCCGGGATTCGAACCAGGGTCTTCAGCGCCATAGGTAGCAGTGCTAACCACTGTGCCACCATGCTCCCCTCACCCAACCTTTTTTAACATCAAGGGCAATTTAGCATGGCCAATCCACCTAACCTATACATCTTTGGACTGTGGCAGGAAACCAGAGCACCCGGAGGAAACCCATGCAGACACGGGGAGAACGTGCAGACTCCGCACAGACAGTGACCCAAGCCGGGAATCGAACCTGGGACCCTGTAGCTGTGAAGCAACTGTACTTACTACTATGCTACCATGCTGCCCTAATGTAGCTGCGGTAGAGGGGCAGGCAGTCTGGCCGGACGACCCCCTTGGTCACCCGCTGCCTGGACCTGTAAATGGCACGCTTCGCCAGGCCCAGGAGCAGGTTCACAAGGAGGTCCTCCACCTTCTCTGCCTCCCTCCGTACCAGGTGTAAATTGTCCATTAGTGTCCAGGGATATACAGATTAGGTGGATTAGCTAAGATTAATGGGATTATGGGGATAGGGAGGGGTGGAGTGGGCCTAGGTAGAGGGCTCTTTTGGAAGGTCAGTGCAGGCTCAGTGGGCCGAATTGCCTTCTTCTGCACTGTAGGGATTCTATTAATCGACTCGTTTCAGTTCACTTTGATAAGGGATTTAGTACTGCCCAGTAAGGGATAGGTAATATACCTGACATGAGAAGTGTGTCAACTCCCTCCCATCACCCCAGCTTTTGCGAGAAAGTTGTCCCAAAACTCACAACTGCCTCCTCACGGTGGCAGTGGCTATAAAGACTCGGGCAAGGCTCCCTGTTTAAACTTTAGGCACACAGTTGATGTTGGGCTCAAGGCATGGGGAAATAAGAGCAGGAAAAAGTAAAATAGGAAGGTATTGGGGCATGATGAATAAGATTCAGTGAAAACATGAAAGATAATCAGATAACAGAATTGTTTCATATGGAAGAATTCACAACGTCAATATTTGAAAGACAATACACCTGGGAGTTTCCCATAGCTTGATTCCAGGTGTTCACAGATTTATTCAGAATTTGCAAACTGGGATGCTTATGAATCCCCCCCCCCCCCCCCCCCCCCCCCACCCGCCCCCCCACCAACCCCCCTCACCAACCCCCCTAGGCACACAGCAAACAGAAAGATTAGTTAGACTCGGTATTATACCAGAGAACAATTTAAAGATCCGTGCTTAGACTGTTGTTTCCTTGGGAAGGGGGGGGGGAAAGAAAATCTGCCCCTCAGAGAATTGAGGGAACATGCAAATCAAAATACCACCGTGCAAGTGCTTTGTACAGAAATACGCAGTAGGTTTGCTCAGATAAGGCGCCAAGTTTCACATCACATGGCCCTGTCCAATGCAAATCACATCTGCTCCCACCCACAGTACTAGACCGAGAGAAAACCCTTTGAAATCTAGCTCCCCTTCCTGGTGCACTCAGCAACAACCCTTCCCCCCCCCCCCCCCCCCCCCCACACACACACACACACACACACATACACACACACACACACACAGTGTGCACACTGATCACCGAGAGAAACTCAGCCTGCCCAGGAGGGTAATTGTGACAGTGAGATGGTGTGACATGACCAAAACACATTAGCCTCTCCAGCAGTCCACAAGCAACATACACAAATACCAATGTACGCCCTTCATGACAATACGCAAAGTGCTTGGTAGCCAATGATTTCCCCCCCCCCCCCCCGTGAAGTTTAATGTGGGGAAGCTGCCACAGTAGGATTGTACAAACAGTAATAGGATAACGCCTGGATAATCTATTTTTAGTGATGCTGTTTGAGAGACAAAAATGTTTGCCAGGCCGCTGGGGAGCTTAAATGCTGCCATCGGATCTTTACCAACCATACACTTCTGACAGTACATAAGACCATAAGGCACAGGAGCAGAATTAGGCTAATCGAGTCTGCTCTGCATTCAATCATGGCTGATATTTTTCTCATCCCCATTCTCCCCATAACCCCTGATCCCCTTATTAATCAAGAACCTATCTATCTCTGTCTTTTTTTTAAATAAATTTAGAGTAGCCAATTATTTTTTTCCAATTAAGTGGCAATTTAGCGTGGCCAATCCACCTAACCTGCACATCTTTGGGTTGTGGGGGTGAAACCCACGCAGACATGGGGAGAATGTGCAAACTCCACACGGACAGTGACCCAGGGCCGGGATTCGAACCCGGGTCCTCAGCGCCGCAGTCCCAGTGCTAACCACTGCGCCACATGCTGCCCTTATCTATCTCTGTCTTAAAGACGCTCAGTGATTTGGTCTCCACAGCCTTCTGCGGCAAAGAGTTCCACAGATTCACCACCCTCTGGCTAAAGAAATTCCTCCTCATCTCGGTTTTAAAGGATCGTCCCTATAACATAACATAGAATTTACAGTGCAGAAGGAGGCCATTCGGCCCATCAAGTCTGCACTGACTCTTGGAAAGAGCACCCTACCCAAGGTCAACACCTCCACCCTATCCGCATAACCCAGTTACCCCACCCAACACTCAGGGCAATTTTGGACACTGAGGGCAATTTATCATGGCCAATCCACCTAACCTGCACATCTTTGGACTGTGGGAGGAAACCGGAGCACCCAGAGGAAACCCACGCACACACGGGGAGAACGTGCAGACTCCGCACAGACAGTGACCCAAGCCGGGAATCGAACCTGGGATCCTGGAGCTGTGAAGCGATTGTGCTATCCACAATGCTACCGTCTGAGGCCGTGTCCTCTGGTTCTAGTTTTTCCTACAAATGGAAACATCCTCTCCACGTCCACTCTATTCAGGCCTCGCAGTATCCTGTAAGTTTCAATAAGAAACTCTCTGGGCTCAGCATGGAACCCATGATCTTCTGGCTGGAGTGGCCAGAGGGCTACCAATGGAGCCATGGCGGACACACCATCTCCCAGTGACACAACTCGTTGATAGCTCAACATAGATTGCATGTTAATGAGCCTGAACCAAAAAAAAAAATGATTTCAATGACTCAAAATTAAAAAGGGACCACTTATCATGCGCCAACTTGGACTTCAACACAAGAATAGACCCTAGTGGTTCTATTTTAAGATATTATGCCATTTTCTGACAATGACGAACAATTCCAATCTTCACTCTGAATCCCCTGAAGGCTGCAACATCAACCCAACATCAGTATTGCAATTATTCATCACAGTCAAACTGGCATTTAAAAAACTAATTGTCCTCCTACAAGCTACGCAATCCAGCGTTGCTGAATCTGAATGCCATCAATCCAGTAATCAGCACGTCACAAAATTATTATTAAGCTCTGGACATGGGAGGAAATGGCATGCATTTAGGCCAGAGGGAATGCAATGACATTCCTCAGTTGCTTCACTTAACCACTTAATGGTTCGAGCTATAAAATGCAAATGTTTAATAGCCCTGGCAAAGCAGGCACTGCACCTCATCCCTCACCAGCGGGATCCTTTATTAATTCAGATAATGTGCATCATTTGTGCATTGCAGAAGTGGTCCGCATCTCTCGAGTAAACCCACTTGAACCACCATTGTGCCAGGCTGTTTTGTCCTGAGTTTGAGCAGAGGGCAGGGTGTTCAGCTTGACATTGCACTTTGGTTTGTTCAGTATCCCTGTCACATGGTTCAGTTGCGGCAGCAAGAGGGAGCATCATGATATGATTAACAATACAATCAACGCTTGGAACACAATCTCTGTGTTTGTCTTATTGTGTGAGGCAAAACTTAAACAATCTAATTAGTTTTAAATCTGTAGCACACCGATGATTTAACAAGAGGTTGTTATTTGTACATCAGAGTTTATTTGCAATTGCATGCTATTGTGTGGGTCAGAGCACCTTAAGGCTATTTTCTCATTCCCTTTGGCATAGGTGCCTGTTGTACTCCAGTCCAATGGACTGTTACATCCTCTCCGCTATCTGATCTCAGAACCTCAATTGCCTTGGCTAACGCATGACTGCTGGCAGCCTGTTCTGTCATGAGGGGCATCGCAACTTCACCCAACTCTTGTGTTCACTCTACATACTTCAACCACGCACTTTCCAGTAAGGATCTGGAGGAAAGACCTGGCCAATTCCGATGCCACTTACCCAGCCAGCATCGGCGCAGACCAGCCTAGAACGCTCCTGGCAATAGAGCTCATTCATCACTGAAATCTTTGGGGGGTCTGAGGTGGCATCATGTTTAAATTGGAGATACCAACCAGACCGATCATTGCAATGTTGGTTCAGTGTGACACAATGCCATTTCAATGTCATTCCAGTGTCCATTTCAATAACCGCAACCTTTTTGGAAGCTGATTAGTTAACTGTATAATCCTTTCGTGAACTGTGACCTGTATAATCATGTTTAGAAGAGTGTGTTGGTGAGCATACTAAAAGGAAAAGGGAAAGATTTCCTTTGTGCGTCTACTCTTTTGGGACCACAGCATGTTCCAAAATGCTTTTAAAGTCAATGCAATACTTTTGAAGAGCACAAGAGCTATTCTTTGACAGGTACCACAGAATCCTTAATATCCACTCCAGAGAGCGAATGAAGTCTCAGTCTAGCACCTCATCGAAAAGCTAGCAAGCACATCCAATAATTACAGCCCTTCACCAAGGCTGCATTGGAGCGTCAGGCCTAGATCACGTACTCCAGTCTCTGGAGTGGGTTTTGAATCCAACAACCTCAAGGTGCCATTTGTCTTCAACTAAACCAGGGTTAGGGGTGGCATGTGGCGCAGTGGTTAGCACTGGGACTGCAGCACTGAGGACCTGGGTTCGAATCCTGGCCCTGGGTCACTGTCCGTGTCGAGTTTGGCCACACTAAATTGCCCCTTAATTGGAAAACAAAATAATTGGGTAATCCAAATTTATTTTTAAAAATCTATGATGTGGAGATGCCGGCGTTGGACTGGGGTGAGCACAGTAAGAAGTCTTACAACACCAGGTTAAAGTCCAACAGGTTTGTTTCAAACACGAGCTTTCGGAGCACGGCTCCTTCTTCAGGTTTAAAAATCTAAGCAGGGTTTTGTGATAATCATTACTTGTTACCACATCTGTCTGAACATTGCATACATCTGTTTTTTGAACCAAGCCAAAAATACATAGATCACACCATTTATTAAAAGGCATGAATTCCACCTGACCAGGGACAGCACCTATCTCTCTCCCCAACTCCCAGCATAAACTGTTCAACATAACCCGGATAAATTTTACTTGGCAATATCACTGAACAGCAAATACAGTTAAGCCTAAATACAGTTAAGTCTGAGGGACCTTTCAGGATTTCTGCCTCTTTGAATATCACAGCAGATTGGGATGAATGACAGAAAGGCACGGTAACTTGGCCGAAACAGCCAGTCTGGTTCCCCATACTGTATCCAATGCTGTGGGAACAACTGGTTTTATCCAATTAGTGCAACTCCTTTAGTGGAACACCAGCAGGGCTATCTATCAACTTGTGCACCTCCAGAAAAGACATCGCTGAATTTGTAGAATTCAATCCTTTAAAACATTATGAAAATTCCATATAATGAGAGATACCCAGTCACAGCTAACCAGTGAGTTTGAGAATGCACCTCAACCAGCAGAATGGCCTCTGCTCCCAGTCCATCCTTTACTCTGACCACAACCAGGTACAATGTACAACGTACAATGCCCTGATTATTGGGGGGGGGGGGGGGGGGGGGGGAATCAGAGACGGGAGTAGTTTTGACCCCCCCCCCCCCAAAAAAAATTCTCCATCGGTGAGAAACACACAGTGCAGTCAGGGCTCTGTCATGATGCCCTCCTTGGTCAAATAGCCCAATGACCAATTGCTACCTCAGGCTCACAAATTCAGATCAGCCACCAAGGTGTCCAAAAGAAAGGCTGTTAATATACCCCAAAAGGAAAGGTAACTGGGGAGAAGATGGGAGAACAGGTCAGAAGGGGTTAAATGAATGGGACGAACTGCAAATTATTCAGAAACATCACACACACACACACACACACTCCGGGAACACATATCTATCCAAGGGTGAATCATTCGACTGAATACTGAAACAGAAGGGCCAACATTGACAGACAAACAACTCTATATTTAACCCCAACCCGATTCCAATTTACAGTCAGCCCTGTGAGTGTTTACAATCATCCCAGCCCCAGCCCCAGCCCCCCCCCCCCCCCCCCCCCCCGGGCCACAGCCCAGCTCGGCTGGCAGCCCCACTGACACCGGCTGCTCGCTCCCCTTTCCCAGCCCCGCTCACTTACCCGAGAGCTCGTCGGGCTCGAGCCCGCTATCGGTGTCGATGCCGGCCAGCACGAAGTAGTCGGCTAAGCGGCAGGATCCTGAGCTGGAGCTGGTCATGTTGGCGGCGGCGGCGGCGCTGCTGCTGCTGGGCGCTGGGGCTGAGCTCCACTCGGCTCATTCTCTCTCCGCCTTGCCCATGGCAGAAGCTCCCTTCCCCGGGGAAGGGAAAGCGAGCTCCAGTGCTTTTCTCCACCCTGGGGGCTTGGCTGTGTGCTGAGGCTGCTCCCCGCTTCCCTGCGTGTGCTCCTCCTTATCTGCTACTGCTGCTGGTCTGAAGCTCTGCTCTCACTCTGCAAGCTCAATCTGCACTGGATTCATTCCCTCCCACTGCTCTATAACCCCCAGCACACTGACGCACTGCGGGCGCCACTTTCAAAACCAGCCCCTCAGCCTTTGTTGTTGTCCTTTAAAATCACTTCTTATTCGAATGTATTAGGTTTCAGCCATTGTCCCCCCTCACTTTGGGTGCCAACACTCCAGGCTTGTCCCTGGAAGTCGACAGGGATTGAAAATTTGCGTCAGCAGGTAATGAAGAGAAATCAGAGGAACAGGAGCAGGCCAATCAGCCCATCGAGCCTGTTCTACTGTTCAATACAATGGTGGCTCATTGGACACTTCAATGTCTCTTACACACACTATCCCCCTTTACATTATTGTCAACCAGAAATCTATCAATCTTTGCTTTAAACACACTTAATGACTGAACTTCCACAGCCCCCTGAGGAAGAGAATTTCAAAGATTCACAATCCTCTGGGTACAGAAATTTCTCCTCAGCTGGTGGCATTCTCCTTCTTGTGAAATTGTGCCTGCCCCGTTCAAGGCTCCCAAACCAAGGGTAACATCTGACATACATCCACCCTGTCTGTCCCTTGCAGTATTTTGGAGGTTTCAATGAGATTGCTGCCTATTTATTCTTGAAACTCTGGCGTCTATGGACCCAGTTTCATAGAATCCCTGCAGTGCAGAAGGAGTCCATCAAGTCTAAACCGACTCTTCGAATGAGCTCTCTACCCATACGCCTCCCTGTCCACTGCACCCAATCCCTGCAACCCCATAACCTCACTCTGGACACTAAGGGGCAATTT
Source organism: Scyliorhinus canicula (assembly GCF_902713615.1). NCBI lineage: Eukaryota > Metazoa > Chordata > Chondrichthyes > Carcharhiniformes > Scyliorhinidae > Scyliorhinus > Scyliorhinus canicula. The sequence goes on from NC_052165.1 coordinate 74,828,621, forward strand.
TATCATGTCCAATCCACCTAACCCTTTTTAATATAAATTCAAATTAAGGTGCAATTTAGTGTGGCCAATTCACCTAACCCACACATTATTTGGGCTGTGGGGGTGTGCCCCATGCAAACACGGGAAGAATGTGCAAACTCCCCATGGACAGTGACCCGGGGCTGGGATCGAACCCGAATCCTCAGCATTATGAGGCAGCAGTGCTAACCACTGCGCCATCATTCTGCCCATCCAATCCACCCAACATGCACATCTTTGAACTGTGGGAGGAAACCGAAGTACCCGGAAGAAACCCGCGCAGACACGGGGAGAGCATGCAAACTCCGCACCGACAGTCACCCGAGATCGGAATGGTGCTGTGAGGCAGCAGTGCTAACCACTGTGCCGTCCTATCTCTCTTCGTGAGTTCCGCCATCACAAAAACCAAGTCTGATGAACCTCCGGTGCACTCCCACTATGGCAATAATATCATTTCTGAGGTAAGGGGACCAAAACTGCACATAGTACACCACAATATCCACCACCGCCCCACACTATCTGGTATCACAGAAAGGATACCCAGAACAATCCCTCTCCTCAACAGACCAGCCACAGATTAACCAACCTCATCTCAGCATGCGCCATTACTCAAATCCTCTCATTCTAATCGCTCTAAGAGAAGAAAAGAGAATGGCAACACGGTGACGCAATAGTTAGCACTGCTGCCTCACTGTGCCGAGGATCTGAATCGATCCTGGCCCCGGGTCACTGTCCGTGTGGAGTTTGCAGTTTCTCGCTATGTCTGTGTGGGTCTCACCCCCACAACCCAATGATGTGCAGGGTAGGTGGATTGGCCACGCTAAATTGTCCCTTACTTAAAGAGACCCATAAGCGAAACTACAACCTCATTGAGTAATCAGAAGAAACCTAGTCCTCTCCAGTATACATAATTTGCCCAGGCTGTTGGAGAAAAAAGGCACAGGTTCTTAAATTGAAAATAACAGAAAAAATATCTGAATAAAACTCAATATCGATTAGCTCTAACTGGGGGGTGGGGGGTGGGGGGAGGGGGGCTATCCTCAATCTCAGTGAGGATTGAACGAACCCTACCCACCCCAAAAAATGCACCTTTCTCCCTGGCTCCACTCATCTTCATTTTTCAAAAATAATTTAGAGTACCCAATTATTTATTTCCAAATTAAGGGGCAATTTAGAGTGGTCAATCCACCAAACCTGCACATCTGGTATGAAGTCGACACTTCCCCTCACCTTCATTCATGAAAAAACAGAGTAAAACTATGCACAGACCACCTTTCACATAATCGACTCAATATGATTCTGCTAGAACAGGATAACAGACAATGCTCGTCCTCATGGTCACATCTCGCTCGCCCTCGCAGGAAAAGAGACACCATCAAAAAGTCAACAGCGAAATCACAAGGGAGTAATGTCCGGGAATATAGAAGAATTTTCAGATAATGACACTGTCCATGTTGCTCGATAAATGTGAGATTATCCACTTCAGTAGCAAAAATAGAAAGGCAGATTATTATTTGAATTAATTGTTGATTGAGAGAGGTGGCTACTCAAAGAGACCTTGGTGTCCTTTTGCAGTAGTCGCTGAAAGTAAGCGTGTAGGTACAGCAGGCAGTAAAGAAGGCAAATGGTATATTGGCCTTCATAGCAAGAGGATTTGAGTAGAGGAATAGGGATATTTTACTGTAATTGTATCGGGCATTGGTGAGGCAGCACCTGGAGCATTGTGTGCAGTTCTGGTGTCCTTATCTGAGGAAGGATGTTATTGCTATGGAGGGAGTGCAGCGAAGCCTGATTCCTGTGATGGCAGGACTGTCATACGACAAGAGATTAAGTCAGTTAGGGATAAATTCATTGGAGTATTGAAGAGTGAGAGGGGATCTTATAGAAACTTACAAAATTTTAACAGGATAAGACAGGGTCGATTCAGAAAGAATGTTTGCGATGGTGGAGAGCCCAGAACTAGGGGTCATAGTTTGAGGAGAAGGGGTAGCCATTTTAGGACTGAGGTAAGGAGAAGTTCTTTTCACTCAGAGAGTTGAATCTGTGGAATTCACTACCACAGAGAGTAGTTGAGGCCAAAAGGGTGTGTAATTTCAAGAAGGAATTAGAAATCGCTCTTGGGGTAAAGGGATATGGGTGAAGGCGAGATGAAATGAAAAAATGAAAATCGCTTATTGTCACGAGTAGGCTTCAATGAAGTTACTGTGAAAAGCCCCTAGTCGCCACATTCCGGCGCCTGTTCGGGGAGGCTGGTACGAGAATCAAACCCTGCTGCTGGCCTGCTTGGTCTGCTTTAAAAGCCAGCGATTTAGCCCAGTGAGCTAAACCAACCCCAGGGTATTGAACTTGATGATCAGCCATGATCATAATGAATGGCGGAGCAGGCTCGAAGGGCTGAATGGCCTCCTCCCGCTTCTATTTTCTGCGTATTAAAAGGCAGTGGCTAAGATAGGATCAGCAAACCAGAATCTCTCAAGGATTCCAACGAACACTTCTAAAATGGCGGCGACCATAGCCTAGTCTCAGACTGGAGGGAATGTCTTGACCCTCTCGGCTACCTCCAACCCCTCATGACGATCATCAAGAATAGGATAACATAGAACCAGTAATCAGGGGGCCAAACTATCCCCTGGCCTTGAAGATCTGACACATTCTGTTCCATCGAATCTGTTGCACCCAGCCTCCAAATCACGACCATCAAAGCATGCCAGCCAATTTTTAAACTCAATCGGGAACTCATCTCCCACCTCCCGGCTCCCGGACACACCCCGCCCGGCCCCTACCTCCTGAACCCATCATGATAGACAACACAACATGCAGTAGGATCTCGATAGGCGGGCCCTCACCAGGGAAAGTCCTCTTTCAAATGCAAGAACTCTCACAGGCGCCTCCACCGCTCTCCTAAAGGTATCTTGCAATTCTTCAAAGTGAGCTCTAATGGCCTGCGCCAAAGAGCCGAGATCCTCATCCAGAACAGCATTCTCAATGGCGGCCATCATCTGGATGCGCACAGCACTGCCGAAGCAGAAGGCCGCTCACCAACAACACCGCCATTGCAAACTAGGCCCCACTCCAGCCCACTCCAACAGCCATGGTCAATGAGGAAATTTACTATTTACCTCAGCTCTTCTTCGCAAAACACAATCAAGATCCTCCGGGGATATAGCGCAAGACATATATCCCAAGAGAAAGAACATATGAAGTGTGCGCCAGTAAAATAAAGGATTGCAAGATGAGCAGAGATAAAGAGATGGAAAGCAGGCTGTGAATAGAACCATAGGATTCCAACAGTGCAGAAGGAGGCCATTCAGCCCACCAGGTCCTCACAGACCCTCTGAAAGAACACCCAAACTTGGCTCACTGTTCCTTTCCCCCGTACCTGCGTAACCCCACTTAACCTACACATCCTTGGACACCAAGGATCCATTTAGCATAGCCGATCCACCTAACCTGCATATCTTTGGATCCTATGAATCAATTTTGCATGAACAATCCACCTAACCTGCACAATTCAAACAGGGCAATAGAGAAAAATATTGGGAGCAAGACAAACCATGTGAAAAAGGCAAATTTAAAGGCTTAATGCACGGAGCATTTGCAATAAAGTGGATGAACTAATCGCACAGATAGATATAAATGGGTATGATATAATTGGCATTACAGAGACATGGCTGCAGGGTGACCAGGGATGAGAATGAATGTCCCAGGGTTTTCAGTATTTAAGAAGGACAGGCATAAAAGAAAAGGTGGTGGAGTGGCACTGCTGGTTAAAGAGGAAATTAACATGCTAGTGAGAAAGGATATTAGCTCTGACAATGTGGAATCTGTATGGGTAGAGTTGAGAAATACCAAGGGGCAAAAAACATGAGTGGGTGTCATATATAAACCCCCAAACTGCAGTGGTGAGGTTGGGAATGGCATTAAACACAAAATTAGTGATGCATGTGTCAAGGGAATATCAGTGACCTTGGGTGATTTTAATCTTCACATAGATTAGCCACAATGCCGTAGAGGAGGAATTCCTGGAGTGTTTATGGGATGGTTTTCTTGACCAATATGTGGAGGAACCAACTAGAGAGCAGGCCATCTTAGACTGGGTACCGTGTAATGAGAAGGGAATCATTGCCAATCTGGCTGTACGAAACCTCTTGGGGATGAGCGACCATAACATGATAGAATTTTTTTTAAATATAAATTTAGATTAGCCAATTATTTTTTCCAATTAAGGGGCAATTTAGCGTGGCCAATCCACCTACTCTGCACATTTTTGGGTTGTGGGGGCGAAACCCATGCAGACACGGGGAGAACGTGCAAACTCCACACGGACAGTGACCCAGAGCCGGGATCGAACCTGGGACCTCAGCGCCGTGAGGCGGTTGTGCTAACCACTAGGCCACCGTGCTGCCCTACATGATAGAATTTTTAATCAAGATGGAGAATGAAGTAGTTGAGTCGAAGACTAGGGTGCTGAATCTTAATAAAGGGAACTGTGAAGATATGAGGCGTGAGTTGGCCTTGCTAGATTGGGGAGAGTTACCTAAAGGGATGACAGTGGATAGACAATGGCAAACATTCAAGGGACGCATGGGGGAACTACAGCAACTGTTCATTCCTGTCTGGCAGAAAAGCAAAGGGGGTAAGAGAGCCAATCCATGGCTTACAACGGAAATTAGAAATAGTATCCGATCCAAGGAAGAAGCATACAGATTGGCCAAGAAAAATAATACGTCTGAGGATTGGGAGCAGTTTAGAATTCATCAAAGAAGGATGAAGGGATTGATTAAGAAGGGAGTACAGTACAAAAGGAAGCTTGCAGGGAACATAAAGACTGACACTAAGAGTTTCTATAAATATGTGAAGAGAAAGAGATTGGTAAAGACAAATCTACAGACAGAAACATGGGCAGCACGGTAGCACAAGTGGCTAGCAAGTCCCAGGTTCCCGCTGGGTCACTGTTTGTGCAGAGTCTGCACGTTCTCCATTTGTCTGCGTGGGTTTCCTCCGGGTGCTCCGGTATCCACCCCAGAGTCCAAAGACATGCAGGTTAGGTGGATTGGCCTTGGTAAATTGCCCTTAGTGACCAAAAAAGGTTAGGTGGGGTTATTGGGTTACGGGAATAGGGTGGAAGTGAGGGCTTAAGGGGTCGGTGCAGACTAGATGGGCCGAATGGCCTCCTTCTGCACTGTATGTTCTATGTCTAATACATAATAAGGGACAAAGAAATGGCTGAACAATTGAATACATACTTTGGTTCTGTCTTCACAAAAGAGGACACAAATCAGATACCAGAATTGCTGGAGAATGAAAGGTTTAGTGAGAGGGAAGAACTGAGGGAGATCAACATTAGTAGAGACATTTCTCTGATAGGAAAACTGATGGGATTGAAGGCGGATAAATCCCCAGGACCTGAGAATCTGCATCCCAGAGTGCTTAAGGAGATGGCTCTGGAAATAGTGGATGCATTGGTGGTCATCTTCCAGGATTCTATAGACTCTGGAACTGTCCCTGCAGATTGGAGGGTAGCTCACGTCACTCCGATATTCAAAATGGGAGGTTGGGAGAAAGCAGGGAATTATAGACCAGTAAGCCTAACATCGGTAGTGGAGAAAATGCTTGAATCCATCATCAAGGGCTTTATAGCGGAACATTTAGATAGCAGTGGCAGGATCAGTCAGAGTCAGCATGGATTTATGAAGGGAAAATCATGCTTGACAAATCTGTTGGAATTATTTTGAAGAGGTAACCAGTAGAGTGAACAAGGGGGAGCCAGTCGATGTGGTATATTTGGACTTTCACAAGGCGTTTGACAAAGTCCCGCATAAGAGATTATTGTGAAAAATTAAAGCAAATGGGATTGGGGGAAATGTATTGAGGTGGATGAAAACTGGTTGGCAGAGAGGAAACGAAGAGTAGGAATTAATGTTTTTTTTTCAAATTGGCAGGCAGTAACTAGTGGGGTACCACAGGGATTGGTGCTGGGACCCCGGCTATTCACAATATATATTAATAATTTGGATGACGGAACAAAATGTAACATCTCAAAGTTTGCAGATGATACTAAGTTAGGTGGGAGGGTGAATTGTGATAAGGATGCAGGGATCCTACAGCATAATCTGGACAGGTTGGGTGAGTGGGCAAACCGATGGCAGATGCAGTATAATTTGGATAAGTGTGAGGTTATTCACTTTGGAAGCAAAAACAGGAAGGCAGATTACTACCTGAATGGTTGTAAATTGGGAGAGGGGAGCGTGCAGCGGGACCTGGGTGTATGCAGGTGCAGCAGGCGGTAAAGTAGGCGAAAGGCATGTTGGCCTTCATTGCGAGAGGTTTCGAGTATTAAAGCAGGAATGCGTTGCTGCAATTATACAGGGCCTTGGTGAGGCCACACTTGGAGTATTGTGTGCAGTTTCGGTCCCCTTCTCTGAGGAAAGATGTTCTTGCTCTCGAGGGAGTGCAGCAAAGGTTTACCAGATTGATTCCAGGGATGGTGGGACTGTCATATGAGGAGAGATTGACTAGGTTGGGATTGTTCCCGCTGGAGTTCAGAAGAATGACGGAGATCTCATAGAGACTTATAGAATTTTAATGGGACTAGACAGGGTAGATGCAGGGAAGATGTTGCCAATAATGGGTGTGTCCAGAACCAGGGGTCACAGTCTGAGGATTCAGGGTAAACCATTTAGGACAGAGATAAGGAGACATTTCTTCGCACAAAGAGTGGTGAGCCTGTGGAATTCATTACCACAGGAAGTAGTTGATGCTAAAACTTTGAATATATTCAAGAGGTGGCTAGATATAGCATTTGGGGAGAATGAGATCAAAGGCTATGGGGAGAAAGTAGGATTAGGCTATTGAGTTGGGTGATCAGCCATGATCGTAATCAATGGGCAGCACGGTGGTGCAATAGGTTAGCCCTACTGCCTCATGGCGCTGAGGTCCCAGGTTCGATCCCGGCCCTGGGTCACTGTCCATGTGGAGTTTGCACATTCTCCCCCTGTTTGCGTGGGTTTCCCCCCCACAACCCAAAGATGTGCAGGGTAGGTGGATTGGCCATGCAAAATTGCCTCTTAATTGGAAAAAATGAATTGGGGACTCTAAATTTAGATTTTTAAAAAAGGTTGTGATAAATGGCGGAGCAGGCTCGGAGGGCCGAAAGGCCTCCTCCTGCTCCTATCTTCTATGTATCTATGTATCTTTGGACTGTGGGAGGAAACCGGAGCACCCAGGGGAAACCCACGCAGACACGGGGTGAAAGTACAAACTGCACACAGACAGTCGCCCAAGGCCAGAATTGAACCAGGTTCCCTGGTGCTGTGAGACCACAGGGCTAACCACTGTGCCATCCTGCCGCTCCCAAGTTTTGAAAACCTTCAGGAATAAAATTCACCCTGTGTTCACTACCTTGAGTCAGATGGTCATGGGTTCAGGCCTCATTGAAGAGGCCAAAATCCAGGCTGACACTTTTCCAGGTGCAGGACTGAGGGACTGCTGCACTGGCAGAAACCAATATTTAACCCTGCGTCAACATCAAAAAAGATATGGATCATCTTCTTGTGTGCAAATTGGCTGCTGCATTTTCAGGTTACATTTTTAAAACCTTCTAAGGGTGGCACAGTAGCACAGTGGGCAGCACTGTTGCTTCACAGCTCCAGGATCCCAGGTTCGATTCCCGGCTTGGGTCACTGTCTGTGCGGAGTCTGCACAGTTCTCCACGTATCTGCATGGGTTTGCTCCGGAAGCTCCGATTTCCTCCCACTAGTCCCGAAAGAAGTGATGTTAGGTGATTTGGACGTTCTGAATTCTCCCTTGTGGTAATCAACACTCTTGTGTATATTAGGAGATGTGTGATAAGACCCTGTACTACAGGTACAGCCCTGCCTGCTGGCTCCACCCAGTAGGCGGAGTATAAATATGTGTGCTCCCTGTACAGCAGCCATTTAGCCACCTGCTGCAGGAGGCCACACACCTGAGAGTAATAAAGCCTCAGTTGTATTCAACTCTCGTCTTTGTGCAATTGATCGTGGATCAATTTATTACTCTAAGATTTTCAGAAGATGGACCTCCGCATCAAGCCAGATCGCCTGCAGCTAGATCCGCAATCAAGCGACGCCAAAAAGGACTTTCAACATTGGCTAGCTTGTTTCGAAGCTTACAACAGGTCTGCACCAGACCCAATCCCGGAAGCTCAGAAGATCCAGATACTCTACTCGTGGCTGAGCTCCAACATATTTCCTCTTATCCAGGATGTGCCGACCTACGATGAAGCCATGGCGCTACTGAAAGAGAATTATGCCCAGCGGACGAACACGCTCTTCACCAGACACGTACTCTCTACTCGTAGTCAACTCCCTGGTGAGTCCGTAGCAGATTTCTGGTGTGCCTTAATTCCCCTGGTCACAGACTGTGACTGTCAGGCTGTCACAGGCACGGAACATTCGAACCGCCTAATGCGGGACGCTTTCGTTATGGGGATAGGGTCAGACCTCATACGCCAGTGACTTTTAGAGGGGGCCCGCTCAACCTCGTAAAACCAAAAAGCTGGCGCTATCGATGACGGTCACCTCGGCAAAATATTCAGGCCTACACCCCCAGCCGTGCGGCCCACACCTCCTATGCATGGGGACTCCACAGACGGCCACCCCACCGGGGGCCTCACCCAGCCAATCCTACGCCTGTACCACGCGCCGGCCAGCCAACCCCGGGGGCCACCGATGTTACTTCTGCGGGCAACAGAAACACCCCCACCAACGCTGCCCGGCCCGCAACGCCCTTTGTAAGGCCTGCAGCAAAAAGGGGCACTTCGCTGCGGTGTGCCAGGCCTGCGCAGCAGCCGCTATCGCCCCTACCCCCCTCGCGTAAGAACAGTGGGTGCCGCCATCTTCACTTCCTCGGACCATGCGCAGCCAGTGGGCACCGCCATCAACCCCTGCCACGTGCGGCCCGTGGGCGCCACCATCTTGTCCACCCCAAGATCATCAAGCGCCGCCATCTTGTCTCCCCCACGGCACTTGAGCGCCACCATCGTTCCAGGACCCGTGCCCTCCCGGGCACCCTATTGTTCGACACCAGCGATGACCAGCCACAACTCACCTCGGTCACAGTTGACCAGTCTCGCCCGCACAATCTCACCACCCCCTCGACAAGCGTGAAGATCGATGGGCACGAGACCTCTCGTCTGCTGGACTTCGGGAGCACCGAAAGCTTCATCCATCCAGATACGGTAAGGCGCTGCTCCCTCGCAGTACACCCCGCCAATCAGAGAATCTCCCTGGCCTCCGGGTCCCACTCCGTGGCGATCCGGGGGTATTGTATAGCCACGCTCATGGTCCAGGGCGTAGAATTCAGTGGCTTCCGCCTCTACATCCTCCCCAACCTCTGCTCTGCTACTCGGCCTGGACTTCCAGTGGAACCTCCAGATCCTAACACTGAAATTCGGCAGACCCCTACCACCCCTTCCTGTGTGCGGCCTCACGACCCTAAAGGTTGACCCACCTTCCCTATTCGCAAACCTAACCCCGGATTGCAAACCTGACGTCGCCAGGAGCAGACGGTACAGCACCCAGGTCAGGACCTTCATCAGGTCCGAGGTCCAACGGCCGCTTCGGGAAGGCATCATCGAGGCTAGCAACAGCCCCTGGAGAGCCCAACTGGTAGTGGTGATAAAGGGGGAGAAACACCGAATGGTCGTGGACAACACCCAGACCATCAATCGGTACACGCAGCTCGACGCGTACCCCCTCCCACGCATATCTGATATAGTCAATCAGATTGCACAGTACCGGGTCTTCTCAAAAGTAGACCTAAAATCCGCCAACCACAGCTCCCCATCTGTAAGGCGGACTGCCCATACACTGCCTTTGAGGCAGATGGCCGCCTCTACCACTTTCTCAGGGTTCCCTATGGCGTCACCAACCGGGTCTCGGTCTTCCAAAGGGAGATGGACCAAATGGTCGACCGGTACGGGCTGCGGGCCACTTTCCCGTACCTAGACAATGTCACCATCTGCGGCCACGATCAGCAGGACCACGATGCCAACCTTGCTAAATTTCTCCACACCGCCTCCCTCCTAATCCTCACCTATAACAAGAAGAAGTGCGTATTCAGCATGAACCGCTTAGCCATCCTCGGCTATGTGGTCCAGAACAGAGTTCTGGGGCAGATCCCGACCGCATGCACCCCCTCATGGAGCTCCCCCTTCCCCACTGCCCCAAGGCCCTCAAGCGCTGCCTGGGGTTCTTTTCTTACTACGCCCAGTGGGTCCCAAACTATGTGGACAAGGCCCGCCCACTCATACAGTCCACCCATTTTCCCCTGATGGCCAAGGTTCAACAGGCCTTCAACCGTATTAGAGCCCACATCCGCAAGGTCGCGATGCACACAGTCAATGAGACATTACCCTTTCAAGTGGAGAGCGACGCATCAGACGTCGCTCTAGCCGCCACGCTCAATCAGGCAGGCAGGCCCGTGGCATTCTTTTCCCGCACCTTTCATGCCTCCGAAATTCGGCAATCCTGTCGAAAAGGAGGCCCAAGCCATCGTTGAAGCTGTGCGGCATTGGAGGCATTACCTGGCCGGCAGGAGCTTCACTCTCCTCACTGACCAACGGTCGGTAGCCTTTATGTTTAACAACACACAACAGGGCAAGATCAAGAACGAAAAAATCTTGAGGTGGAGAATCGATCTCTCCACCTACAACTACGAGATTTTGTATCGCCCCGGTAAAGTCAACGGGCCCCCAGATGCCCTATTCCGAGGTACATGTGCCAACGCACAAGTAGACCGACTCCGGACCCTGCATGACAACCTTTGTCACCCGGGAGTCACACGGTTGTACCACTTCATAAAGGCCCGAAATCTGCCCTACTCCATCGAGGAAGTCAGGGCAATCACCAGAGACTGCCAGGGCTGTGCGGAGAGCTAACCGCACTTCTACCAGCCGGACTGCGCTCGCCTGGTGATGGTCTCACGCTCCTTTGAACGCCTCAGCATGGATTTCAAAGGGCCTCTCCCCTCCACCGACCGTAACACATACTTCCTCAGTGTGGTCGGTGAGTACTCCAGATTCCCCTTCGCCATCCCATGCCAGACATGACGTCTGCCACCGTCATCAAAGCCCTGAACACATTTCACATGTGTGAACACATCATCCCTCTGTGTACCTGAACAGGCGCCGGTATGTGGCAACTAGGAGCTTTTCACAATAACTTCATTGCAAGTGTTAATGCAAGCCTACTTGTGACAGTGAAGATTATTATTATTGTTACTTTGGGAACTCATAGCTAATGTCCAACAAAAGTATTCCTGCTGCAATTGGAAGCTTGCATTTATTAAGTACCTTTAACATTTTAAACATCCTCACAGTGGAATAAGCATGGGAATGTGAGATGGATGGTAATGGGGTTAAGGGGAAGGTGGAGGAGTTTAGGGAAGAAATTGCAGAGCATGGGGCTCAGGCAATGTGCATCAGAGTCACTGGTGGAGCAAAGGGAAGGGGAGAGGCTGAAGTGGCTGGTTGGAGGAAGGGCAAACTCACTGGGCTGGGATGGGGTATAGCTAGTGGAAGTACAGAGAGGGACAAGAAAGGATTTAACACAAAGGTGGAAAGTTTAGCATTGGTGTGAAATATTCTCACCCTTTTGTGTGGACGTTAATTGTGCTTCGAGTAAATTGTGAATTACAGACTGGAAGGTGAGGCAGAGCAAGACTCATCCTTCTGATGAGTCAGTCTCAGTCTGCATTCAGCTATTGTCCAGTCAGATCATATTCTAACTCTGGGCTGCACGACAGCTGTGGTTCAGTGGTAGCGCTCCCACCTCGGAATCAGAGCGTGTGGCTTTGAGTGTCACTCCAGAGGCTGAACCACATTTTCGAGGCGTAGACTCCCGCTGCTGTTTTGAGGATGTCCTGCCTCCCTCTCAGGTGGATGAATGTAAAAGATCCCAGGGTATTAGCTTTGGAGTTACCCCGGCATATTAGCAAATACTTATCCCTCTGCCAAAACAGATTACCTGACCATTAACTCATTGCTGTTTGTGGGAGTTTGCTGGGGCAAATTGGTTGCTAGATTTCCTGCAGGAGAGTGGCTATACGTCAAAAAGTACTTTGCGGGGCTCACGTGATGTGAACACAGGAGGGACTGTGTTTTCACGAGCTCCATCCCTGCTCATCTTTTAATTCATCTTTTCTTCCTGTTGCACATTTCGTATTCGTCTTTTCTTGGGGTGTGTGGCTTGTGCTATATTTGGTTGACTATTTTGTCAGAAAGAGTCGAGACAAATAGCTAAAATCCTCGTTTGTCCGGGCTGGCTGGGGTGGGCAGTGGTGGGACCTGTTTTCAATGGCACAGTTGCTAATGAGCGGGTTCCCGACTTGGCGGTGCTTGTGCATCGGATGATGGCTGCGAGCGGAGATGTTGCCCTGGCTGAAAGTCTCGGCTCTAAGGTACAGGTCGTCAGGGCTCACTTCCGAGAATTGCAGGCTATTTTTATGGAGGTGTATGAGGAGGTTCTTGTATTTGGGAGAGCATTTTCCCTGGTGGGGCCCCACCTCCGCATGGTTGAGATCCTGCTAAATGGCTTGTCGCCTATCCTGACGGGGTTGGGGGAAGAAGAGGGGGACCGAGAGGGCACACCACTGAGCCCGGTCCCTGGCGAGAGGTGGTGGAAGAGCTCCCGAGTGAGTTCCAAATTTGGCTGCCATGTTTTGGAATTCTCAATTTGGACGCTGGGTATTTTTTTTTTAAAATTTAGATTACCCAATTATTTTTTCCAATTAAGGGGCAATTTAGCGTGGCCAATCCACCTACTCTGCACATTTTTGGGTTGTAGGGGCGAAACCCACGCAGACACGGGGAGAATGTGCAAACTCCACACGGACAGTGACCCAGAGCCAGGATCGAACCTGGGACTTCAGCGCCGTGAGGCGGTTGAAAGATCCTGAAGAGTGCCTGTTGATTCTGTTAAATCCTTGGTGTTTGCTTGCTTTTACATTCAGGAAAGATTTCTTTAGCCTGAGGACTTCCCTGCAATTCAGTTGTTATCCTGGACATTGCTCCCTGTTGATCATTTTGTTGTTGCTTGATGCTGTCTTTTTTTCCTACAGGGGAGTGTATGACCTCTACCGTAGGTTATCCTGAATTAGCAAGTTTATGTTCAGTCGAATATAGAAAATGGGATTTGTGCATAGTTTAGTCCTCATATAATCATGCTTCAGAACCAATGAACATAGAATTGCTACAATGCAGAAGGCCATTCGGCCTCTGAAATCCTAGCCATGTTGAGGCTGGCTGGATTTCTGTGTCGGGGCTGTTTAGGAGTGGGTCCACTTTAAGTGTTTGTTTTACGATGGTGTTGGCTTTTCTCCTGGGCAGACCTGGTTGGTCGGGTGGGTTGCTTGTTGCCAGAGGGAGGGGGTTTCGGCTCTCTCTTTCAGGACGCCCTTTCGCAGGGCATCCTGACGACACTCGCCGTTTTCTTTCTCCTGCTCGCCTTATGTACGGTATTATTTATGTAACTTTGTTGTGTCTATTTCTAAAATATTAAATTCTAATAAATATTCTTGTACAATAACTACTTTGCTAGCTCTTTTGGACATCCTGAGGTTGTGGAAGGTGCATTTTAAATATATTTTAAAATAAATTTAGAGTACTCAATTCTCTTTTTCCAATTAAGGGGTAATTTAACGTGGCCAATCCACCTACGCTGCAGATTTTTGAGTTGTGGGAGTGAGACCCACTCCGACACAAGGAGAATGTGCAAACTCCACACAGACAGTGACCCAGGCCAGGATCGAACCCAGGTCTTCGCTGCCATGAGGCAGCAGTGCTAACCGCTACGTCAGCGTGCTGCCCTGGTGCTTTTTCAATAAATGTCTTTTTTTCATTATAATTCTACATCACTTTTTCAGTCTTTTTTTTTTTTAAATAATTTTTATTGAGAAATTTTGATTTTATACAACAATAACGCACCTTAGTAAAATACCGAAAATAACAATAATATTAACAATCATATACATTCGCCCCATCCCCATGAACAACCCAGCATTCCCGTACCAGCCTCCCCGGACAGGCGCCGGAATGTGGCGACTAGGGGCTTTTCACAGTAACTTCATTGAAGCCTACTCGTGACAATAAGCGATTTTCATTTCATTTTTCATTTCATTTTCATTTTAACAACAATGCAAATTAACACACTATAAAGTTACAGAATAAACACTACAATAATGCACCCCCCCCCCCCCCCCCCCCCCCCCGGGTTGCTGCTGCTATTGACCCAGTTACCTATCTCTGAGCCAGGAAGTCCAGAAAAGGCTGCCATCGTTTATAGAACCCTTGTGTTGATCCTCTCAGGGCAAATTTGACCTTTTCCAATTTTATAAATCCCGCCATGTCACTGATCCAGGTCTCCACGCTTGGGGGCCTCGCATCCTTCCACTGTAGCAGAATCCTTCGACGGGCTACTAGGGACGCAAAGGCCAGGACCCCGGCCTCTTTCGCCTCCTGCACTCCCGGCTCCACCCCAACCCCAAAAATCGCGAGTCCCCACCCTGGCTTGACCCTGGATCCAACCACCCTCGACACCGTCCCCGCCACCCCCTTCCAGAATTCTGCCAGTGCTGGGCATGCCCAGAACATATGGGCGTGGTTCGCAGGACTCCCCGAACATCTGGTGCACCTGTCCTCACCCCCGAAGAACCTACTCATCCTAGTCCCGGACATGTGGGCCCGGTGCAGCACCTTAAATTGGATGAGACTAAGCCTCGCACATGAGGAGGAAGAGTTGACTCTCTCCAAGTCCTCCGCCCAAGTCCCGTCCTCTATCTGCTCCCTGAGTTCCTCCTCCCATTTAGCCTTCAGCTCCTCCACTGACGACTCCTCCACCTCCTGCATTACCTTATAGATGTCAGACACCTTCCCCTCTCCTACCCACACCCCCGAAAGCACTCTGTCCATCGTCCCCTGCGAGGTCAGCAAAGGGAATCCCTCTACCTGTTGCCTAGCAAACGCCTTTACCTGCAGGTATCTGAACATGTTCCCTGGGGAAGGCCAAATTTATCTTCCAGTTCCCCCAGGCCCGCAAACCTCCCGCCAATAAACAGGTCCCTCAATTTGCTGATGCCCGCCCTTTGCCATCCCCTGAATCCCCCATCCGTGTTCCCCGGGATGAACCGATGGTTGCCACCCAGTGGAGCCTCCATCGAGCCCCCTGTTTCCCCACGATGCCGTCTCCATTGTTCCCAGATTCTTAGGGTCGCCGCCACCACCGGGCTCGTGGTAACCCTCTTGGGGGAGAGCTGCAACGGTGCCGTTACCATGGCACCCAGGCTCGTACCACTACATGACGCCATCTCCATTCTTTTCCACGCCGCCCCTCCCCCCTCCATCACCCATTTACGCACCATTGACACATTGGCTGCCCAATAGTACCCCAGAAGGTTGGGCAGCGCCAGCCCGCCTCTATCCCTTCCTCGCTCCAGGAACACCCTCCTCACTCTCGGAGTCCCATGTGCCCACACAAAGCTCAGAATACTGCCGGTCACTCTCCTAAAGAAGGCCCTTGGGATAAATATGGGCAGGCACTGAAAAAGGAACAAGAACCTCGGAAGCACTGTCATTTTGACGTACTGCACCCTCCCCGCCAACGACAATGGCAGCATGTCCCACCTCCTGAACTCCTCCTCCATCTGATCTACCAGTCTGGTAAAGTTATGCTTGTGGAGAGTCCCCCAGTCCCTGGCCACTTGCACCCCCAGGTACCTAAAGCTCTCCCCTGCCCTCCTAAGCGGGAGCCTACCAATTCCTTCCTCCTGGTCTCCAGGGTGCACCACAAACACCTCGCTCTTGCCTAAGTTTAATTTATAACCTGAGAAGGTCCCAAACTCGGCTAGTAACTCCATCACTCCCGGCATCCCTCCCACCGGGTCCGCCACATACAGTAACAGGTCGTCGGCATACAACGACACCCTATGTTCCTCTCCACCTCGCACCAAGCCTCTCCACCTCTCTGAATCTCTCAATGCCATCGCCAGCGGCTCGATTGCCAGTGCAAACAACAAGGGGGACAAGGGGCAACCCTGCCTGGTCCCTCGGTAAAGCCAGAAGTACTCCGACCTCCTCCTATTCGTGGCCACGTACGCCATCGGGGCCTCATATAGCAGCCTTACCCATCTAATGAACCCTTCACCAAATCCAAACCTCCCCAACACCTCCCATAGGTACCCCCACTCCACTCTATCGAAGGCCTTCTCCGCATCCAGTGCCACCACTATCTCTGCCTCCCCCTCAATCTCCGGCATCATAATGACATTCAGCAATCTCCGCACATTCGTGTTCAGCTGCCTTCCCTTCACAAAACCTGTCTGGTCCTCATGCACAACCCCTGGCACACAGTCCTCTATCCTGGTGGCCAGGATTTTTGCCAGCACCTTAGCATCCACGTTGAGGAGAGATATGGGCCTGTATGAACCACACTGCTGGGGGTCCTTGTCCTTCTTTAAAATTAACGAGATCAGTGCCCGTGACATCGTCGGGGGCAAAGTCCCCCCTTCCCACGCTTCGTTGAGTGTCCGCACCAGCAAGGGGCCCACTAGGTCCACAAACTTTTTATAAAATTCCACCGGGAACCCATCCGGCCCCGGTGCCTTCCCTGACTGCATCTGCCCGATCCCCTTAACTAGCTCCTCCAGCTCAATCGGCGCACCCAGCCCCTCCACCTTCTCCTCCTGCACCTTCGGGAAAGAAAGCCCGTCGAGGAACCTCTTCATTCCCCTCCTCTCCCCCGTTGGCTCCGACCGGTACAGTTCCCCGTAAAAGTCTTTGAAGACCTCATTCACCTCTACCCCCTTCCGCACCACATTCCCACTCTTGTCTCTCACTCCAGCAATCTCCTTAGCCGCATCCCGCTTACGGAGCTGATGAGCCAGCATCCTACTCGCCTTTTCA